>NC_051079.1:27108912-27408912 GCF_004664715.2 Peromyscus leucopus | reverse complement strand
ATAAGACAATTTTTTTTTAAGGGGCTGGAGAGATGGTTCTGTGGTTAAGAGCACTAGCTGTTCTTCCAGAGGACCCAGGTTCAATTCCCAGCACCTACATGGCAGCTCACAACTGTGTGTAACTCCAGTTTTAGGGGATCTGACACCTTCACACAGACATACATGCAGGCAAAACACCAACACACATAAAATTCTAAAAAGGCAATTTTTAAAAATTATTTTTACTTTATGCATATTGGTGTTTCTACAGACAGTTGTGAACCGCCACACACACACAATGAATAAATAAATGAAAGTAAAAAAAAAAATCAAAACACATGGAGATCCTCTGGTGCCATTGGTGCCATGTCACCACACAGCCTCAGTGCCCTGAGCTGAGACTCTGCCTCAGGAACAAGATAGAAAAGACAGACAACCCAAAGCTATCTTCTGACCTCCACATGCATGCCATGGCACTCTCACACCCTCACATACAAACATGCATACACATTACACACACATAAAAATCAATACTTTAAAAATTAAACCTCATCACGCTGATTTTATTGCCTACTGTCTGTCCATCCCTGGGACATACCCTCTATGAGGGCAGGAACTGGGTGGTCAGAACTGAGCCCACTCTTAGCTCACAGAGGACGAAGCTAATGAACCATACTGGCTTTGAACTTTGTTGAAAGAGCTAGCTTAACCAATCTCACTTCCACTCAGTGTCCCTCATATACTTGGTACTCTGTAGATCTGTGCAAGAGCCCTCAGCCCCAAGGCCCAAACCTTGGATGACTCCTGGGGGACAGGCAGCCCCTGCTGTGGGATGGTCTGTACGTCAAATTACTCTGATTGGTCAATAAGTAAAACACTGATTGGCCAGTGGCTAGGCAGGAAGTATAGGCGGGACTAACAGAGAGGAGAATTAAGGGAACAGGAAGGGAAAGGGAGTCACTGCCAGCCGCCACCATGACAAGCAGCATGTGAAGATGCCAGTGAGCCACGAGCCTCGTGGCAAGGTATAGATTTATAGAAATGGATTAATTTAAGCTATAAGAACAGTTAGCAAGAAGCCTGCCATGGCCATACAGTTTGTAAGCAATATAAGTCTCTGTGTTTACTTGGTTGGGTCTGAGCGGCTGTGGGACTGGCAGGTGACAGAGATTTGTCCTGACTGTGGGCAAGGCAGGAAAACTCTAGTTATAAGCCCCAATGACATAAAAGTGTCTCTAATAAAACTTTTCTTCTGTCTTTGGGAGAGGACGCGTCCTACGTCACTGTTTTTCCATCTTGTGCTGGTATCAAAGGCTTGACCAAGGGAGTTTCTGAGTGAAGATCAGGGACCCTGAGCCCAGCTACCCACCACCTGCTAAAACAGTACTTGGCCTCACTGCCAAGAAAGACACAGCACACCCTTTATTAAACAGTAACAGAACACTGGATGGGCACCCCACCCAGCCTGCAGCTCCGGGGCCAGCTTTAGAGTCTCATCAGGGTGGGACAGGAAGGGCCTCACAGGCGGGAGGAAGAGATCTTCAGGCTAAAAAGTCTTTGGTTTCTGGATTTGATTGTGGGATTTGTTTTGTTTCCCCTCCAGTACTAGGAATTGAACCCCGCTCTTCATGCATGCTAGGTAAGGAGATTTTTCCAATGTCCCAGCCCTTCCTAAGAAACAAGCATCTCCTATTGGTATCCAGGATGGAAATGACAATTTCACATGGTGAGAGAAAAACATGGACTTTCTAGTCAGAAAATGCAGTACGAACTCCCAGCTCCTTCCCTCCACCAGCCAGCTGAGGCATTTAACTGAGGCATGGAGAGCCACTATGCCATCCGCCATGGATGGAGGACTCTCATTATCCACAAAGGATATTGCCCAATACCCTCAGTGGATACTTGAAACCACAGATGAGTTCTAATTCCATATACATACTATGGCTTCCCCACTATCAACACACCTATGATAATGCTTTATTTATAAACTGGGCAAAATAACAGACAAAAGTAGCAAAAGTATAACTGTAACAACGCCTACATAGAAGCAACTAAAAGCATAATGTGCTTATTTCTAGAATGTTCCATCTACTAATTTTGAAAGAAGCTCACAGCAGTTTACTGAATACTGGAAAGCAAACCCATGGATAGAGGGGAACACAGTACTTTCTAACTCAAACCACTGGGCACACCATAAATGATACTCGTTACACAAAATCTGTTCTAACTTTAGGCATGGAGTGCTGTGGCACTGTGATGGGAAGCGGGGAGACCACTCCTACAGAATGAGGGGGGAGCAGGAAGGGCCACAGATCATCTAAGAAACAGACTTGCCAAGGAACTGCAGACTTCCCTGAACAGCCAGCATGCAGACACGCGCTGGGGTAGTCAACACACCTAGTGGAGGGTTCCAAGTTTGGTGGGGCAGAGTACAGCCAGAGGAGGGTCAGATGCTGCACATCCTTTGCTTGTCTCTCATACCTGGGTCCCAGGTTTTCCAAAGTCAAATTATTTATATGTGATGGTCTTCTCCCTGGGTCCAGCAGACAGCAGTCCAATTTGTTTATTTCTGTGTCTGCCACCCAGAACTCAACACCAGACTCCGTTTTTTTTCCCTAGATTGATTTATTTTATATTATTTTGTGTATGAGTGTTTTGGTCACATGCATGTCTGTGCACCATGTGTATGCCTGGTGCCTGTGGAGGTCAGAAGAGAATGCTGGATTCCCTGGAATTAGATCGAGACAGTAAGGATTGCCTCGAACTCACAGAGAAGTCCGTTGCTAGAATTATATATTGTTATGAGTTACCAGATGGGTGCTTGAAATTGAATCTGGGTCCTTTTCAAAATCACATATGGGGGCTGGGGATTTAGCTCAGTGGTAGAGCGCTTGCCTAGCAAGTGCAAGGCCCTGGGTTCATTCCTCAGCCTGAAAAAAAAAAAATCACATATTGTCTTAACACTGAGCCTTTTCTTCAGCCCCCAAATTCCAACGGTTTTTGTTTTGTTTTGTTTTGTTTTAGACAGGGTCTCAAACTGTAGCTCAGACTGGCCACAAACACAGTCCTCCCGCCTCAATTCTCTCAAGGACTCGGAATAGAGTCATGAGCTACCACCTGGTGTCTTAATTCGAGTTTCTATTGCTGCGATGAAACACCATGACCAAAAGCAAGTTGGGGAGAAGAGGGTTGATTTGGCTTATGCTTCCACATCACCGTTCATCATCCAAGGAAGTCAGGACAGGAACTCAAGCAGAACAGGTGCCTGGACGCAGGAGCTGAAGCAGAGCCACAGAGGAGTGCAGCTTACTGGCTTGCTCTCCATGGCTTACTCAGTCTGCTTCCTTATAGACCCCAGGAGCACCAGCCGAGGGATGGCACCACCCACAATGGGCTGAGCCCTCCCTCATCAATCACTAATTAGGAAAATGCCCTATAGCTGGATCTTATGGAGGCATTTCCTTAATTGAGGCTCCCTCCTCTCAGATGACTCTGGCTTGTGTCAAGTTGACGTAAAACTATCCCGCACACCTGGCTTCCACTTTGTTTCTGCTGAAGGGACCGTTGGCCAAGTTCACTCTGCCAAAGAGTGGGAACACTCACTGACCCTGTGCAGGACAGCTTAGCTTCTTCCAGTGTCTCGGCGCCTCCTCAGACTCTACCACAGGCTCCAAACGCCACCACCTCAGGTGGGCCTCGCCTAATGATCCACTGTAGGCCTTTCCTTCCTACAGCATCTCCATCATTGGCACAGAGGAGTGCTCCGAGGGCAGGCGCGCAGAAGAGCTTCGCTTCCTGACTCCCTGTCCCTTTCCTGACCATCAGCACCTCGAGGCATGCATGGGCCTTGGGTGCTGTGTGCACATGGCAACAAAGTGCTCAACGAATGCTTGGGGCTGAGCGACACACCAGGGAATGAAAAAGGGCAGGCTGAAGCCAGGGAGGAAATCAGCCCACAGCCTCTTATCCCTCGGAAACACATATTCATTAAGAGAGTAGTTTCTGGTGGGAAAATTTGAGGCTAATCTTCACAATTATAAACCCAAGCTTTTAACCAATTTAGAAAAAGTGACATAAGGAATTTTAACCACTTCATGTGTTCCGGCGGTTCATACAAACTTGAACTTTGCCTTCTAGAGAGGCAGTCCTTGGAGGGAACGACGCTGGGGCTGATCAGGCCTCTGAGGGTGGCCCTAGGTGGCCCCAGCCTAATGTCCCCATTGCTATCTGCAACCTTTCACCTAACTCTAACAGGGAAAGGGGAGCCCACACTTCCAAAGCCACCACTCTCCAGGGAACACACGCTCACTGAATTCCTGTGCCCTGATGGCAGAGCCACAGCTCTGAGCACTCACCATCCAGACCTGTGCAGAATGGCAGCCACAGGGCAGGAACCCAGATGTGTGGCCTCTGCAGAGATTTAACAAACACAGCCTGAAGAAAAGGTCCACAGAAAGACTCATGGAAAGGGGAGGGTCCTTATGGAATAAGAGCCAGAGCCATAGGGTAGAAAGCTCTCTGCCCTCACCCCTGCGGGTCATTAGTATGGATGAGATGGAATACCACTTTAACATCCAGACTGAAGAAGGCCTGAGGGAAGAGAGAGAGACAGAGGAGACTTGGAGTGGGAGGGGAGTCCATATTTGGAGCAAAGCTGCTCTGTGGGGAGTCACCTCACTGTAGGGTGTTGTCACTCTGTTCTAGAAAACTCTTTTCTTATGCATGTTTTTGTTTTCCCTTTTGACAATTAGGTCTGGGTCTTCCCAGCACCTCTCTCTCTCTTTCCCTGCTTTCTTGTGGTCCCTCCCTGGCCTCCCACACCTTCTGGCTTCCAAGAGCACCCTGAGGGTATCTGCCAGTAGGAAGCCAAACCGGGAGGGACTTGACACAGTCCCTGGATGACATAAGCCTCCTGACAGGCTGCCAACTCAGCCTATTGAACATGCAACTGAAAAAGCCAGCAGCATTTCATTCAAAGTAGGTCACCTCCAAGGCTGGGAGATGGCAGCTGGCAGGTCACCACAGACCTAGAATGCCGAGCCAAGTAGTTAGTGGTTTTCCTTGGGGACAAGCTGAGGTCACACCAAAAGATGAAAACTAAAAGGGGAGCTTGTAAGAATGGGTAAAGCAGAACGGAGTAGGCTGTGAAGGTGTGCCTATCAAGCTCTGCGCACTCTGTGGGTACACATCACGTGACATCTGGCACTCTGACTCCACACATTTGCTTCTGTTCGCTGGATGTGTAGTAGAGTCTCCACGGAGGTACAAATGCCCCTTCAAAGAGCAAGCAATCTATTTTGCTGATGTCCTCATTTTTCCCAAGCACTGTGTCAGACCCAAAGCTGACATGGAAAAAAAAAAAAAAAAATGCCCGGAGACTGCACAGGTGTGGAAAAAAATGCTAACAGTGAATTTGTTGAGTACATGGCTCTGGGGTCAGTTAGGTTTGGGCTGGATACTTGATTCTATTTCCTGTTCATCATGTCCCTTAAGGAACTTTCCTAAGTCTGGCATGCTGAACTTCTTTAAGAATCATTGTTGTCCAGCCTCAGTTTCTTGTGAGGATAACCAAGATACGTCAAGTTCAATAATGGGGCTGTTATAACATTCCAATTCCTACTACTACTGGGAGTACTCACAGGCTTGGGTTTCCTGGGAGCTTGAAAATATACCTGAGTTTTGTTCATAACATAATACCTGAAGAGAACCCACCCAGGGGACCCACGCTTCACCGACAGACTTAGAAGTCTTACCCTTCCTGAGGGGTAACTGGCAGGACACACTGATTTTCACCAAGGTGTTTTACACACTCTGTAACTTTCCCCTTCTGGTCAACAAACAACAGAGGACTACGGGCCACAGACTAATATCACTAAATAGGCTGTAACGAGTTGAATGTCCACACAAGCTCATCTCAAATTCTGCTTTCTAGAATACTAATCTACAGATTTTACTTACCATTACTAAGTGGTCTGTGGTAGGAGAGGGGAGGAGACCCCTTATGGTCAAATGTGTTCAGAAAACTACATCTGACATCACCTTTTCTCGACTTTCAGTATGCACCGATAATCTGTGAATCTTGAAGAAGAAGCTGTGGTATGGAACATTCTCTCTCTGCATATCCGGGTCTTGGATCTACTTTTGAGGAGCGCCCTGCAGGATGCTACCGTAACACAAGCTTTGAGAAAAGCTCATCCATGTTCAAAGGCATTGCAGTGTTGGTGTCTAGAGGCATGCTGTTGGTTCTGTCCTTGATCCCCTATGTTCAAAATCATTCATTTATTGTCATGCTGATCAGACATGAAAATGATGCTAGGCTGCATGGGGAACCCAAGAGGAGAGGCAGGACCATCGGTACTGTGGTCTAACTGTAGGAACAGCCCATGAGGACACAGAGCAAAGAGCAGGTCTTGCATATGTCACATGAAAAGCAACACAAAGCACTCAGGATGGGAGAAAACGAGGAAAAAGGCAACATCTGGAAAAAGAATATTCAGGCCTGTAATCTCATATGTGCAAGAGGCCAAGACAGGGCGAGCAAAAGTTCAAGGCCTGCCTGGGCTACAAAGTTAGGCGAGCCTGGACAATTGAGTGAGATCCTGTGTCAGAAGGAACTGTGAATTTAAAGAACTAACGGTACAGCCTAGTTGTAGAGCCATTCTTGAGAATGCAGAAGGTCCTGGGTTCCATCCCCCACATCACAAACGTAACTGTTAAAAAAGGAAGAGAAAATGAAAGAGAATGCCATGCATGGCAGCTTGTGCCTGTGATCCTAGGATTTGAACTCTGGGTCCCAGGACAATCTGGGCTACAAAGTGATAACCCATCACAAAAAAAAAAAAAAAAAAAAAAAAAAAAAAAAAAAAAAAAAAAAAAAAAATCAAAACTAAACAAACGGACTTGAGGGCCTCTAATGCCCACAAAAAGAGAAGAAAAAACTGTCCATTGTCATGGTACCTGAACCTTTGGATTATGGTTTGTTCAAAGCTGTTACTAGTCCCTTACCTCCAGCCCAGTAAACATATGTGAATAGTCCTGTAAGGTCCACTTGCTAAAGGTTTGATCCCAGGGGATAACTACTGAAAGATGCTATGAACCTATGGGAAAAGGGATTCTGGGAGGTTCTTTTTTTTTCAAGACAGGATTTTTCTCTGTAGCCCTGGCCATCCTGGAACACACTCTGTAGACCAGGCTGGCCTCGAACTCACAAAGATCCACCTGCCTCTGCCTCCAAAGTGCTGGAATTAAAGGTGTGCACCACCATGGCCTGGCTTCTGGGAGGTGCTGAGGTCACTGCCCTTACAAAGAAGGGACTGTGGGACCCTGACTCTTTTTTTTGTTTGTTTGTTTGTTTGTTTGTTTTGTTTTTCAAGACAGGGTTTCTCTGTGTAGCTTTGTGCCTCTCCTGGAACTCACTTGGTAGCCAGGCTGACCTCGAACTCACAGAGATCCACTGCTTGCTCCAGTGCTGGACTAAAGTGTGCGCCACCACCGGTTTTTTTGTTTTTTTTTTTTTGAGACAGGGTTTCTCTGTGTAGTTTTGGTGCCTTTTCTGGATCTCACTCCATAGACCAGACTGGCTTCGAACTCACAGAGATCTACCTGCCTCTGCCTCCAAAGTGCTGGGATTAAAGGTATGTGCTGCTGCTGCCTGGCTTCCCCTGACTCTTTCTGTTGTTTGCTTGCCTGCTTCTTGGCCATGAGTCAAGCAGTTCAATCCACTGCATGCTCCCATCATTACTAGCCAGCACTGTCACCAGAGGCTCAAAACAAATGGGTACGCAGAATCAACGACTCAGCAGTTCAGAACACTGGCTGCTCTTGCAGAGGAACTGGGTTCGATTCCCAGCACACACACATGGCAGCTAACTACCTGCAACTCTAGTTCCAAAGGATCTGATGAGCTCTTCTGACCTCCATGGTCGGTACCAGGCACCCATGTGGCGAATATACATGGAGGCAAAACATTTCTACACAAAAAAATATACTCAACCATGGCCTGGAACCTGAGTCAAGCCAAGCATACTGATACATACCCGCAGTCCCAGCACTGAAGAGGCTGAGGCAGGAGGTTCATGAATTAGAGGCCACTCTGACTGTGTGTCACGAATTTAAGCCCAGCCTAAGGTACATAGTTAGATTCCTGCTAAAAAGGGGTGGAGGGTACAAAGAGCCAAAATACATTTTTTTCTTTGTAAGTCCAATATTTCAAGTATTTTGTTATAGTGGTACAAAAAGCAACCAATTTTGTGTGTTTCTTAAAAAAAAAAAATCAACCATAAAAACCTTTTCTTTAGTGGGCCTTGGTGGCTCACTACTTGGATTGCTGAAGGCCAGTCGTGGCTACATAGTGAGACCCTGTCTCAAGAGAAAAACAGAATGGGGAAGAGGAAAGAGCTTGCTGCCAACCCTGATGACCTGAGTTCAATCCCTAGGGGACCCACATGATGAGAAAGGAGGACCAATCCCCACAGGTTGTTTTCTGACCTCTACATGCATGCTGCCCTGCACCCACGCCCACCCACCCCCATACACAGAATAAATGAATACAATGAAAAAAAATTAAACGATGTCACCCATAGTCCAAACTGGTAGTATTATCAAGTAGACGAAGGTTTCCAAAGATGTGGCACTTTTAAGAAGCTGGGGGGGGGGGGAGCCTCAGATTGAATCAAGAAGAGATCTGTCACCTTTCCTATTGAGAGACAACTCCTAGAAAGGGGCCTATCCATGGTCTGGGGCGCCAAGCTTAGAGGTACACAGATAACTAAAAAAAACCTGTTATGATGACAAAGGTGTCCCAAACCATGTCCCACGGTGTCAGGGAATATCTTTACACTCTGTGAAGATGTGTCACTGTGACTGGTTTAATAAAAAGCTGAACGGCCAAGAGCCAGGCAGGAAGGTATGGGTGGGATTTGCAGACAGAGAAAGCTCTGAGAAGAAGAAAATGCAGAGTCACCAGACAGAGAGGAAGCAGGATGGGGAAGAGTTCAGAGTAAAGGTAACCAAGCCACATAAAAGAATGTAGACTAAAAAATACGGGTTAATTTAAGTTATAAGAACTAGTTAGGAACTAGCCTAAGCTAAGGTCAAGCTTTCATAGTTAGTAAGAAGTCTCCATGTCATTTTTTTTGTGAGCTGGCAGCCCAAAGAAAAATGCATCTACATCACAGAGATTACAGAAGATAAATAAACAGATGAGATGTACAGAAACCTGGGAGAGTCTAGCCTTCTGCTGGCACAACGCCTTCCCGGGGAAAGATGTAAACAACCTCTACCCCTCTTCCTAAGATCCCAATGACAAAACAGGGTACCATTCCGCGGATGCTCACTCTGGAAAACCAATGAGTTTATTGGATGAACTTGCGGAGCCAAGGTGCCAGAGTACAGGCAGAAACATGGAAGCAGCCACACTGGAAGGTCTGCACCCCACAGAGATAACATCTCCCCTTGTACTCCCCCAGTAGTATGAACTAGCCCCTCCCCAAACCCCAAGGCCACGTGCAAGGGGAGGGCAGAACTGCACACAACTCGTTGGGAGGAGTTGGGAGTGGCTGGATACTGCAATGCAGGCCCCAGGATGCTCCCCAACCCTTCTTCTATGATGTGGGGTCCACAGTCAACAAGCCCGGCTGGGATGATCTTTTGCAGGCGAGCACAGCTGTTCTAATGAAGACGGTGGCAGTTTGGCTAGGAGGAGATTCAGGTACACCCCCCAAACAGACGCGTGAGGGAACACAGACAGCATGCCGTGGAGACAGATCCAAGGAGAATTCACCGCTTCTCCGGCCTCATGTGGGCACGTCCAACCTTCTGACGCTGCAACACAGTATCGTTCGCACGGAGAACTGTACAACTGAGTCATCAAAAGAAATCTCAGTTTATAGTCAGTATGTGGTTTTGTGCCAGGCCACATTCAGGGCTATTCCGGATGTATGTAGATGCCTTTGAGGAGACGGACTCCCCAGGAAAAACTGCTATAAGCTATAAGGAACTCTCCAGACAAGGAAATGGGCAAAGGAAAATCTGCAAATGTTTTCAGAGACTCCTAACCCTTCACAGTCACTGTAGAACCCCAGCCATGGATGTCTCCCATAAAAAGCCAAAAGCAAGGATGTAAATGCCTACTATGTGCCAAAGTAATCAAGTAGGATCATTGGAAAGATGCTGCAGGAAAGAAGGTGGCCTGGGCTTGACCAAAGGACACCACACCCTCATCCCCGCCATCAGGAAACAAAGGCTACTTAGCCAGTGAGGTGCCTTACAGCCAAACACTAGTTGAGTATTTTCTAGGAAGTGAAGAAGTCTGTCTCAGCCACAACACTCTGCTGCCACAGGGTCATTCCGAGTCAAAAATGTGGTCTCACAACAAGAAGCAAAAGTGGCACCTGGGAGCTTGCTAGAGAGGTAGGTTCTTGGGTGGCTCACAGTCCTGGAAGAAGTATTCCTTTGAGATATTTAAGGTTCTGTAAGGGAGGAAATCAAATATCGTGGTCCCCCTGAGGCAAGTTTCTCACTTCAACTTCAGAGAAACGCCTGGAAGTTTATGTGAGTCTGGATTTCAAGGCCCTGGCTGTGAGAATCCTGTTCTAAAACTTCACCTCTAGCCAGTGGCCTGAGTTCATTCCATACCCTGTCCATGGTTACTTGTGGAGAACAAAGTAGAAGCCATGTCCAGAATGCAGAGAGGGAAAAACCAAGACACAGCTATTGTTATATTGTCATAGCGGTAACTGACAGGAACCCAGAACCACCTAGGAGGCCAGCTTCTGGGAGCTTCTGGGCATGTCTGTGAGGGGATATCTAGACTGTATTCATTGAAAGTGGGGCATGAAAGAGCCATGGGCAGCACCACCTCCTGGTCCAGAGTCCCAGGCTGAAGAGAAGAGAAAACACAAGTTCTAACACCAGCGTTCATCCGTTTCCTCACTGTGTCAGCCACCTCCCATCCCACTTGTTTTCCCCGCCACCATCAACACACCCCAAATTGTGAGCCACAGTAAGCCCCTCAAGCGGCTTCTGTCACAGCAACAGGACAAGTAACTAACACAGTGATCATCTTCCATTTTTTTCCAATTTTTATTACATTTGTTTATTTGTGTGTATGTGCCATGGCGCCCATGTAATCAGAGGACAACCTTCTGAGTTCAGTTCTCTCCTTCTACTATGTGGGTGGGGTCCCAGGGATCGAACTCAGGCTGTGAGGCTTGGCAGCAAGCGCCTTGACCCCCTCAGCCATCTCAGCCGCTCTCCCCTCCCCCAACCCTCCATCGGTGCTGGTGAGCACACACAGGGCCTTGTTACCATTGGACACACACCCCTAACCCCATGACCGTATTCCTTAATCACAGATATATTTATCACGTACTCAAGTGTAGTGCCAAGTACACTGTAAAGTGCTTTTTAAATCCCCTGTCTTACTCAACCCTCGTAATAACCCTGTAGGGTAAGTGCTATCATTTCCTTCTCCCACTTTACAGATAAACCTGAGACTCCAGCATAAATGAGCTCATGTCCGCACAGTTAGTAAACGGGACACGGGGTCTCTGCGCCCCAGTGGTTCAAGTTCTCGACCGCTAAGCCCCAGGCCTATCTCCCACTGAGGAAATGACTTGCTTCCTACTCTTGCAGCACACAGACGAGGCAGTCTGAAAGCTTTCAGGTCCCCACCAGCCAGGCTCACCACCTTATCTAGGGACACGGCCAAGCTGCTGGCGGGGCGGCTCACTCAGACACAGGTGCACCCGGGGCTCAGGTCTCAGCCCTCCATTAGGCTGTGTTCATTACACAGGAAGACTCCGAGGTCATGCTTTCAAATCCTAGCCCTTGCCTCATTATCTGCCCCTAGCATCAGCGTTCTTCCAAGTCCTGTATTGACTCGCTGTGCTCCTGGCTGCCGGCCCATCTCCATTAGATCCCAGGCATTTGAGCAAAGCACACAGCTATCCAGTTCTGACTGAACGGAATTGACTCGCCATCCCTCCTCTATAATTTTGGGCAGAGTCTGAGAGGATTTAGAAGGTGTCATTGACTTGGAATTACAGTTCATTGTTACAGAACGAATTTCCGGACTCTGCTGAAGAGAGCTGGGCACACACACCACCCCCCCATACACTTACACAAGCAGCTTTGTTCCCATCAAAGTGTCCTGTGCTCACTCGCTCAGGACGGTGCTGATTCTCAAGGCAGAGCTGTATCAAAGAAAACTCGTCTTCCTACGGCACATCCCATCTGCGCCTTCACGTGAGCACCTATCTTGGCCTGTTCTTCTCACTCCAGCTACTAACTTTTGTCTATCTACACTACAACCTCTTTGCATGCCTTTGTCTGATACAGGCGGCCAAGTCTTTAAGTCCGGCTATTTTGAACAGCAGCATGCTAGGCTCTTTGTCCTGTTGAGATGACATGAATCACCACGGACAAGGTTGGCAGCTGACTGACTGTATTTTCCATATCGCTCATCTGTCACTTGCCCAGAGTGAATTCTCTCTTCCAAACATGAACACTTACTGGAAGGGGGAATTGGAGGAAAGCTCTAAGCCTGTGGAGATCTTGAAGCAGATGGTGTTGAGTTTAAAAAAAACCAAAAAACAAAAAAACATAACATCCCGGCTTCAGCCTCAGAAGATGTAACAATAAAACCCACTCCCATGAGGTTGGCCTAAGCCGCTAATCCCCTGGCACAGGGAAACACAAATGTCTTAGAGCTCAGGGCCCCCAACTCACCTGGTGGGACAACAGGCCCCTTCCTTAGCTGCCCTGTTACCTCTCACTCCATCTTGCAAACCTCTTAAGGAGAATGTTAGGGGTGTTCAAACAAACCTGCCTGAGAAATTGGATAAAACTGTACAATGTTCTTACAATGACCATAACAATAAAGACATAAAAAAAAAAAAAAAAAAATCCTTGGTGATCCTGGCTAGAAAAAGCAAGCCATTTCCTCCAAGTATTTTTTTAAACAAAAGTTGTTCAAAGTTTTTAATTTTTAAAGCCAGACAGTGGTGGCGCACGCCTTTAGTCCTAGCACATGGGAGGCAGAGGCAGGCGGATCTCTGTGAGTTCGAGGCTGGCCTAATCTACAAAGAAGTTCCAGGACAGCCAGGGCTGTTACACAGAGAAACCCTGTCTTGAAAAACCAAAATGAAAAAGAAAAAAAAAATTTTAACTTTTAAAATTTATATTATGCTCTGTGCGTATGTGTGCATGCGTGCGTGCGTGTGCGCTCATGCAGAGGACAACTTGAAAGAGCTGGTTTTCTCTCTCTACCTTATGTATGGGTCTCAGGGACCAAACTCAGTCTGAGTTATCTCACAAACTCATAAAACATTTTTTAAATTTGTAGGTGCTAATAGAGTGATTATTGTTATTATCATTATCATTATTATTATTATTATTATTTAGCAGTCTTTTAACCCCAGCACTCAGGAGGCAGAAGCAGGTGGATTTTTGTGAGTTCCACGCCAGCCTGGCCTATGATAGGATTTCTAGCCATGACCGCACATGTGCTGGTGAGACGCAAGTAGAGATGTACAGACAGAGGGGAATACGGTGTGACTTGTTGGTCACACTGCAGCTTCCATGACAAGATTATTAAATCCTTCCCTTTTTTTTTAATTTTTCTCATTTTATTTCCTTCATTTTTTTCCTCTGGAATCTTGTTTTATTGAAGGAAGAGTGCAGGGGTGGAGGGCAGATGTGAAGGGATGGGGAATGAATGGGTCCAAGATACATGATGTGAAAAACACATAGAATAATTTTATTAAAAATATACATAAATGTGTGTGTGTGTGTGTGTGTGTGTGTCAAACAGTGTCCAGCACATGGAAACACTATATAAGTTTTTCTAACTATTACCATCTGTGGAGGTTTGAATAAGAATAGCTCCCACAGGCTCATATATTTGAATGCTTTGGTCTTAGTGAGTAGCACCACTTAAGAAGGATTAGGAGGTGTGGCTTATTGGAGTAGGTGTGACCTGGCTGGAGGAAGTGTGTCACTGAGGATGAGCTTTGAGGTTTCAAAAGCCCAAGCCAGGCCCAGTATCTCTCTCTTCCGGCTGCCTGCCGATCCGGATGTTGAACTCTCAACTTCTTCAGAACCATGTCTGCCTGCATGCAATCATGACAATGGATAAACCTCTGAACCTGTAAGCCAGCCCCAATTAAATGTTTCCTCTCTAAGAGTTGCCATGGTCCTGGTGTCTCTTCATAGCAATAGAACACTCAGACATAATCGTTACTTTTTAAGCATGGTGTAGAAAAGTAGTTCTTAACCTGTGGGTCGCAAGCCCTTTGGGGCCCAATGACCCTCTCACAGGGGTCACATATCAGATATCCTGGATATCAGCTATTCACATTACAATTCATAACAGTAGCAAAATTACAGTTATGAAGTAGCAACAAAATAATTTTCTGGTTGGGGGGTCACTGTAACATGAGGAACCGTATTAAAAGGTCTCAGCATTAGGAAGGTTGAGAACCACTGATATAAAACAATAAATGCTTCTTCTCAGAGGGTCCCATCTAAGACAACACTGAAACTACATCAGCCTGGGATACAGTCATAGGCCTGTGTACTTCAATCCCCCTGGCTGTGAAGACTGCGTAAGAAATTTGTGTCCAGCTTCCAGCAGCCAGACCCATGTGGGCGCTAGGTATGAGGATCCTCAAAGGCACATCCATTGCCACTCTTCTCTCCCCCTCTCCCTCCTCCCCTCCCTCGCTCTCCATCTCCCTGCTCCCTCCCCTTCTCTCTCACATAAGCTCACACACACACCCTGAGGATTTTCTGCCAGGCAGGTAGAAAAGCCCAGGATGCCTTCTTAGTCTGCACTTTTAGTCAGAGACATTCTGGGCACAAAGAGCTGGGGGGGTGGGGGTCGGGGTCGTCTGACTCTGCTTAGAAATTCAAAGCATTTTTGGCCTTGGGGCTATTGTGATAGCCCTATCTATAGCAGGCCACGGGTTCCTTAGGGTTGGCATGGCTGGGTATGTTCACACTAGTAAGGCAGCCCAGAGCTGAAGGGTTAGCTGAGAGGCAATGGCTGCCTGAGCTGATGCAGGTCTACAGAGAACAACCTGGTCCCTTGTTCCGTGACTGTTTCGCACCAGTCCATGCAAGCCCCCTTTTCTGCACATACTGCAGAGCATTGCCTCAGGCCCTTCCTCCCGTTCCTCCTGAGCTACCACTTATGCATCTGCTAGCACTTAACAACAGGAGGCTTAATTAAAAGAAAGAAAAGAGAGAGAGAGAGAGAGCTAGAAGGCGGAGGGAGACAGTGACTAGGAAATGGAATTGTATCTCCAATCCGTATTAAACTCTTCCTTTCCTCGTTGACTCCTTTAATCTACCCTAATTCCTTCCAGCTGCTGGGCTGTCCGTCCCATAAAAATAACAAAAATGAACACTTATGAAGCAGTGTCTTTGGGGCCCTTCACATCCATACCTCTCAACAATCCTATGTACAGATGTGACTTAACCACTTCTGACGGTGATGAGAAACACCCCGCAATCAAAAAGGGAGGTTACGGTAATATTCCCAAACCAGCCAGTCCGTGGTGGGACACGCCTTTAATCTCAGCACTCAGGAGGCAGAGGCAGGTGGATCTCTCGTGTTCAAGGCTAGCCCACTCTATAGAGCGAGTTCGAAGTTTTTGGTTGCTCAAAAACCAAACCAAACAAACAAACAAAAAATCTTGCCCAAGATCACACAGCTTGTGGCTGGTAAAGCCAGGAGTCAAAAAGGCATCTGTACCTCCAAAGCCCATGGTCTTAACCACCTGAAGGAATCAGCCTCCCTTCCCATGGGCCTGAAGTTGGGCTTTTCTAGGATGTACCCTGGGCTAGAAACCATGGGAATGAAACCCCTGTCTACAACAGTCTCTGACTCTTAGTGGACACTGCATCTTGCCTCCCTGGACTCCAGTTTCTGTGCACTCTACCTCTAAAAAGGTATTTGAAGATAAAAACCAGACCAGAAAGATGAAAGTGACACATTTTAGGAAAATGTTACAAAAATCCGCAAGGATCCATTTTTCGAGACATCTGAAACAAATTCATACAGTAGTCTTTCCCGTCAGGTGTGTCTTCTTAATTTCTATGGTGCTTTTTAAATTACAGAAGCAAAGCGAGCTCATAACAAATAGCAAAACCTTCTCATTTGGGGCAGGAAGAGATGGCTCAGCGGTTAAGAGCACAGGCTGCTCTTGCAGAAGACCCAGGTTCAATTCCCAGCAACCACATGGCAGCTCACTGTTCCAGGGGAGATCTGACCCCTTCACACAGACATACATGCAGGCAAAACACCAATGCACATAAAATAAATCTTAAAAACAAACCAAAAACACAACTCATTTTGTTCAACATTGCATTTATTTATGTATCTCCACATTGATCTGCCCAGAGCCATCTGTCTCTTAAACTAACACAAGTAACTGCATTATATGCATGGATTGAGATCTACTTACCCAGTTTCCTGTCGAAGAACATTTGGCTCATGACTCTTTGATGTTGTAATGGCCATGGACTATGTGAAATCGCTAAAGGCAGCCAGCCTAGGAGGAAAAAGTGAAAATATTTGTCACTTGTGTATCTGGTCAGGGGTTAATTTCCAAAACACATAAGGAACTTCTACAATGCGACAACGACGACGACGACGACGACAATAACAACAACAAAAGTAACAGTCCAACTTAAAAGCAGACATTTCTCTAATGGAGACACACCAACAGCCAAGAGCTACATGAAAAAATGTTTGTTAGGTGGATGTTGTGGCACACACCTTCAGCCCTGGCGCTTGGGAGGTGGAGGCAAGAGGATCCCAAATTTGAGACCAGTTTGGGCTACACGTAGAGACTCTAGAGGATGAGGAGGTGGGAAAGAAGAAAAGGGGGGAGGGGAGAGAAAGAGGAGGAAGAGAAGAGGCAGGCAGGAGCAACAGCAGCAGAAGCCACTGCCTTACCAGAACCTATCGGCACAGCTATTTTCTTTTTTTTTTGAGCTGAGGATCGAACCCAGGGCCTTGCGCTTGCTAGGCAAGCGCTCTACCACTGAGCTAAATTCCCAACCTCAGCATAGCTACTATAAAGGAATAGAAAGCAGCAAGTTGGCAACTTCCCAGCAGTTAGGGAGCTGGGAAACTGCATTGCTGGTGAGATGATAGCAGCCACCGTGGAAAATGGCATGGCAATGCACAACCCTTAAAGCTAGACTACCTGTCTACCCATCAAGCCCGCTGCTGGGTATAAATCCAAGAGCATTGAAAGTGGGACCTGGGCCTGGCAAGATGGCTCAACAGGAAAAGACACGTGCTTTTGCAAGCCTGACCTGAGTTTGATCCTTGGAAGCCATGTAAATAAAGACGGAAGGCGAGAACCAACTCCACAAATTTGTACTCTGAACTCCACACATGCACTGTGGCGCACGCGTGCGCGCGCGCACACACACACACACACACACCCTACATCACATACAGATACACAATAAATAAATAATCTCAGAGAGACAGTAACAGCACATCATATTTTCAGCACTATTTGTCATAGTAAAAACGTAGAGAACCACACACCTGCACCTACAATCCCACCACTCAGGAAGAAGGTAGAAGCAGGATCAGGAGTTCAAGGTCAGCCTGAGCTCCATGAGACCTGTCTCACAAAACCAAAATTAAAGAGATCTGGGGATAACCTAAATGTTTATTTAGGAATGGACGGATTCTTCTGGATACACTATACAGATAAAACAGAACTGTATTCAACCTCACACTTTTAATCCCAGCATTTAGGAGACAGAGGTAGGCAGAGCTCTGATCTACATTATCTACATATCAAGTTCCAGACCAGCTGGGGGGAAAAAGAGACAATGGCCAGGCGGTGGTGGCGCATGCCTTTAATCCCAGGCAGAGTCAGTGAGATCCAGGACAGGCACCAAAACTACACAGAGAAACCCTGTCTTAAAAAAAAAAAAAAAAAAGGAGAAGGGGAGGCAGGCAGGCAGATAAGAAAGCAAAAAGAAAGTCAGGCATAGCAGTGTACACCTGTAATCCCAGCACCAGGGAGACAGCAGTAAGAGTTTGAGGCTAGCCTGGGCTACACAGGAAGATCCTGTCTCAAAAACAAAGAAATTAAAAAGATAATCTCTAGCTAACAGTACACATGATGACTATTGTTAAGTCCACTTGACAGAAGTAGAATCACTAGGAGACCAGGCTCTGGCCATGCCTGTGGAGGGCTCTGAGGTGGGACAATCCACTCACTCTGGATGGTGCCATTTCCTGGCTGGAATCCTGTACAGTGTGGAGATGGAAAGCCGAGCGAAGTACCCATTCTTTCTCTCCTGCCTGACTATGGATGCAATGGGACCAGGCATTTCAAGCTGTGAGCCAAAATAAACCACTTCTCCCCTGAAGTTCTTTTGTCGGGTATTTTTGAAAGCAGCAGGAAAAGTCACTACAATAGCATTTGTCCTGGTAACCTAGAAAGTATCTGAGTTACAGCTGTTGGTGTTATTACTGAAATGGAACATACGTTCAGCTTAACAAAAGAGCCAATTCATATAATGTCATAAATAATAAAAGCTGTTGCCAGGCGGTGGTGGGGCACACCTTTCTTTAATCCCAGAGCTCTGAGTTCAAGACCAGCCTGGTCTACAGAGCGAGCGAGTTCCAGGACAGCTAGAGTTGTACAGAGAAACCCTGTCTCGAAAAACCAAAACAAACAAACAAATTAAAAGAAGACGAAAGAGGCCGGGCGGTGGTGGCGCACGCCTTTAATCCCAGCACTCAGGGAGGCAGAGGCAGGCGGATCTCTGTGAGTTTGAGGCCAGCCTGGGCTACTAAGTGAGCTCCAGGAAAGGCGCAAAGCTACACAAGAGAAACCCTGTCTCGAAAAACAAAAAACAAACAAACAAACAAAAAAAGACGAAAGAGGAAGAAGAGCTGTGAGGGTAGCTCAGAACCAGCGTTATTAGTCACTTGTCTTGCTGCGGCTAGAAACTAGCCGACAAAGACAACTGAAGAAATGGAGGTGTGCGGAGCTGGAGAGATGATGGCTCAGCAGTTAAGAGCGCGGGCTGCTTTTCCAGGGGACTCAGGTTCAATTCCCAGCACCCACATGGCAGCTCACAGATGTCTGTAACTTCTCTTCAAGGAGATCTGATTCCCCCACACAGACACACGTGCAGGCAAAACATCTATGTACATAAAATAAATAAATATTAAAAAGAAAGAAAAGCAACAGAGGGTTGGACTGGAGAGATGGCTCAGAGGTTGAGAGCACTGACTGCTTTCCAGAGGACCCAGGTTCAATGCCCAGTGCCCACACGGCAGCTCACAGCTGTCTGTAACTCTGACACCTCGCACGGACATATATGCAGGCAAAACACCAATGCACATAAAATAAAAATAAGAAAAAAAAAAAGAAGCTGGGCGGTGGTGGCGCACACCTTTAATCCCAGCACTCGGGAGGCAGAGCCAGGCGGATCTCTGTGAGTTCGAGGCCAGCCTGGGCTACTAAGTGAGCTCCAGGAAAGGCGCAAAACTATGCAGAGAAACCCTGTCTCGAAAAACCAAAAAAAAAAAAAAAAAAAAAAAAAAAAAAAAAAGAAATGGAGCATTTATTTTGGACCACAGAGCAAGGGTCCAGTCCATCATGTCAGGATGTCATGGAGGCAGGAGCTTGAAGCAGCCGGTCCCATCAGATCTGAGGTCAGGAAGCAGAGGGATACCGGTGTGCAGCAGGCCTTCTCCTTTTTATTCAGTCCTGGACCTTCATTTAGGGTGTCTCCTTGAACCTCAATAAGCCTAATCTAGAGACTCCCTCCCAGACATGCCCAGGTTGCTTCCACAGTGACTCTAAACCCCATCAAGTTAACAATCAAGATTAAGGGCCACGGTTAGCAGGCTCTGGGTTCAATTCTCAGCATCCCATAGGGGAGAAAAATCCACAGAGTAGGCATCTCCTGCCCTTGAGGATTGGCTATTTCTGTGAGCAAACACATTCATAAACGTGTTATCCATCATGCTTTCATGTTAAGAACTACAGTGAGACTCCTCACAAGACCACCTTACTCTGAAGGGGAGGCCCTGACAAGAAATACCCGAGTGCAGGCTAAGAAGGAATGGGCCAGGATGAGAAGCAGCCAGAACGGAAAGGGCAACCTAGGCACGGTAACAAAATCTCCAGAAGTTTCATCTCATAGAACACATCCAGGGGGCTCTAGGAATTCACAGAGCTCGATACAAGAGTAGGGATGGTGACATGGCTCAGTGAATTACATCAGTTGCCACCAAACCTGATAATCGAGTTCAATCTCCAGGACTCACGTGGTGAGAGACCCAACTGTTGCAAGTTGTCTTCTGACCTCCATACACATGCAATGGCACACAGAGACAGACAGACAGACAGACAGACAGACAGACAGACAGACAGAGACAGAGAAATACAGAGAGCGAGAAACAGAGAGACAGACAGAGAGAGAAAAACAGAAATGGACAGAGAAAGAAAGAGGGAAAGAGAGAGAGAATATCCAACAGGGATGTACCCGAAAGAGTGTGGAAAAAGGCTGGAATGTGTCTGCTAAACATCCTGCCTTGAAGATGAAGTACAGAAACAGAGACTGCGTGTTCTCGTAGAAAGCGTCTTGGCTGTCCCTGCGTGTGCATTCAGCCATCTATAAATGGTCACTCGTGTTACCTCTGGGCCTCAGGTTTAGGAACACAGCTGCTGTGTGTGAGCAGACACGAAACCTGCTTCCTCACTTTCTTTCCTTTTAGGCATATATTCAGCAATGGAATGGCTATAGACTATAAGAGATGGATGCTAAGTCCTTATAGAAACTGCTTTCCAAAGTGGTTGCACCAATAAGAGATGGCAGGAAAGAAGTGAGCGTGGAAAAGGAGAACGTGCGAAAAGTGCCTGATACGCATGTGTGAAGATGTCAAGGAACGCTCTTTTATGCTTATGTAAAAATTGAAAAGCAAAAAGGTGGTTGAGTCGTTTTACATTCTTGTCAGTACTGCTTCAAGATTAATACCTTCTCCCTTGTCAACACTAGTAAAATCAGTCTCTTCAATTTCTGTGCATTTTTTTTTTTTAGTTTATTCATTTTTATTTTATGAACACTGGTGTTTTGCCATGGGTGTCAGGTCCCCTGGAACTGGAGTTACAGACAGATGTCAGCTGTCGTGTAGGTGGTGGGAATACAACTGGGGTCCTCTGTAAGCACAGCCAGTGCCCTTAGCCTCAGAGCTCTCCCTGCTGTGGAATAATCCTTCTATACACTGTGGAAAATGTGTTGCTCTCATTGTTAATAAAAGCTGATTGGGCAATAGCTAAGCAGGATTTTGGGGGCAGAAAGCATGCTGGGAAGAACAAGGGCGGAGTCAGAAGAGTTGCCAGGAGACGCAGAGGGAACAAGACATGCTGGAGGAAAGGTAAAGCCATAAGCCACGTGGCAGAATATAGATTAATAGAAATGGGTTAATTTAAATTTTAAGAGCTAGTTAGTAATAAGCCTGAATTATCAGCCAAGCATTTATAATTAATATTTAAGTCTCTTTGCGGTTATTGGGAGCAATTGCCGAGACATAGAAAAACTCCACCTACATTTCTCCTGCCCCCACTTATAATAACATTTAAAAACAAAACAAAACAATGACAAAACCAATGGAAATCCTTACATGAAAAACAGCCAGGCGGTGGCAGCGCACATCTTTAATCCCAGCACTTGGGAGGTAGAGGCAGGCAGATCTCTGAGTTCGAGACCAACCTGATCTACAGAGCAAGTTCCAGGATAGCCAGTGCTACACAGAGAAACTGTCTTGAAAAGCCAAAAGAGAAAGAGAGGAGACAGAGAGAGAGAGAGAGAGAGGAGAGAGAGAGAGAGAGAGAGAGAGAGAGAGAGAGATTTAGCTAGGCAGAATCCGCCTATCTTTCTCCCTACCAATGATGAGGTTACAAGCACACACTTGCCTAGCTTATACATGGATATGTGGGGAGCCCAAAATAGCTTGACCACACAACTGCCATGACAGGCTTAGAGGCCCAGACACAGCTTCTGTGACAGGCTTACTGGCAGGCAACACCTGGGTCCAGGAAAAGCCATTAGCTGACCCCACCCAGGGAGGGCCTACATCTAAGGGGAAGTACCTGACATCCAAACAGTCCAATCATTAGATAAGATGGCTAGATGTCCCTGTGTCTAGTACACACCTATTTTTGTTGTACAGATACCCCTAGACAAATATCAGCCAACCAGGGTCTTGAACCCTGGAAATCCCCTCACCCCAATCTCTGCTACGATAAAAACTCTACCCCGCCTAGGCTCAGAACTCTCTGCTCTCACTGCTGCATTGGACAGAAAATAAAGGTTCTTTCCTGTTTTGAATATGGGATTCAGTCTCGGTGGTGGTCTTTTGGGGGTCCCCATGATCTGGGCGTAACAGGTACTGGTGCCGACTTAAACTTGGGCACTTAGGCTTGCCTAGCCTTCAGAGCAAGAGTGCACATCATACAGCACACAACTGCAACACACGAGCTGCTACTGAGAAAAACTAATGAGGATCTGTCTAAGTGGAGAGGCATACCACTCACAGATTTAAAGGTAGGTGTGTGTGTGTGTTATAGTATATGTGTGCTATTGTATATGTGTGTGTGTTATTGTGTATGTGTTATTGTACAGCTCGGGCTAGTCTTACTCAGCTAAACTGGCCTTGAACTCCTTATCTTCCAGTCTCTATTTGTCTAGTGCTGGGATTACAGGTGTGTACTACCAGACCTGACTTAAAGTTTTGTTGTTTTATGGTTTGGTTTATTGTTGTTGTTGATCATTATCTCCTCCTCCTCTTCCTCCTTCAGTGCTAGAGGTTGAATGAATGGTCTTGCCAAGTTAGACAAGTTAGATCTTTATTCCTCCATACCTTTTTTGCTGTTGTTTGTTTTTGAGACAGGGTTTCTCTGTGTAGCTCTGGCTGTCCTGGAACTCGCTCTGTAGATCAGGCTGGCCAGGAACTCACAGAAATACACCTGCCTCTGCCTCCTAAGTGCTAGGGTTAAAAGGTATACCTTACTATGCCCAGTAAAGAATTGTTCATTATTTTTAGATTTAATATATCAAGAATTCTCTCAGGGCTAGAGAGATGACTCAGCAGTTAAGAGCACTGGCTGCCAGACGGACCTCTGTGAGTTCGAAGCCAGCCTGGTCTACAGAGCAAGATCCAGTACAGAGAAACCTTGTCTCAAAAAAAAAAGAAAGAAAGAAAAGAAAAAAAAGAGCACTGGCTGCTCTTCCAGAGGTCCTGAGTTCAATTCCCAGCAACCACGTGGTAGCTCACAACCACCTCTAGTGGGGTCTGATGCCCTCTTCTGGCATAAAGTCATACATACAGATCGTGTGTGTGTGTGTGTGTGTGTGTGTGTGTGTGTGTGTGTGTGTGTCTGTGTGTCTGTGTATGTTTTAGGGCCTCAGCATGTATGAGGTTCTGGCTTTAATCTCCAGCACTTCAAAAATAAGTGTTTAACATTTCCTGTGTGATGGGTACTACTTTAAGATGTTCATAGTGTATGGGTATTTTACCTGCATGTATGTCTGTATACCACATGCATATACTGCCTCAGAAATCAGAAAAGGGCATCAGAGCCCCTGGAACTGTTTTTTTTTTTTAAATTAGATTTATTCATTTTATTTTATGTGTATTTTGCCCACATGTATGTATGTCTGTGTATTACATGTGTGCTTGGTGCCCATGGAGATCAGAAGAGAGCATTGGATCCCCTGAAATTGAAATTATAATTGGTTGTGAACCACCATGTAAACACTGGGACTCCAACCCAGGTCCTCTGCAAGAGCAACAAGCGCTCATAGCCACTCAGCCATCTCTCCAGTCCTGGGCACTATTATAAATGCCAGGAGTTTAGCGGTGAAGAGGGAAAGAATTCCAGGTGTGGTACTTGGTAGCACACACCTCTCTCTCAGCCTTGGGAGACAGGGCCAATGGAAGGAAGCCTGAACTACTCAGGGAAATCCTGTCTCAAAGAAGAAAGTGTTGGTGAGATGCCTCAGTAGGTAAGAACATTTATATTGCAAGCCTGGAGACCTGAGTTCAAATCTCTATGACCCATGTAAAAGTTAGTCATGGCTCTCTGTGCTCATAACACCAGCATCTTGTGGGGCAGAAACAGGCAGATCGTGGGAGCTCCCTGCAGACTTGCCTAAAAGGCAAGCTCAGGTTCAGGGAGAAACCCAGCCTCAAGGTAATAAGGCAGAAAACAATGGAAGACACTACTACACACAGATACCATCACACAGACAAGGAAGAGGAGGAGGAAGAGCAAGAATTCCTGCTCATCCAGAGCTCACCTTTAAAGGCAAGATAAACAAGGCAAACACTGCTGTGTGCCCTGGCGATAAGTACAAGGGAAGAAGAATGTCGGGGAGAGCATCGGATGGCCTGGGGAAAGGAAGTAAAAACGTAGGTGGGGATGCTCCAACAAGACCTGATAAGGAAGTGGAAGTGATGCTGGCTGAGATGGGGCGGGGGCGGGGCAGAGGGGAATAACAAATTCTTTGAGGTCTGACTGTGGGGTGGAGCTCCCGTGAGAGCCCAAAGAGCACAGTGAACGAATTCCTTAAAGTAGCAGCCAGGAACAAGTCCTCTAGGAACGGGAGAGCAGTAACGTCAGCGGGTGGGGCTCAGTGCGAGAGAGCTTTGTGTGAGGATGTGGAAGCCCTGGGTTCCGATGAGTCTGAGTGCACCCGAAAGGGGGCTGGGGGGTGGGGGACACCCGGGAGAAGGAGGAAGAGAGAACAAGAGAGTGAGTAAGAGAGAGCAGATGAGGTCAAGAGGTAGTCCAAGCAGGGCCTTGAGGAAGGGAAGGAAGGAGGGAGTGTGTGTGTGTGTGTGTGTGTGTGTGTGTGTGTGTGTGTGTGTGTGTGTGTGTGAAGGCCAGCCATCAACCTCTGGATTGCTCTCCACCTTATTTTTTGAAACAAGGTCTCTCATGGAATCTGAAGCTCACGCCTATCTGGCCAGCAAGGCCCCCCAGGATCTTCCTGGTCTCCCCAGCTCTGGGATTACAGGCATGTCATGCCGTGCCTGGCATTTTTATGTGGGGAGCTGTGACTCCAAACTCAGACCTTTATGCTCAGCAGCCAACACGAATACCAGCCGAGTCAGCCACCACCACTACGGAAAGACTCTGAGCAGAGGGGTATATAACCTGGTAGCATTTCAGAAGCTGAACGGGGCAGGGTTGGGCACAGGCGCAGTGCGAACTGAGATAATATAGGCGAGATATAACGGTCGGTGAGATCAAGATGGCAACGAGAGGCGTACGATGTGGACGGATTCCACACTGGTTTGCTGGTGGCACTGAATAGGAAGGGATTGGAAGACAAGGGTCAAGAAAGACTCCCAGGTCTGAGCCGGGAGCATCTGGTAGGATAGTTACCTCCCGAGTCTGAGAAAGAACGAATCGGAGCTCACTAAGTTTGAGATGTCGGGGCTGAAATGGCGAAGCCGTGAGGGGGTTGGGCACGGTGCGGAGCGGAGCCGCCGAAGCCGGAGATGTGGGGTTGGGGAGGTGGCCTTTCAAGCTCTAAGATAGGGATCGTCAAGGGAAGGAGAGAAGAGACACTTCAGCATGGACGGTCAGAAAGAAGACTCAAAGGAGAGCTGGGAGGCTGCAGGAGGAGAGGGGACCGACGGAAGTGAGCTCTGGGAGCCAAGTGAAGAAGTAACCGGCCATGCTGACGGGTCAAATAAAGTGAGCCTGGGAAGTGGCTCTTGGGTTTGGGAGGCCAGCTGAAGGGCTGGCAGCCGGTGAACTCTTTATTTAGGGAGGTGTGAGCAGGGACAGGGACAGCTCCTCTCTCCCAGGGTCTCTGGGCTTCTGCTCAGGGCTTGCTTTTTTCATGTGTGCATCCTTCTGCCTAGAAGACTCCCTCCACCCCTCTTTACTGAAGGCCACACACTCTAATCCTGGTCTTAGGAAACCTTCCCATTCAGGCCACCTCCTCACAAGGTGGGCTCACATTCCAGGGGCCTGCTCGCTTCCCAGAAGAGGCCCTTGGTACTCCCCCCTTGGGTCTGTATGTGGGCACAGACAGCATCTTTGTCTGTCTGTGGACCTTGCTTGGGGCGTGGGGTGGGGGCAGAACCTGTGTCCTTTTAGCTGTGGGTACAGCACCTGGCATGTGGCCTGGTGTGGAACAAGCACACAGAAAACAAGGAAGAGGCTGGGAAAAGGAGCACTTGGGCCCTGGTGTGAGGGGACCCGAGTCTGGGGGCCAGGGATGAGATCCCAAGAGGAGACAGGGGGACACTGAGGTGAAGAAACAAGTCCTCACTGTGAGAAGGGAGGGAAAGACGGCTGAGATGCACCTGACAACAGGCATGAGGACCAGCCACAGCCCTGCAATCCTGCCCGTTTAGACTGTTGCTTCCAGCAAAGCACGGGTGGACTTTGTGATCAGAGACTGGGAAAGCCACGTGGCCCAGGCTGGAGAAGGGCGAATGTCTGGCTCTCGTGCTGGTCTCGGGGAGGCAGGGGACGTCATCTAAAGCTCATTTTAAAAAGCGAAAGGGTCATAGAGAGAACGGTGACCCTCAAAGGAAGACTCTGAAGCCAATTTGTAGTAGCTGGTGTCTGGAGCCAGCTCCTTCCCACCCCAGACTCCTTATCTCAGGCCACTCCCTCCTGTCATTTATTCCCTTCAAAGCACGGATCATCAAAGTTGGCTGTTTGTAAAATTCTTTTCTGCTTATCATCTGCCCTCCCCTTAGCAATTTCAGTCCCCTGAGGTCAGGAACTTTGTCCTTACGTCACACCCCTCTCTGGCAGAGGGCCCAAATGCTTATCAGGAAAGTGTCCAGATACCTGCCATTTCACGGGATGCGGTCCTCAATTTCAGCGTCGTCTGCCATAGTGTTTAAACCTTAAAGCATTGCAAGTTTTTCTTGCAAGTTTCTGCAATGCTGGGATTCACACCCAGGGGGCTCCTGTATACTCAGGAAGCACTTGACCACTGAACCACAGCCACAGCCTGGAACGAAGCCTGGAACACAGTGTTTGAACTGGAAGTGTGAGTCAATGTGTGTGTGTTGGGGGGGAACGCTCTTCTCAAAAGATCTGGGAAACATTCTGTTCCAAGTCTCTCTCTTCTAGCATTTGCTGGAAATCCTCATGCTTAACATACCCTGGCTCACAGCTCCAACCTCAGCCTCCTTCACATAATACTCGTATGCCTGGTCATCTTATCTTCATGTAAGGACCCCTGCCATGAGGACTAGTCTACTCTTGAAGGACAATGCGCCCAATTAAGGGTCTATTCAGAGGCACCGAAGTTCAGACTTCCTATCCTCAGCTGGAGAGATGGCTCTTCCAGAGGACCCGACTTCAATTCCCACCATCATCCACATCAAGCAGTTACCACGTGTAACTCCAGCCCCAGAGGATACAATTCCTCTGGCCTCTGCAGGCACCTGCTCTCACACACACATACCCACACACAAACACACACATCCACACATAATTAAAACATACTAAAAATATTTTTAAAACCTGTATATCCCTTGCAGGAGTTACAATTCAACCTATAACCACCATCCCCCAAGGAACCGGCTGTAGCCTATGTATGACCTACTTGGCTCACTTAGCACACTACGCTGGAATTTACTTGTTTGCGTATCGATTTATTTTGAAGCAGAGTCCCACTGTGCAGGCCCTGCAGGCCTGGAACTCAGAGATTCACCTGCCTCTGCTTCCCCAAAGCTGAGTTGAAAGGTGTCTACCACTGTGATGAAAAGTGCTAAGATTAGCCCGGCGGCGGTGGTGGTGGTGGTGGTGGTGGTGGTGGTTGGCGGCGCCCGCCTTTAATCCCAGCCCTCGGGAGGCAGAGGCAGGATCTCTGTGAGTTCAAGGCCAGCCTGGTCTACAAAGAGAGTTCCAGGAAAAGCGCAAAGCTACACAGGGAAACCCTGTCTCGAAAATGAAAAAGAAAAGTGCTAAGATTACTTTTAAATTCTCTCCCATTTTAACAGGAATGACAAAGGCATGTGTCAATTCAACTGCACAGTTACTGGGAAAATTCCTTGACTAGTGATGTGGGTCATTGGGTCATGGGAAGAAGAACAAGCAAGGCAGGGTGGACTCGCCCAAGGCTTCCCGACACCAATGCATGCCAAGCCCTGGCACAGCCATGACAACGCCAGCTCCGGTTCTGTGAGTTGAGGCCAGACCTTGGATTCTGCATTTCTTTTTTCGTTTTGTTTTGGGTTTTTGTTTTGTTTTGTTTGAGACGGCTTCTATGTGTAGTCTTGGCTGTCCTGGAACTCACTCTGTAGACCATGTTGGCCTCGAACTCACAGAGATCCGCCTGCCTCTGCCTCCCTAGTGCTGGGATTAAAGGCGTGTGCCGCCAGTGCCTGGCAGATTCTGCATTTCCAACATGCTCCAGGGGCCTGAAGCTAGCCTTGACCTACCCTTCAGGGTCAAGTCAGTGACACCTTTGTGTCATACAGGGTGGAGTGACATGCTCACAGAATAAATTGCAAAGACCTACTTTAAAGAACGGGACAGCGGCGGGTACACGCCTTTAATCCCAGCACCCAAGAGGCAGAGGCCATGGATCTCTGTACATTTGAGGCCAGCCTGATCTACAGAGTGAGTTCCGGGACAGCCAGGGCTACTCAGAGAAACCCTATCTTGAGGAAAACAAACCGGACAGCTGAACTGCTGTGTTCTTCCTTTGAAAAGCCCCTCTGTCAGGCCTGTCTGACCATCACACATCACCTACAAGTTCCTATCTATTGCCCACCTGTTTGTTTAGGGAGGGAAGCTGCTCACTCCCGCATACCAGAAGTCTCTGCTGAGGCCTCGGCTTTATGGAGTTAAGGAAGGACAGGCCTAAGGAGGAAGCCGATTAATCCTCTCTCCTCCCTCTCCTGCTGACCCAAGGGGTTTCCTGTAAGGAAATGCATTCTCTCTGCATGCCTCAGAGGGCAGGAGGGGACAGGGCCCTGCACGTAATGAGGTTGGAGGTAGGGATGCCATTTAGCAACCTTGGCTTCCGGTGCTCCTTCTAATTAATCATCTCCAAGTTGTGACCATCCCAGGCACAGCCCCAGACCTTGAGGTCAGCTCTCCACCAAAGGCAACCAAAAGATTGAGCAAGTAAACGTCTGGTTCCAGCTGCTCTTGAGGCCCATGCAAGAAAGTCAAAAGACGCTATCGCATACCTAGGCACATGTACAGGGTCATCCAAAATGACATGGAATTTCTGAAGTGGGTGACGGGAAGCCACCACAGCCCTACATCCCCACACTTTCTGCACACACGGCCCTTGAAAACCTGGCCACAGCCACTTCAGAGACACTGGTTACTTACTTAAAGGAACATTGGACTGGGGGATATGCTCAGTGGTAGGGTGATTCCACACAGTATGCTTGAGGTCCTGAGTTCAATCTCCAATAATACACACACACACACACACACACACACACACACACACACACCTGCTTTGCTCCAGTTGTTCTGTGGCAAGGGGAGCACACTGTCGGTTTTCTGTAACAGGAGGCTGGGATGGCAGCTGCAGCTATGAAGGGAAGTGAATGGGCAGGCAGCAAGAGGGGCAGGGCTGGCCAGAAAGAGACAAAAACGGCTGAGGGACAAGAGACAAACCTTCTCCACTGAGAACTTGGGAGAAATGTGATCTGCCAGATCGTCCCTACACACGGGGCTTTTTCTCTTGGCCTTGGCAACCAGCCACGAGGCCCAGAACTGGGAGGATGAGACAAGCTCCAGAAGCTGGTGAGGATGAGCTCCAGGGGCTCCTGCTGCACCCATGCACGTGAGGGACCCGAGTGAACGCAGAGCCCAGGGGCTGGAAGCTGCACAATGAACAACACCGCTGGAGGAGAGCTGGGAAGAGGCACCTAAGACGACGAAGGGGTGGAAGATTTATGGAGAGCATGGCCCAGCTCCACCCCCACCCCCGGGGGTGGGGCGGGGGCCAGCCGGCCAGGCCAACACAGGACACAGCAGATGGCCTCTGCGCTGACCTAATTCTTCTCTACTGAATGAAGAGTTGGGCTAAATGCCTAGCCCCTGAGGTCTGACTCCTGCCGGCTCCAGAGATGGAGGAGGACAGCGTCCATGCACAGCCTGTGCACGCCTTGATTCACACAAATGCACACATTTACATTCAGAGCCTCAGCCTAGAAGAGGAGTGTGGGGTTCACAGAGGTGGCCGCCTTGGAGGTCCAGGGTCGGTGCGTCCCAGCTGGGAAACCTACAATAGCTGTGTGAATGAGCAAGTGACTGTTTCTTCTTTGCCCTGCTGGCTGGGGAGAGAACGCGCAGGGTCTTGCACATGCTAGGTAAAGTAGGCAACTGTTAGGCTGCTGAGCTGGGCTACACCAGCTCTGAGAGGATGACTTAACCTCTGAAGACCACAGGTTTCCCCTGCTGAACTGTGTTGAGGGGATCTAGCGAACCACCTCCACTTACAGCCTCCTGTACATAAACAAAAACAAGAAACTCCATTTATTAAGTGTGACGTTTTAAGTATTTACTTAAAAAAGTTTCTAGCAGATGCCTTCAAACCCAGCACTTAGAAGCAGACAAAAGCAGATCTCTGTGAGCTCCAAGCCAGCCTGGTCTTTATAGCAAGTTCCAGAACAGCCAGGGCCATATAGTGAGACCCTTTCTCAAAATAAAACAAAAAAGTTGGTCAGCTAAAGACCCTGACATTAACTCACACACATATGAACACCTGATTTTTGACAAAGAAGCCAAAACTATACAATGGAAAAAAGAAAGTATCTTCAACAAATGGTGCTGGCATAACTGGATCTCAATATGTAAAAGATTACAAATAGATCCATATCTGTCACCATGCACAAAACTCAAGTCCAAGGGGATCAAAGACCTCAACATAATTCCAGATACACTGAACTTAATAGAAGAGAAAGTAGGAAGTACTCTTGAACACATTGGCACAGGATACCACTTCCTAAATATAACACCAGCAGCACAGACACTGAGCACAATAATTAATAAACGGGACCTCTTGAAACTGAGAAGCTTTTGTAGGGCAAAAGACACGGTCAATAAGACAAAAAGAGCCTACAGAATGGGAAAAGACCTTCACCAACCCCACATCTGACAGAGGATTGATCTCCAAAGTATATAAAGAACTCAAGAAACTAGACATCAAAATACTGAACAATCCAATTAAAAAATAGGCTAACGAGTTAAACAGAGAATTCTCAAAAAAGAATCACAAATGGCTGAAAGACATTTAAAGAAATGCTCAGCATCCTTAATCATCAGAGAAATGCAAATCAAAACGACTCTGAGATACCACCTTACACCTATCAGAATAATCAAAAACACTAATGACAGTCTATGTTGGAGAGGATGCAGAGCAAAGGGAACACTCCTCCACTGTTGGTGTGAATGCAAACTTGTACAACCACTGTGGAAATCAGTATGGCGGTTTCTCAGAAAATTGGGAATCAATCTACCTCAAGACCCAGCTATACCACTCTTGGGCATATACCCAAGGAATGCTGATTCATACCATACCACAAAGACACATGCTCAACTACGTTCATAGCAGCACTATTCGTAATAGCCAGAACCTAGAAACAACCTAGATGCCCATCAACTGAAGAATGGATTAAGGAAATGTGGTATGTATACACAATGGAGTACTACTTAGCAGAGAAAAACAATGACAGCATGAAATTTGCAGGCAAATGGATGGAACTAGAAAATATCATCCTGAGTGGGTAACCCAAACCCAGAATGACAAACATGGTATGTACTCACTCATAAGTGGATTCTAGATATAAAATAAAGAATAATCAGACTGCAACCCACAGAACCAGGGAGGCTACATAGCAGGGGGACCCTAGGATGACTGTGGCTTATAATAAGTTTTGATTTTACTCAATTACTGGACAAGCTTCAGTGAAACATTTCACTGTTAGGATAAGAATATGTACTGTATCAAGCTGATAGTAGAAAAATAAATTAATTAATTGAAAAAAAAGTTGGTCAGTTGTGGCACACACCTTTAATCCCAGCACTCAGGAGGCAGAGGCAGGCGGATCTCTGTGAGTTTGAGGCCAGCCTGGTCTACAGAGCAAGATCCAGGACAGGCTCCAAAGTTACACAGAGACACCCTGTCTCGAAAAATCAAAAACAAGGGCTAGCAATGTAACTCTGTGGTAGAGTATCTGCCCATCATGGGCCAAGCCCTGCATTTGTGCTGGGCTCATGTACAAGCACACAAAAGACATAGATAGCTTCTAGAAACTCTTTGGAGAAAACAGGTAGAAAGAATCTACCATTGATAGAGTACAACAGTGGATCCTACCTTCATCTACGAGAGAGAGTCTGAGCTCTGCGAACTTCTTAAAGCAACTTGCTGTGCCTCCCTTCAATGCACAGCTCCCCAAAACAATGCACAGTGTACTCACACAGGTCACTGATGTGCCAGATGTATATATTCCTAACCATGCACAGAAGTCCACGTTCAAAAGTATGTCACTTAGAGATGGACGTATTACCAAAGAGAAGAGGCTGTAAGTGCAGGTAAAAATCAAGCCAGGACAGCAGAGGGCACAAAGACCTTTCTGTGAATTCCCCACGCTAAGGTTCCTATGCATGTTCCACAGCACGGACTGGTGCCTTCCTTCCCAGAATGGCTGCCTTCCTACTCCCGCCTGCCACCTCCTTCGACGACGGCGGCACGGGCTGTTAAAACACCTTAGGCTTAAGCACATGACAAGCCACACAAGCCTGGGGAGGAGGCTAGGCATCCTGCTCCTCACCTTCCTCTTGGCTTACCCAGCAGTCACCAGGGCCGTGTGGTTGTACATGGCCCAAAGCAATCCCCTCACTCCATGGGCAGGGCCATGGGCAGGCTGCCGCTGGAGAGCTGCCCTGCTCCTTCGGGCCATGTTACATGGAAATGAACACCAGCCTGTTCAGGGGCTTGCCCGGCACATTACGGAAAGGAAGCTATAAAAGCTGCCAACATTAAGTATTTCCCTTTTCAGACACACAGGGAGTGAAGTACAGCCTGCTACCCGCCACCCAAAGGCTCTCTGTGTCCTGCCCGTGTTTATTGACATCCCAGACTCTTGGCTGTCCTAACTCCACCAAAGTGTTTCTCCCTCCTCACCCTTCCAAGTAGCCCCTGATCCAACCAGCTGCCCATAACGTGCTCCCAGACCGTATGGCCCACTGTCTTCTCGAAGCCTGGCCCGGAAACCCTATAAAAAGCTTTTCGTTGACGCTCAGGTTTATGTGGAGCAGCTCAAAAGCCTGCTTTTCATGTCTCACACAGCTCCCATCTGAAGACATTTAAGTGCCACTTCCTACGCTTCATGTAGAACAGGGGAGCTGGGAGGGGGTCTGAGGGACAGCCCCTCTGACTCGGAGGGACTCTACAGGGCAGGCAGAGATGCAAGGTGACCCTAAGAGACCAAACGAGTCCAAGAACGCCCAGAGCCTTGGCAGCAGACTGCACTGTGGAGCCTCCCGCAAGCAGCGGGAGGCCGTGGGGCTACACGTTTTTCTTAGTTGAAAGGTTGGAAGCAAGACCCTTACCATCCTGGCTAACAGTCAGGCTCAGCAAGTTCCTGGTGGTGCGTTATCCTTGAAGTACAAGACAGGCTGGAAACCTGTTTCTTCATCCATAAAACCGGGGAAAGATCTCAGAGAGGGGGTGGCTACTGCAATGAGCTGAGGAGATGTTTCCCGTCATGACTGGACATAGAAACCCCCATCCCAATGGATAACACTCATTACTACTAAGATAAGCCACCTACTAGCCCATTCTGGGCTCTGAGAATAAAGCAGAATGGCGTTTCTTTCAGACCCAAAGAATTCTCAGGGTGATAGTAAAACAGCCATGTATATTTAACATAGCTGAAGTCATTGCTACAAGGACTGTGCGTACATATGATCCGGATCAACACAGAAGAACAAAAGGCTACTTGGTGGTGCACACCTTTAATTAATCCCAGCACTCGGGAGGCAGAGGCAGGCAGATCCCTGTGAGTTCGAGGACAGCCTGGTCTACAGAGCAGAGTTCCAAGAAAGCCAGGGCTGCCGGGCAGTGGTGGCGCACGCCTTTAATCCCAGCACTCAGGAGGCAGAGGCAGGCGGATCTCTGTGAGTTCGAGGACAGCCTGGTCTACAGAATGAGATCCAGGAAAGGTACAAAGCTACACAGAGAAACCCTGTCTCGAAAGAAAAAAAAAAAAGGAAAGAAAGAAAGACAGACAGGAAGGAAGGAAGGAAGGGCTATACAGAGAAACTCTGTCTCCAAAAACAAACGAACAAAAGGCCCTATGTGATCTCATAGCTTTCACCCTGCCCTCTTCTCTCACCTACCCTTTGACCCCAGTCATGTGATGGGATCTGGACCCCAACACTCCTATGAGTGACAGGCTCGCTTTACTGGGGCCTCTGTTCACATTCACTCCCCGATAAAGGCCTTCCTGACCACCCCAAGGACTTCTCTGTCCCCCACCACTCGGCATGACTGCTCTTCACTCCAACAGGATAGCCAAATCTCCTTGCTTACGTGTTTCCCATCTATCTTCCCACTAGAAAGGGACCTCTGTGACGGTGAGAAGCTTGTTTGTGCGTAACTGTGACCTATGCGTCTAACAGTGCCTGCGTCTGGGGCTGTAGGTCAGTGACTGTGTGCTCACCTAGAAGGTAGGAGATCCCTCAATTTAATCCCCAGAAAAACCCAAATCAAAGCAGTGCCTGAGTCAACAAAGAATGAGTCAGTTAGAATGTGGACACATGCCAAGCCAAGGCGGCGGTGGCGCATGCCTTTAATCCCAGCACTCGGAGGCAGAGGCAGGCGGATCCCTGTGAGTTCGAGGCCAGCCTGGTCTACAGAGCGAGATCCAGGACAGGCACCAAAACCACACAAAGAAACCCTGTCTGGAAAAAAAAAAAAAAAAAAAAAAAAAAAAAGGAAGGGAACAAGACCCTATATCTATTACCTATCCTGTGTGCCCCAACCCTGCCCATACGAACTGTCTCTGCCTCCTTGCTCACCCAGGGAAGAGCAGAACAGAAAGCATGGGCTCTGGGACCAGACAGGCCTGGGCCTTGTTATATGCTTAAACAGATGCTTACAGTCTGGGAGCTGTGACTCCATCTGCACAGCAGGACAAAGGTTCCTACCTCAGAGGCAAGAGGAGAACCAAGATCCCTGCTTGCTGGGCACCTCAAATACTGCACAGCTCCGGAGTGGCACCCCCAGACCAGACCAGCGCAGTTGGCCCGGCATTTCATCCACTGACCACTAGGCTCCAACTCTTGTCTCTGAGTCACAGGATACCTGCCCTCAGAAGACAGAACGTGGGAGTGCACTGGCACAGCCCCACAGACAGCGTGTACACACACACACACACACACACACACACACACACACACACACACACACACGGGGTTGGGGAGGTCAGGAGAGGACAGAGAGGGTGATAGTGAGACCGTGTCTCAGAGAGAAAGAGAAGGTGGGGAGAGAGGATGTTAAGCATTGACAGCTACGCCTGGCACACAAGAAATAACTCAAAAACACTAGTAAAGGCCTTCATCCAATCTCATGGCCAAGGGAACAGATAACCAGAGAGACAGCCTGCCAGCCTGCCCAGAACCTTCAGCTGGAGGTGCCTCTTCAGGTATCTGAACCCAGCCTGCCTGATACCAGTCCATCTTCCTTCCCTGCTGACATTTCACTACATACATTTCAGCTCATGACCTGTGTTGAGAATTAGAGAGATTTGATATAATAGACAACTATAACATACCCTTGTGGTTACCAAATTCCAGTTCTATTCACTATTTGTGAGCTATTTTTTTTCACCTACTGGTTAAGTACATTTTACGTGCACACGCGCTCACACTCTTATGGAGACCAGAGGCAACATCAGGTCTTCATCTATGGCTGTCCATCTTACTTTTTTGAGGCAGGGCTTCTCATGGGACCTGGGGTGTCACACACTGTCTAGAACGGCCAGCTACTAAGCCCCCAGAATCCCTGGTCTCCACTCTCCCAGTGCTGGGATGACAGACACAGGGCCCGGCTCCTTACTCAGTGCCTCACGCAGCAAGCAGTTCACCCACCGCACGTGATCTCCCCAGCCCTTGGTTTACTGACCAGACCTGCCACCCTGCACCTTTCATCCAATTCTTACCAAATATCAGGAGTCCCAGTTTCTCCCACCCTCCTGCCATACTGTTTCTGGGAAGTAACAGCACATCATCCAGATGCTTATCAAAACCTTCCAGGCTGCCGGGCAGTGGTGGGGCACACCTTTAATCCCAGCACTCGGGAGGCAGAAGCAGGTGGATCTCTGAGTTAGAGGCCAGCCTGGTCTCCAAAGAGAGTTCCAGTGAAGGCACAAAGCTACACAGAGAAACCCTGTCTCAGAAAAAAAAAAAAAAAAAAAAAAAGAAAAGAACTAAAATAAAACCTTCCAGGAAGACCTTTAGACCTGAGGACCTAGTAGGCTGAAGCTGGACACCTTGATATAAATGGGAAAGGGCTCAGCACCACAGCAGGCTGGAATCCCTCTTGTCAACCTCACATAACTTAGAAGAAAAAGTCTGTTTGTCTAATGGTTTGGGAAGTTCCCCTCCAGGACTCCATGCTAGGGCCCTCTGAAGAAGCAGCGCCTTGTGGAGCTCCCCACCAGGTAAATAAGGAATCTTGAGGAACAGACATCTCCACATGTTGGGAAGAGAGTGTGGAAGCTTCAGAGAAGCAGCGAAGGTCAGGGTCACAGGGCAGCTTGTGGGAGTTAGACCTCTCCTCCCGCCACGAGGGTCCTGAGGACTGAACCGGAGTCACCAGGCTCGGCAGCAGGTGGCTGTACATGCTTGAGCCATTTTGGCAGCCCTCGTTTTTTCCTCTTAGATGTCTCATTTACAACCTTAAACAAACATCTGCGCATACCCCCAGCTCTAGTACAGGTCTCAGGCAGTAAAACTTTCTCATCATTTCCCTAGAGCCTTTTGCCATTTCAATCACCAAGCTGCCCCCTGTTTTATTCCCAAACAATAGTGGGAATGCACAGTGGGGCAAACCGTTCATCCCCGGAACCAGGAAGCAGAGAGAGAAGGAGGGACCTGCTGCGCTAAGCTTCTTTAAAGACAAATCCCAGGGACCTAAAAATGACTCCCAAAGCTCTGTGTCCCAGAGGCCCTAGCACCTCCTAACTGTGCCAAATTGTGGAAAAAAAAAAAAAAACAACAACACATTTTTCAACTAAAAAAAAAAAAAAGTGAGATAGCTTCTCCTACATAGCAGTTAGCAAGGTCCCCAAACTCCAGTAACGCCTAGTAGGACCTCACACACCTTCACACACCAGTAGCAGGAGAGCAAATCAGAACTAGTTCTCCGATGTTCGGTGGCAAAGTCCTGCAATGACAGCGCATCAGACTCAGAGCAAAGATCACTGCAAGTTCAAGGCCACTTCCGTTCACGGAAAAGTCCAACGCCAGGCAGGGACACATAGCGAGACCCTATGGCAACCAATGGATCAATCAAACGAAAAGAAGACTTCTCTTCTCTGGCCAATGTTGGCGTATCAATACAAAAACTCTTGTTTATTTTTTATCTACTTATTTATTTATTTTCATTTTTCAAGACAGGGTTTCTCTGTGTAACCGCCCTGGCTAGGCTAGAACTCGCTTTGTAGACCAGGCTGGCCTCAAATTCACAGCGCTCCACCTGCCTCTACCTCCTGAGTGCTGGGATTAAAGGCATACACCACCACTGCCCAGCTATAAAACCTTTTAAATGGACCTCCCAGTGATGACGGGGTAGCTCAGTGGAAGTGCCCTTGCTAGCATGCGAAGCCCTGGAGCCAATCTCCAGCACCAGAGACAATTTCAAAATAAATAACAGACATCCCATTTGACCCAGTAATCCCACATCTAAAGGTTTTTTTTTTCAAGACAGGATTGAATTCAGAGATCCACTTGCCTCTGCCTCTCAAGTGCCAGGATTTAAAGGTATGTGCTGATACTACCCTGCAAGGTATATCTTTAAAGATTTAATCACACTGATAAGGATATTAATTCAATAAAAGGGATACATATTAAATGGTGAGATGATTTAAATTGTTTGATAACAGCGAGAAATCAGACTATACAAAAAGATAGAAGAGGCCAGGGGGCTGGCGGCGGCGGCGGCGCACGCCTTTAATCCCAGCACTCGGGAGGTAGACGAAGGAGGACTCTGTGAGTTTGAGGACAGCCTGGTCTACAGAGTGAGATCCAGGACAGGCACCAAAGCTACACAGAGAAACCCTGTCTCAGGGGGAAAAAAAAAAGATAGAAGAAAAAAGATAAAAGTGTTTATATTATGTATTAAGTACAAATAGAGTCAAACTGGGCTTGGTGGCGCACGCCTGTAATCCAAGCACTCAACAGGTGGTGGCCAGAAGATCAGAAGTTCAAAGTCATCCTCAACCATGCAGAAGGCTGAGGCTAGCCACAGCCATGAGATCCTGTCTTTTAAAAAAAGTCTGAAGCTATACATACATACAAATCAAATTTTCCTGATAAGCCAACTGTCATAAAGTATATAAAAGACACACAGGCATGGTGAAGTAGATAGTGGGAAGACCCATTTTTTAAAAAAAATGTCAGTGTTATTATCTTTAGAAGTTGGATGGTCCTGAGTGGCTTACCTTTCCTGTCACAGATTTTCTATATCTTCAAAACGCTTAACATGTATGTGGCACTTCTGCATTCAAAAACCTCTGCAATCCTTTTTCAAAGGCAGGCAGGCAGGCTTCCTGTCTTTCCAGTAAGTCAAGTAAATAGTACTAAGCCGACCACTCAGCCAGAGGCTGCCCTGCCCAGCCAGCCCCTCAGGATCTTGCCATCCCCATCCTCCACTGCCCAGGAGCTCAGAGCCCAAGGCTGACACATGAGAGGGAGGGCTCCTCTCACCAGCCTTTGACCTAAGACACATAGCTGGGATGCGTGAGAAGCACAGCAGATGATGGCCTAAGTCCCACAGGACTCTGGAGGCACTTTCTAGACCTCGTCATCTACTACAGCCTTCAAGGCAATGACAGAGACCAACCTCCCTACTGACCTAAGTCCTGAAGGTCTTGAAGGCGTCGGTGGCTGGGTTCACCATGGGCACGGCACTTAGGTTTGATGAAAAGGAAAAGCAAAAGGAGGCTCAGGAAGTCACACGTAGACACCGGACAGCAGCCCATGGCTGACGTGCAGTGACGAACTCTCTCTAGTCCAGATCCTGCTGGCTCCAAGCCCTCCTTGGTCATCACCTGGAGACCCCCTTGCTGAAAGGAGACTGGGGGGCCTTGGCATCCCCTGCCCTGTTAGGCCAAGGCCATGCCTGTCCACCCAGCCTTCAGTTTCTCAAACTTATCTCCATCACTACCCTCTACACCTGCTCAAGTTCCCATAATAAAAAGGTCCAGAGAAATCCTGAGAGGCTCCTCTCGAGAGTCCCTGGTTCAGCTGTCTGCTCTACCATGCCTCTCTCCTAGGCCAAGAAGCTCTCAATTTTCACTCAAAATTGTATAGGTCAGAAGTCATACTGCTGTAAAAACATCTGTAATTGATAGAAGCCCAAGTCAATCTGGATTGTGGGAAAATAGCAGGAGGGAAGGGGATGGGGAGGGGAAGAGGGAGGGAAGGGGAGGGGGGAGGAAAAGGGGAAGGGGAGGAGGAGGGGAGGGGAGGAGAGAAGCAAGCTGGGTATGCTGGGATGTGGGAGGTAGATTCAGGATGATCAGAAATTCAAAGTCACCCTTGTCACACCCACCTTAGGGAGTTCAAGGCCAGCCTGGGCTACAAAACATGGTCTCAACAAACAAAAACAAAATGATATGTTGGGCACACACATTCCCTGGCAATACTGTCACTCTGTCTCAAATTGCTGGGCATGGTGGCACACAGCTTCAGGGAGCAGAAGCAGCCAGATTTCTGTGACTGTGAGGTCAGCCTAGTCACAGAGAGGCAGGCAGGGTGGGGCTACAGAGTGAGACTGTGTCTCAAAAACAACAGACAAATAAGAAATGTCAAAATATGACTCCAGCAACCGAGTAAGGAAAGGAATTCCTTGGTTAAGTTTATTGTGGTAAGATTTATATGCAATAAAATTCACACTTTTTAGTGAAATGTCCTATGAATTTTAATAAATACTTACTAAACCACAGTCAGGGTAGAAAATGTATCTATAGTGTTAAAAACTTCCTTTGGGGCCTGTGAGTAAAGATGGTTGGAAAGCATGCCTTCACACACACAAACATACGTACACACATATGCTGGGAAGGTCTTTCTCTAAGCTGCGAATGTGTTGCTCTGATTGATTGATAAATAAAGTGCTGATTGGCCCGTAGCCACGCAGGAAGTATATTATAGGTGGGACAAGCAGAGAAGAGAATTCTGGGAAGTGGAAGGCTTAGTCAGGAGACACTGTCAGCTGCCGCCAGCCAGACACAGAGGAAGCGAGATGTAAAAGTACTGGTAAGCCACAAGCTACATGGCAACTTACAGATTAATAGAAATGGGTTAATTTAAGATATAAGAACTAGGGGCTGGAGAGATGGCTTAGTGGCTAAGAGCACTGACTGCTCTTCCAGAGGTCCTGAGTTCAGTTCCCAGCAACCACATGGTGTCTCACAACCAACCATAATGAAATTTGGTGCTGTCTTCTGGCCTGCAAGGATACATGTAGGCAGAACACTATATACATAATAAATAAATCTTTAAAAAAATGAATTAAATCAATTTTTAAAAAAAGATATAAGAACTAGATAACGCCAGGTGGTGGTAGCGCACACCTTTAATCCCAGCACTTGGGAGGCCGAGCCAGGCAGATCTCTGTGAGTTTGAGGCCAGCCTGGGCTATCAAGTGAGTTCCAGGAAAGGCGAAAAGCTACACAGCGAAACCCTGTCTTGAAAAAACAAAAAACAAAACAAAACAAAACAAAAAGAACTAGACAACAAGAAGCCTGCCACGCCATACAGTTTATAAGTAATATAAGTCTCTGTGTGTTTACTTGAGTCTGAGCAGCTGCGGGCCTGAGCGGGACTGGAAGAAACTCCAGCTACACACATACCTGCACGCGCGCGTGCGCGCGTGCGCACAACACACACACACACACACACACACACACATACACATACATACCCCCATATATACGTACATACACACACAAAATAAATAATATAAAAAACTTTTTAAAGAAAAATTTTCATGGTGGCACACACCTTTAATCCCAGCACTCAGGAGGCAAAGGCAGGCAGATCTCTATGAGTTCAAGGTCAGCCTCGTCTACAGAGTGAATTCCAGGACAGCTAGAGCTGCTACACAGAAATATCCTGTCTCAAAAAAAAATTTTTTTTTTTTCCTTCAAGGAAGCAGAGAGACAGGAAAGTCATAAGTTAGGCTACAGATCAAATCTGTGACTAGCCTGGGCTACAAAGAGTCTGTCTCAGAAAGGCTTTTTCCTTTGTGTCCTTTGTCATCAGCCATTCCCCTCACCCCCCTGGAAAGCACTGATGGGGTCTAAGACCTTCCCACTGTTCCCTCTGCAGACGTGGCAGGCACTGAGTGAGGAGCCCTTGACTAGGGTTTCACAGACATGTCAGAGTGCACCTGCGATCCATCTGTTTGTGCACACAGATTGTTCCTTTCACTACTGAGCAGTGCTGATACGATCCCAGGGCTTTACAAATTTATCTACAGCAGGGCACAGTGGTAGAAGCCTGTGAGCCAGCACTCAGGAAGCTAAGGCAAGAGGACCCAAGTTGGAGACCAACCTGAGCCAACAGCAAGTGCCAGGCCAGCCTGAATAATCTACTGGAACTCTGTCACCAAACACACGAGAAGCCAGGCATGCTGGCCTGTGATGGTATTGTGTTCCCCAAAATATCGTGTACCTTAATAAACTTATCTGGGGTCAGAGAACAGAAAAGCCACTAGTTAGGCAGTGATAGCACACGCCTTTAATCCTAGCATTCCAGAGACAGAAATCCCTCTGGATATCTGTGAGTTCAAAGCCACATTGGAAACAGCCAAGCATGGTGACACACGCCTTTAATCCCAGAAAGCCAGCCTTTAATCCCAGGGAGTGGTGGTAGAAAACAGAAAGATATATAAGGCGTGAGGACCAGAAACTAGCAGGATTTGGCTGGTTAAGCATGTGGCTGGTTAAGCTTCAGGCTTTTGAGCAGCAGTTCAGCTGAGATTCATTCTGGATGAGGACACAGAAGCTTCCAGTCTGAGGAAACAGGACCAGCTGAGAAGTTGGCCAGGTGAGGTTAGCTGTGGCTTGTTCTGTCTCTCTGATCTACCAGCATTGACCCCAATAACTGGCCTCGGGTTTGATTTTATTAATAAGAACTTTTAAGATTCCTGCTACACTGGCCCACATCTTGATCCCAGCACTTGGGAAGCAAAGGCAAGTGGATCTCTTCATGGTCTAGGCCAGCCAAGGCTATACAGTGAGACCTATCAAAACAGGGGGGAAAAAAGGGGTGGGGGGAGACAAGGGAAACAACTCAGTTGGTGAAATGCTTGCCTTTCACAGTAAAGCACAAGGACCCGAGTTTGACCTACAGGACACACGTAGAAAAGATGCACATGCTGGAACTCCCAACCCTGGGAAGGCAGGGACAGGCAGGTCCCCAGGGCTGCCTAGCCTAGTTGGTGAGCTCCAAGACAATGAGAGACCCTGTCTCAAAATAAGGTAATACTATTCCTGAGAAATGACATCCGAGGTTGACTTCTGGCTCACACACTCACACACACACACACACACACACACACACACACACACATGCACGCACCTCCCCAAATAAATAATAAACTGTAAAAAAATGAATCTATGAAAGTTTTCCTGTTGATATTCATGGGGTATCCTATATGAGTCACTAGATCACATAAGATGGCTCAGCGGTCAAGGGCACTTGCTGTTCTTCCCGAGGACAGCCGTTCTATTTCCCAGCACCTATGTGGCATCTCATAAGCATCTGTCATCACTCCAGTCCCAGCAGATCTGATGCCTTCTTCCCACCTCCATGGACACTGGACCCACGTGTAGCACATAGGCACACATGCAGGCAGAACACCCATACACAAAAAATAAACATTAAAAAAAAATTTCAAGTGCTCCTGTAGCCCAGGCTGGCCTCAAACTCACTCTGTAGCTGAGGATAACCTTGGACTCCTGATTCTCCTGCCTAGGACTCCCAAGTGCTGGGATTACTGGTGTGCCCCACCATGCCAGGCCCCAAGCTCTGTCTTGAGGCAATTTCATTTTAATAGAAAGAAACTAAAATTAAACAATTAAGTGATAATTAATATGCATGATTAATCTTTAATTAATTAACACAAATAAGTGGTTTATAACTAATAAATAAAAATTAAATACTTCACATGTCGGGAGGTAGGAAGTAACATGGAGAACCCAATAGGGCAGAAGATGGGGAAGGGGAATGCATGGAGGAAGAGTGGACCAGCCAAAGGGGATGCAGGAGTAGAGTCTCTAATACTTAAGGGTACAAGAAGCATGTGAGGAGCAGTTGCAGGACAAGGGGCTGCCACAAGCCATTACGATGGGATGGAAGCAATGTCACACGCCATAAATTATACATAGGTCAGGCACGATGGCACAACGGAGCATAAGCTGGGAGGAGGATCAAGTTCAAGACCAGCCTGCTGCTCTGAGTGAGATATGAAGATCGATGATGTCTTTTGCAGAAGCATGTATCTCACAGCACAAGGAGTCGAGTGAATTAGATTTTTGTTCCACTGACAAATCTCTGCAGATCTCAACTGGGGGATCCTAGCACACCACCACTGAGTACCTCTATTTCCCTCCTTGTAGAGTGTGATAGGCTGCCTCAGTGCAGTGTCCACCCAGGATGTCCCACAGTGCAACTCTCCAAACTGTGCAGCATGCCCAAAAAGACCTGGAGATGTGCTATCCATCTAGACACCAGAACTTAACATCCACTTCAAGAAGGAAGGATACTGCCGGGCTGTGGTGGTGCAAACCTTTAATCCCAGCACTCAGAAGGCAGAGGTAGGCAGATCTCTGTGAGTTGGAGGCCAGTCTGATCTACAGAGTGAGTTCCAGAACAGACAGGGCTACACAAAGAAACCCTGTCTCAAAAAAGCAAACAAACAAAAGGAAAGACACTCCTTTCAAGAAGGAAAAGCTCTAACCCAAGTTGAAAAAAACAAAAACAAGGAAAATCGAAGTCTCCCCTTTCTTCTCAATTCGGCCATGTTCTCTTTGGAGGACTGCTTCAACAGTAGCTGGGGAGCTGGAGAGATGACTCAGTGGTTAAGAACACTTACTGGTCGGGCGGTGGTGGCGCACGCCTTTAATCCCAGCACTCGGGAGGCAGAGCCAGGCGGATCTCTGTGAGTTCGAGGCTAGCCTGGACTACCAAGTGAGTCCCAGGAAAGGCACAAAGCTACACAGAGAAACCCTGTCTCGAAAAACCAAAAAAAAAAAAAAAAAAAAAAAGAACACTTACTGCCCCTGCAGAGGACTGAGGTTCAGTTCCCAGCACCAACATGGTGACTCACAATCCCAGGTAATTCTCGTTCCATAGAATCCTAACTCTGGTTCCAGAGGATCCAACACCCTCTTCTAACACCTAGAGGCCCATGCATGCATGTGGGGCACATACTGATACTCAGGCACACATACACATAAAATAAATTAGGAACAAGATAAAGCTGCCAGCTATCTCCACTGCCTGAGCTATTTTGGGTTCAGGGGACAGAGGCTCCGCAAAACTGACTGGCTTTGGCTGAAGGGCCAACCTCCGGCAGCTGCCCACTGACATAGCGCCACCAGGGACAGAGCTGCAATCATTTGAGTATTCCATAACCCCTTCATGAAAGACCCTAACCCTTCAGGCTTACACCCCACAAGCCCCAGGAGAATAAGGAACTAAAAGGAAAACTAGTTCCAAGGGCCACCTGACTCAGCCATTATTCAACCACCCCTGCCACAACGTAACAATGGAAAGAGATTTCTGTTAAGAGATGCGCTCAACTGTGACTGGGATAATTGCAGGTGTTCCAGGAAAGACCACTGTGACCTTTGTGTAAACTCCACGCCCGCCCTGATACCCCCCTTGAGGTTTCGGGAAAAATGTGCATGCGGACGTGACTGTACCCACCCTGTGATCAGGCCATGATCTTAAGAAATTAACCTCTAGACATAAATCAATCGAAATGAAATTGTATGGGAATTGTAATCTTATGGCTTTTGTGGGTTTTTCCTATAAAAGTACCCATGTGATTGCAATAGGCACAGCTCTTGCTCTCTGGAGCTGAGTTAGCCCGACTGTACAGCCGCAACAATAAACCTCTTGCTGTTGCATCAACTGGACCGGAGTCTGAGTTCTTGGGGCACCCACCTGAGAAGGTAGTACCCTGGGTCTGGGGTCTATCATTCATACTACTGTTTTTCTTTTTGTTTGTTTTTGTTTTCTCTATTCGACAGGTTCATCATATCCCAGACTGACCCCCCAAATTCTATCCTCCTGCCTCAGTCTCCTGAGTGCTAGGGTTACAAGTGCACTCCACCAGGCCTGGCTGCCATCTCCTACTTTGATGGTCTTCTACAGTTAACCCAAGCTGGGGCCCAAAGCCGACACCCTCAAACTGAGACAGTACGCTGTTTTTCTTCCCCACATGGAACATTTCAGAACACTCCTCACCTTGTGCCCAGCAACTTCCTCCCCCACCTGACTGGGGTCATTCCTCTTCTCTCCTTAGAACAGAGAACATTGAAAAGTCACAAATTAAATCAATTTTCAAGTTCGTTTTCTATCTTTGAACCCTGAGGAATTCGTTACAGTAAAAGCCTGAATGTAGCTTCTTGGAGTTTTCCTCTGATTTGGTTGCTGGGTCTCACTAGCGTAGCTCTGGCTAGCCTGGAACTCCCTATGTAGACTACGTTGGCCTTGAACTCACAGAACTCTGCCTGACTCTGCCTCTTGAGTGCAGAGATTAAAGGTGGGTGCTTTCACACCCAGCCATGCAGCTGGATTTTTTTTAAATCTGTGTGATGGGGGTTGGGGATTATGCATGTGGACATGTTTTTATATGGGGAAGCATGTGGACATATCTGTAGGTGTGCATGAGGAGGAGAGAGGTTGGTACTGGGTGCCCTCCTCTAGCTGTCCTACCCGATTTCTGAAGACAATGTCTCACTGAAACTGGGGCTCACTGATTCAGCAGAATGAGCAGGCCAGCAAACCCCGAAGATCCTCCTGCCTCAGTCTCCCTAGCACTGGAATTACAAGTTCTCTCTGCCATGCCTGACTTTATGTTAGTACTCGGGGACCCGAACTTAGGTCCTCACACTTGAGCGGCAAGCACTTTACCGACTGAGCCGTAAGAGCCCATCTACAAGATCTGTTTACTCCTTTTCCTCCTTTAACTTCACTAAACGGGGTAGGGAAGACGTTTCTGGCTGAGGGACAGGGGAAAATTGTGGTGAAACAAGCAAATCCAGCGAGGCTCCCCTGGTCCCCATCTGTTCTAAATCTTCCCCTCACAGGATGCCATGTCTAAAAAGCAAGAAAAATATTCCTTCCTCTTCCAACGTTCGGCAGGAGCTTGCATGCAAGGAAGAATGTCTGGTTACTCTGTGGGTTTTCATCTGCTGTTTAACTCACGTTTTGCCGAGTTCTACTAGCCCCTCCATCCACCCCACCCCCCACCGCCAAAACCACAGTGGTGGCATGGCTCGCCCCCAAACAGGGGACCATCCCTGCTCTGGCAGGGAGCTGACCTCCTTCCTCTCTTGTTTCAACAGCCCCCTTGCAATGGATTAGTTCTCCTAAATCAGGCCAATGACTTTTACAGATTTCTCTGCGGAAGCCTCGCCAGCGAGCTGCCTGGGCCCCCACAGGAAGTGAAGGCAGCCCACCAGGATTAAGGGAGTGGTCTCAGAATAACCACCTTCTGGTACTGTGCCCACCCTGCTGGCTTCTAGGCACTTGTGTGCAGATGTGTGCAAGCAGTCAACTCCCGGACACTGGACCAGGAAGGATGTTCCTCAATAGCTCCCAATAACCCTGACTGCTGAGTTTCCAGGCCTGGGAGGCTGGTATTTATAGGAAGGGCAACCAGCCAAGCTAGGCCGGCTCCAAGTTTATTTGAGCTAACTCTCTCTTCTCGTCTTCTGGAGTTCGTAAGTTAAACGGGAAGGCATTCTTCCCTTTATGGCTTGACTTTTCAAAACACAAGGACGTAAGCTCTGAGAAACCCTGCCTGAAAAGATGAAAAAGGACCTGTGGGACCCACCCCATCCTCTTTGGCAAGAGCTCCTAGCCTCTGCCCAACTAGTCACTTCTACCAGCTTCCTCCCGACACAAGCTCCCTGGCACACACCTCTTTGCATCCCCTGTAACACAGGGCCTTTCTTATCCTGCAGATGGGCAGAGATCTTTTACCCCAGTCCAGATTGTCCTTCCCAACTGTCCACTCTTCTCCTTCTCATAGCATCCTACAAGGCCTTGCAAGATACTGCCTCCCCACCACACACACACATACCCACCCTCCTACAGCTATCTCACTCAGATCTCCCTCTACAAACTACCTCCTACTTACAGTTGTTCCAAGACATCCTCAGTGACTTTTCACCGGCACCCGGAACACCTACCTTCTGGGGTACTTAAAAGTCTAGGTCTCTCATATCACTGGGGTTCTGCCCTCCAGAGACCTTGCTAACACTTGCTATTAAAAAGCATCCCTGGGGCCAGGGACATGGCTCAGAAGATGAACTGAGGTGAACACTTCCTGCCTGAGTTCCATCCCAGGGACTCACATGGTGGAAGAAGAGAACCACTCTGGAGTTGTCTTCTGACTTCCACATGCACACCAGAACACAAGTACACACATATGTGCTCATGCACACACACACAATCACACATTACACATGAACAAAATAAATTTTTTTTAAAGCATCCTTAAGCTAGATGTAGTGTATCAAGCCTGTAACCCCAGTACTTGGGAGGCTAAAGCAGGACGGACACAAGTTCTAATCCAACCAGAACTACTACACATATAGTTTCAGGCCAGCCTGGGTTACAGAGTAAACCTGTCTTAAAAACAAAACAGGCACCCTGCTAGCCATGGTAGTATATACTCTTTTAACCCCAACACGTAGAAGGCTGAAGGAGATCTCAAGTTCAAGGCCAGCCTGGGCTACATAGTAAGAGTCTGTCCACTGCCCCCTCCCCAACAAAGGGCTGAAGATGTAGCTCTGGGCAGAAAGCTTGCCTAGCACGTACTCGTCCTAGGATCAACCCCCGTGCCACAAAAGAAACACCCCATCACTCTAGGGACTCACTAGCACCCACATACTTATTGCTTAAACAAACCAAGTGCGAGCACATGCGTGCGTGCGTGCGTGCGTGCGTGCGTGCGTCTCTCTCTCTGTCTCTGTCTCTGTGTGTGTGTGTGTGTGTGTGTGTGTGTGTGTGTGTGTGTGTTGGGAGGGCATCACAGATGCTAGGCAAATGCTCCCCACTGAGCTCTGACCTCCAGGTCCACACATCCTTCTGTTTCTCTTTCTTCTTCTTCCACTAGACTGAAGTTCTACAAAAGAGGAGGATCTTACATTCTACTAGATCCCTAACTTCTCTTTTTGAGACATGGTCTCAATGTAGCCCAGGCTGGCCTCAAACTCACTATGTAGCTGAGAATAACCTTGAACTTCTGAACTTCCTGCCTCTGCCTGCAAAATGCTGGAATTACAGCTGTGCACAGATGTGCACTACCATACTCAGTTAGTTGTATTTGATGCTAGGGCTAAACTCAGGACCGTATGTATGTTAGGCAAACACTACCAGATTAACTATATCTCTAGTCCAGCAAGTATTGGTTGAGTGAATAAATCTAGCCTCTTGTCTGTGAGTCTCAGGTTTACTTGTCATCACTTCTGGGAAGTTAATCTTGAAACTTCAACCATCAGACTAATCTTGGGGGTAATTCTATGTAAATCTTAGGGGTAATTTGAGTTATTAAATATAGAATACATAGTTGGGTGTGGAGGTACATGCCTTTAATTCCAGCACTTGGGATCCAGAGGCGGGAAGATCTCTGTGAGTTTGAGGACAGCCTGATCTACAAAGAGAGTTCCAGGACAGCCAGCACTACAGAGTGAGACTCTGCCTCAACAGAAGAAAGCATGCAAAATAAATAAGTGAATACAGAATACACTCATAAGCAAAATACAAGCCAAACCTTTCATCCTCTTTCCTTCTTTACCTCCATAATGCCCACCCAGACTTTTGCTATGTCTTCACATCCATTCATACAATCTACATCCATGACCATGACCACACGTGCACACTTTACTTAAATCCTTCCAGGGCTTAATTTTAAAGGAAGAAGAACCACCACACTCCAGGGACTGAGAGCAGCTCCAGGCTACTCAAAATTGGGTCCATGAGCTGGAGAGCAGCTCAGTGGTAGAATCGGGGCCTTCTTAGCCTGCCTGAGGCCCTGCGCTCCTCCCGGGACAAGATTGGTAGCAAGTCCAGCTTTGCCCTCTCTCCACCCTCAGGGAGGAAGAAAGCAATTGTGCTAACACAAGCGCCCAGCCAGCCCAGCATGTATCCCCTAATCCCAACCCAGCCTTCTAAGAATCCTTCTGGGCAGCAGAAGGGTCCACTGAACCCCCCAAAGCTACCTCGGGCCAATGGCTAGTGAATGCGGACCGCCCAAGCCCGGGGGCAGGCAGTAGGTTGGAGGAAGGGTAGCTGGTTATAGAAACAGCCCAAGGAGGTTCCATATAAAAGAAAAGTAAACAGATGTAGGATCTTCCTCAGCCTTTGAGCCTCTCAGAGGAGGGCAAAGCCTCAAGTGTTTTTCAGAACACTAATCGGATTTTCCAAAATGCCTTGAATGAACAAGCCACGGAACTACCAGCTACTCCCTGGGCTGCAGGTAAGTACGGTTCCGCTCCAGCACTAGCTCCACCCCAAGTGAAGTCTAGAGCTATTAAACACAGAGACCAGGGGGGGGGGGGGGGGGGGGGGGGACGGGAAGTCTAGAGCTATTAAACACGGAGTGTGGGGGGGACGGGGGGGGGACAGACACCAATCTTTGTCCCCAAGGACCATTCAGCAAGCTGGTCAGAACAGGAAGAGTTGCCTTCACTGAACCTCACTCCAGGCAGCTGGCATGTGACACCCTAGGAATCGAGACATACTAAGACATCCTTGCTCTTCCTCTAGAAGTCACTTTGCTAACTCCTGCCCACCCCACCCACGTGAGTCAGAATCTTGTAGCCGATCCGTTCCCTGAAAAAGCAGGTAAGAGGGGCTTCCACAAGGATCTGCCATACAGTGAAAGGAAAAGCAAGCCTTCACCAGGCCTTCAGGGGGTTCCTTCTCTCCCTTGGATCTTTCCACCAGACCCCATCACCCTCTGTCACCATGCTAGGGGGTGACTGAACACCAGGGTGTGCCAGGAACTGTCATGGTTTAGCGCTGATAACACCATGTCCATGGGGCGGTGGTGGCACACGCCTTTAACCCCAGCACTTGGGAAGCAGGCAGGCAGATCTCTGCATTAGAGGCCAGCCTGGTCTACAGAGAGTGTTTCAGGATAGCCAGGGCTACACAAAGAAACCCTGTCTCAAAAAAGAAGAAGAAAAAGAAGGAGGAGGAGGAGGAAGGAGAAGAAGAAGGAAGAAGAAGGAGGAGAAGGAGGAGGAGGAGGCGGAGAAGGAGAAGAAGGAGGAGAAGAAGAAGGAGAAGAAGGAGGAGGAGGAAGAGAGAAAAAGAAAGAATAGAGTTGGGGAGTACTGTTAGGCTCCTTCCCAGGTTTGGGAGTGATGGCATCTTTTTAGAAGGGGAGTCCTGTACTTCTCATTGGTTTTTTGTTTGTTTTTCGAGACAGGGTTTCTCAGTGTAGTCCTGGCTGTCCTGGAACTCTGTAGACCAGGCTAGTCTTGAACTCACGAGATTCACCTGCCTCTCCCTCCCGAGTGCTGGGATTAAAGCATGTCACACAACAACATATGGCCACCACTTAGCACCTTCTCTGCCACATATAAAATACCTTGGGGCTGAGTTGTAGTTCAGAGTACAACATTTGCCTAACATGTCAGAGGCCAGGGCTTTCATGGTCAGCACTTAAAGGACAACAGCAACAGAGCCCTGAAGCCTCCAGGAGGGTAGCTGGAGCTGCCCAGTATTCCGCTGGTGAGAAGAAAGGGTCAGAACTGAGATTTACCGGAACCCACCCCATGTTCTAACCGGCCACCAGGCACTGTACGCACATGCAGACAGCGGCCTATTTGACTTTAGTAAAAATGACTGGTGGCTACTACTGTGGACTTCCCCCATTGCCAAAACTGTCTGAAAGGTTTTCCATCGTCAGTGACTTTTGTTTGTGACAGGGTCTCACTCTGTAGTTCAGGCTGACCTTAAACTGTATCGCCTATATTGGTTTCAAACTCAGCACAATTCTCCTGCTTCAGCCTTGCACCACACCACACTCAGCTTCTCTTTTTTTTTTTTTTTTTGTTTGTTTGTTTTTGTTTTTGTTTTATTTTTTGAGACAGGGTTTCTCTGTGTAGTTTTGGAGCCTGTCCTGGATCTCACTCTGTAGACCAGGCTGGCCTCGAACTCACAGAGATCTGCCTGCGGCTACCTGCTGAGTGCTGGAATTAAATGTGAATGCCACCCACCGCCGGGCCCCAGCTTCCCTTCTTCAACAGGGTCCCCCACATTGCCAGGGTAACCTCCACCTCCTGCACTCAAAGCGCTGCTCCTGCCTCAGCCTCTTAAGTCAGCTATGCTCAGCTGGACTCCCACGCTCACCCCACTCCCCACCCCACCTCCCACCCCCCACCCCCCAGCGCTGAATGGGGAAACAAGAAACTAGAAAGCAGCAGCTTGGAAGGTGCTCCCTTCTATCCAAATTCAAAAGCCCTCCAGTTTGGTACTCACTGCCCTTCTGGTTTCACTTCCCACCTCTCCTTTCCCATGGCTGGGAAGACACTAAGCAAACCTATTAGGTGACATGGCCGCATCTACTTTGGGGAAAAAAAAAAAAAAAAAAAAAAAAAAACCCACCGCTGGCCTGGGAGAGGATTGCTGCTGAGGGTGGGGGAGGCAGGAGGAAGGGATGTAGAGAGGGAGACAGTACCTTAGGGCTGCACCTTGCTGGCCCCAGCAAGATGAACATAGGGCCTGGCAAATGGGTCCCCCACGTCCAAAGTATGGGGGTGGGGGACATTCAACCAAGGCGGCGGTGGGAAAGCCAGAGGCTGGGCATGCTCCCCATCGCAGGCCTTCTGGCTGCTTCTCCAGGGGAACCAGAAGACAAGAAGGCCAGCTCCTGTCTTGGCCACTCTGGGACATTCAGGCAAGAAGGCTAAGAATGTTGGACAGGCAGCCAGCCGCTCTGGGCCTGGCCTCTCCTGTGGTGGTGGGGTCTTCCCTAGCGAAGGAGAGAGGCACTTGAGAAACAAACTGTAGAGGGTTTCTCCTAACTTGGCTGCCATCCCCCAGTAGCGGCACCAAGTGTGAAAAGTTGCACCAAAGCCTCTCCGGTTTCACCGGTTCCCAACCCCTGCACACCGGAACACTTGCAGGGTACAGGGGGCATGTCATCACTGGAGGCAGCGGAAGCTGGAAGGATGGAGCTGGCTGACGATGATTCTCGGCCCCTACCTGTGGCCCTTGGGACCACAGTGGAGTGGGGCTGGGCTAAAACACAGGTCTTTATGCCCACCCTCAGACATTCTCATTCAACAGATAGCTGCTAGGACTGAAGCACCCACATTTGTAATAAAACTCCCCCAGGTTGCTGTTGAATCCTCATCTAATAAAGGAACTCTAATTTACAGCCAGGACTGGTGGTGCACGCCTTTAATCCCAGCACCCGAGAAGCAGAGGCAGGCAGATCTCTGTGAGTTCAAGGCCAGCCTGGTCTACAGAGCGAGTTCCAGGATAGTCAGAGCTACTACAGAGAAAAAAAAAAAAAAAACCTGTCTCAAAAAAGAAAAGAAAGAAACTCTTAATAATTTCCTAACTGGGATGGTAGTTCAACCCTGTTATCCCAGTACTTGGAAGGCTGAGGCAGGAGGATTACCAAGAGCTTGAGGCCATCCTAGACAAACAGTTAGTTCAGGCTAACCAGGCTACAGTGTAAGACGCGGGGTCTCCCTACTGCATATAGGTACACTGCCTATCACTGAACTACTGCCCCTACTCACTTTCATCTTGAAAAGAAATGTGATATAGGGGCTATGAAGATGGGTTCAGCTGAGAGGAATATTCACTGTGCAAACATGAGGCCCTGAGTCTGGATTCCTAGAACTCATGTAGAAGCTCGGCATGGTAGCACACGTCTGTTACTTCAGCGCTAGGGTGGGAACGAGACAGGTAGACCCTAGTAGCTCACTGGTCAGCCACTCCAGCCAAAATGTCAAACTCAGTGTTTAGTAAGAGACCTTATCCCAAAAAATTAGGGTGAGGAAGTAACTGAGGACAGCCTGACCTCAAACTTGGCCTCCCTGAACACACACAAGTATGTAGTTATCTTTTGGGATAATGAAAACGTCTTAGAACTAGACAGAAGACAGAAAATGCCACTAGGGGCTGTAGAGATGGTTCAGTGGTTAAGTGTAGCTGGAATGTTTTCTCTCCAGGTCCCGCCAAGCCTCCGCAGTCCCACAGCCCACTTATAAAATAATCACTCAGACGCTTATATTACTTATAAACTGTATGGCTGTGGCAGGCTTCTAGCTAGCTGTTCTTATATGTTAAATTAACCCATTTCTATTCATCTATAGGTTGCCAAGTGGCTTGTGGCTTACCAGTATCTTAACATGTTGCTTCTCATCATGGCGGCTAGCAGCATCTCTCTGACTCAGCCTTCCACTTTCCAGCATTCTCCTCTCTCCTTGTCTCGCCGACACTATCCTTCCTGCCTGGCTACTGGCCAATCGGTGTTTTATTTATCAATCAATCATAGCAATATATATTCACAGCATACAGGACATCCCACAGCAGTTTAGAGCACTGGCTATTTTTCCAGAGGACCGGGTTCAATTCCCAGCACCCATATGATAATTCATAACCATCTGGAACCATCCAGTTCCAAGGGATCTGAAGCCCTCTTCTGGCTTCCTTGGGTACCAAGCACGTACATGGTACACAGACATACACACAAATAAAAACACCCATACACATAAAATAATTTTTGTTTTGTTTTGTTTTTCAAGACAGAGTTTCTTTGTGTGACAGCTCTGGTTGTCCTAAAACTCACTTTGTAGACCAGGCTGGCCTCTGCCTACTGAGTACGGGGATAAAAGGTGTGTGCCATCACAGACAGAACATAAAATAATATTTTTTTTTTAATTAAAATAAAGTATTATAAATAGGCATTGTAGTAGTCAAGTGTAATTCCAGCACTCAGGAGACTGAGGCAGGATCTTAAGTTTGAGGCTAACTGGGGCTACATACAGTGAGACCCCATCTCAGAACACACACACACACACACACACACACACACACACACACACGGTGGTGTGAGTGGTGAGACCCTCTCAGAACACACACACACACACACACACACACACACACACACACACACACACGGTGGTGTGAGTGGTGAGACCCTGACTCAGAACACACACACACACACACACACACACACACACACACACACACACACCACGGTGGTGTGAAGTGGTGAGACCCGACTCAGAACACACACACACACACACACACACACACACACACACACACACACACTGGTGTGAGTGGTGAGACCCTGACTCAGAACACACACACACACACACACACACACACACACACACACACACGTGGTGTGATGGTGAGACCCGACTCAGAACACACACACACATACACACACACACACACACCACACACACACACACACACGGTGGTGTGAATGGCACTCTCAGAATAACTGATCACAACTCAAATTAGCACAGCTCTTTTGAAACTGAGCACGGTGCCACACACCCGTCATCCCAGCACTTAGCAGGCAGAGGCAGGAGGATCTGAAACTCAAGGTCAGCCTCCTTTACTCAGTGAGTTCCAGGCCAGCACTGGATACAAGAGACAAGATCTCATAAAGAAAATAAATAAAACTGAAACACACACACCACACACACACACACACACACACACACACACACACACACGAGTTCTTTCCCAGAGTGGTTATGCACTGACAAACGTGGACACATCAGCACCGAGTGATGCTCTCGGACCTATTCAATTTCATGTCCAGGACTCTCTCCAAGGACACCACTCTCCTAACACTGTGTGATCTTTAAAAACGACATCAAGGAAGGTGGTTACCATGATGACAGTGAGAATGATGCAGGAGGAACAACCAAAATAGGATGGAAACATTTCACTCACTCTCTGACGGCCAATTTGGGTTTCTGCATTTCATTTACACAAAGCAGAGGAAATAACCCTGAACTGTTAGCAGTATGACAGGTGTATTGTTGTGATCTCCCTCACCCCATTTTTTTGCCCCTCTGTAGAAAGGCTCAACACTTGGACTTTGTGGACAGAGACAGGCAGATAGGGCTGAGAAAGAAGTCCATCTCTCACTTCTCCTCCACAAAACATGGACGATCGTTCCCATAGCCTTAGGCTTTTTACAGAGATTTTTTTTTTTTAATGACCCTAAAGAAAACAAATAATTTAAAAAAGGACTCCCGAAATTTGCCTCAAGAACAATAAGAGACATAGAAACACAGATGTTTTTTGATCTGACACAATAAAGCAGAGCTGTTCCCCTCATTTATTTTCCTTTTAGTGGGTGATGGGTGTTTTCCCACATGTATGTCTCTGCACCATGTGCGAAGGGCTTTGGATCCCCTCGAACTGGAGTTATAGACGGTTGGAAACCACTATATGTGGGTGCTGAGAACCAAACTCACCTTCTGCAAAAACAGCATTTGCTTGTAACGGTCAAGCCATCTCTGCAGCTCCGACAGTTATATATTTATTATTTATTTATTTATTTATTTATTTATTTGATACTCTCTCTGATGTGATACCTCAGACGTCAGTATCTAAAGATGGGGGCGACACCTTTCAGCAGTCAAGGACTGCGGGAAAGGGGCTTTGAGGTATAGCTGTGGAGGAGGGCTGGCCCGGCGTGCTCTGGGCCCAGGGCTCCATCCCCAGGGATGCAAGAGTAGAGAAGGGGATCTGACATTTTGATAGCCTTCCTATTCATCATCTAAGCCTCTCCTAAGCCCATGCGCATCTTAACTCTGAAAGAGAGGTTGTACACAGTGCATTAGAGGGACAGGCCCCATCCCCCCAAGAACTCACTTGGAGAATGAATCACAGAGAAGGATTAAAATAAGATTTGTAAATTGTAAAGAACCTAAAAATGGAATGCCTAAGGAATCCATTTTTGCAGAGTGATCCTGAAGGAGAAAGGGGTTTTAACAAAGACCCAAGTTGTAGCAGGAATCTTAAAAGTTCTTATTAATAAAAATCAAACCTGAGGCCAGTTAATGGGGTGAACTGGAAGATCAGAGAACCAGAACAAGCCACAGCTACCTCACCTCGATGGATCCTCAGCTGGTCTTGTTTCCTCAGACTAGAGGCCTCTGAGTCCTCATCCCAATGGCTCTCAGCTGAACTGTTGCCCGAAAGCCTGAAGCTTAACCAGCTAAAAGCTTAACTAGCCAAATGCTTCTAGTTCCTGGTCCTCATGCCTTATATATCTTTCTGTCTTCTACCATCACTCCCTGGGATTAAAGGCGTGAGTCACGATGCTTGGCTGTATCCTTGAACAGATGGATTTCTGCCTCTGGAATGCTAGGATTAAAGGCGTGTGCTACCACTGCCTAATCTCTCTGTTTAATATTGTGGCTGTCCTGTCTCTGACCCCAGATAAGTTTATTAGGGTGCACAATATTTTGGGGAACACAATACCACCTCACCAAGTTAACCTGGATGATTTACACTAGGTCCAACACCGCATTAAGCAAACAAACTGAACTCTGGGGGAGGGGACTAAAGAGGGAATGCAGAGGGCTGTATGTCAGGAAAATCACCGTCACCAAGGCTTCCCAGAGGGGGCATGACTTTGGAGGACAAGGACAGCAGTCATTAGCTCAGCCACGTTTAGCCAATCAGAAGAGCAATCTCTCTGCTCCCTTCAAGTGACTTAGAACCATGACTCCAGCCGGGCCAGTGGTGGCACACACCTTTAATCCCAGCACTCGGGAGGCAGAGCCAGGCTCTGTGAGTTCGAGGCCAGCCTGGGCTACCAAGTGAGTTCTAGGAAAGGTGCAAAGCTACAGAGAAAAACCCTGTCTCGGAAAACAAACAAACAAACAAAAAGAACCATGACTCCACGGGGCATGGTACCACATTTTACCCTGGAGTTAATGATGAGAGTCACTCCAAGCCTCTGTATGTGTATGTGTGTGTGTGGGGGGGGGGGACTTGGCTATATGGGTATGTGAGTGCACATGAAGACCTGAGGTCTATCTATGTGTTTTTCTTCTACTGCTGTCCACCATATTTTTTTGAGACAGGGTCTCTCACTGAACCGGAAGTCCTGCTAGGCTGGTTGACCAATGAGCTTTTGGGATCTGCTTGTTGTCTCTGCTTCCCCAACACTGGGACTACAGGTGAGCAGACACTCTCAGATATATATTTGAACTGAGGACCGAACCCAGGGCCTTGCACTTGCTAGGCAAGCGCTCTACCACTGAGCTAGATCCCCAACCCCACTCTCAGATTTTTATGTTTCTGGGTCCAGACTCAGACTGACTGAGGCTTCTAAGGCAAGTCCTTTACTGAATGAACCATCTCCCCAGCCCTGAGTTATTATTTTGTTATCATTAGTGTAGTGGCTAACTTTTTGTCAACTCCACACAAGGTATAATTATCTGGGAAGAAGAACCTCAATTGAGAAAACACCTCCAGAAATCAAACTGCTGGCATTTTGTTGATTAATGATTGATGGAGGAGGGCCCAGCCTACCGTAAGCAGTGCCACTTCCGGGCAGGTTGTGCTAGGTGGTATAAGAAAGCAGGCTAAGCAAGCCATGAAGAGCAAGCCAGTAAACAGCATTCCTCCATGGCTTCTGCTTCAGTCCCTGCCTTGACTTCCTTCAATGGACCGTGACCCATGATACACAAGGGAAGTGAACTCTTTCCTCTCCAAGTTGCTTTTAGTCAACTTGCTTTTTCTTTATTACAAAAGAAAAAAGACAATTAGTATTACTTGAGTTATTTCGGGTTTTTTTCTAAAAAAAAAAAAAACAATTGTTCAAGAAAATACGGAAAGCTGGAGACATAAGCTTGCCTGCCACTGTTATATTAACGGTTCCCCCGAGATTGAAACATTCCATTTTAAAGCTCCTTAAGTAGGAAAGTAAACAACTCAAAATAGCCCCTAGGAAGTCCCTGAAACTGACCAGATTCAATAGGCACAGCCCTGCCATAGTAAACAATAAAAGCTGAGCCACCCTCATACCCAGCAAAGCCAACCTGCAAAGATGACGAAGAACAGACCAGCTGTCTAGAAAAAAAAAAACAGAAACCAGCCAAGCTGCCTGGAAGAGGTTTAGACCAACTGAGGTACCTGGAGCTGCCTGCAGACTGTGCTGTGTGCTCCAGGTTCCCAGTTTTGTGAGCCTCTAAGGAGCCAGGTTTCTGCTCCTGTAAGTAACCCCTAACCCACATTCATACAAGTAACTCCAATAAAACTCACTGGTTTACCAAACTGGATTTGGTGGTAACTGTACTTTGGGTCTATAGAGGAATTTCTGTCTGGGATGAGTAGACCTGTGTGTTGCATTTCCCCAAGAAAAATTTTGCCACACAACAACCATGCATGTGGCCCTGGGCTTAATCCCCCACACTGTATAAAGGGGGAGGGGAATTACAAAAATATAAACGTCTAGTTAAAAAAAAAATCTTCTAAATCCTCTGCATAGAGCTCACTTTGCCTCCCTTCCTACAAAGAATTGTTAAATCAGTGTGTGTTCTTCCAGACTGCTCCTTTTACACATACATGTCCACGTGTACAGTTTCTTTTTTACATGTATAAGGCCATGCCCTCTTTCTCTGGTACCTGCATCTTTCACTTCACGGCACATCAAAAGCATGTCTGCATAGGCACTGTATGATGGTCACTGTCCCTGAGGCAAAGGTTGTGAGCCAAGTCCTCTACTCAGCGGTGGGTGGGCCCTAGCTAAGTTACAGAACATCCCTTTTCCCCATGAGAAAAAAAAAAAGTTCTAATAACAGAAACCAAAGTATTATTAAGAAGGCTCAATTAATATTAGAAGTGAGCTAATTTCCTGAATGATGGTCCTGGGAATCTAAGTACCATCTGTATGTTGTTGCCCATTGTTTTTAGTTCTATTTTGCTTCTTTAATTCCCATAGAGTGGTCCAGTGCTTGGATAAACCATAACCTACTGAACCTGTCCCCTTCTGATAGACTCAGGTAGGTCTCTATATTTTTTACTGCTGTGAGTCCTGTTTTTCCAGTCCCAGGGACTGAACCCCAACCTTGAACGTGGCACGCCAGCAAGCACACTACCAGTGAGCTACGGCCCCGGCCCTGCAGCAAGCACTTCTGAACACAGGCCCTGCATACATGTGTAGCCATTACAGTAGGACCATCTCTAATGTGTGAATCGCTGTATCCAAGGTCAGGCTCATTTGTTATGAAACACGCTGCCAGCGTTTCCCCCCAAAGGCCACACTAATTCATATCCCTGCCAACACCTCATGTGTGCCTGGTTCTTAACATCGCCACAACACTGGCAGCCCGGATCCTTGGCATCCTCTCTGCCCTTGCCTTTCCTAAATGAAACCTAAATCAAAACCACCAACAGTGCTCTGGTTAAAGGCCCAGGGACACCTAATGCCTTTGTCTCTTCTAAACAGAATTAGGCTTTTCGGCTCTTTGACGGGCCTTCAGTTGCCTAGACACGGTTCTGGGGTGACTTTGAAAAACATAAATAAAACACACTTGCTGCCTCCTAACACCCTCCAGAGAAGCCTGAGCAGGCCTGCACGGGGCCCTGCTGTCCTGCTTTCTATCACGCGCAAAAAGATTTGCAAAAGCAGCTGGTGTTTTCCTGGGTAGAGATCAGAGCCAGCAATTGTATATAAACATTATCCCAGGACTGGGTTTGATGGGGGGTGTGGGGGGGTGGTAGTGAAGGCCGAGGCCGCAACATCCTACTGGTGTCTTTAAAGACATGAACACCCCCAGCCTGTCCCACCGGAAGCCTCATGAAAAGGGGAGGCATTGCAGACCCAGGCCAGCCCTATTGAGGGCCGTCAACACAAAAAGAACCGAGCTGGAAGGTGGTGCAGAGCAGAGCTGGAAACCCCCCCCCCACACACACACACACACCAGGCATAGCAGAACCCAGACAGGTCTAGGAGACCAAGCCCAAATGTTTGTCACCTGCTTGGCAAGGTGACACCTGATCAGTCCCTAGAATCATAGCTGCTATCATATATTGACAAGGCTCACTCTGGCTTCATCTCCAGGGGTCTGAGACACAGGGTGACCGTCTGTCCGTCCATCCGTCCCCCACTCCCCCCCCCCCCCCGCATCATTTGTGGTCCCCTTGGAATAGAGGGGAACTGTGGGAAAGGCCTCTGAGGGGGTCAGGCCTCTGGGAGTGAGTCCCAGGCAGGAATGTCAATAATTCTCAGGGCTACCTCGGCTAAGCTCCGCAGACTCAAGGCCATTCATCTTCCAAACTTGTTTTTCAGGCTGTTTTATGGCTCCAAATCATTCATCTTTGATGTTTCCGCTGTCTCCTCACCTCACAGCAGCTCAGGGATTCAGGTTGTGGAGCTGGGACGGGAGGGTTGGGGGTTGGGGGGGGTTGAGACGATGATGATGATGATGATGATGATGACAGAGTCTCCGGAAGGGATGATCAGAACCAGTTCCAGAGACAATACCCAGGGGCCTCCCTTCATAACCCTGACACAGGGATAACTCAGATAGTCAGTCCAGGACCCTTAAGGCAGGTTAGGTTAGACCCTGCCCCCCTTCTATTTGGAAGGAGAGGCAGCCCAGCCACCCTCACCTCTGGCTTTGAATACAGACACTTCCCAGTGTGCCCTGAGTCAAGATGGTCCTTTTCTCCAAGACCCTGGAGTTGGCTTGCTGACACATTCCAAGTCCCATGCTGGACTTAGGATTTCCTATTTTAGACATTAAAGACAGTCAGCAGAATCAATCGCCTGTCCCTGAGAATCCCAGTGAGGAATACCCTGTTCCTGTGTCTTGTTTAACACACCTGAGTAGCCCACATGCCACCCTAAGTGGGCTCCACCGCTCTCTAAAAAAGTACAACACTGACCGGGTATGGCAGTCTGTCCCTCTCATCCCATGGCTTCGGAGGCTGAGGCAGGAACATGACATATTAAAGTCCTGCTTAGGCTACACAGTGAGATCCTGACCAAAAAAAAAAAAAAAAAAAAAAAAGTCACTTCTGTTTGTTTGAGACAGGGTCTCACTGTGTAGCCCTGGCTAGCCTAGAGCTCACCATGTAGAATAGGATGGCCTCGAACTCTGCCCCCCGAGTGATGAGATTAAAGGTGTGCACCACCATGCTTAGAAAGAAATTGCTCTTAACTGTGGATAGTAAGAAGAGCTATCAGGGCCACTGCACAGCCCTGGCACTGGAGCTAAGGACCTGTTCTTGAATTGGCCCTTTCTAAGGCCCTGGGAAGAACCTGGGGAAAGGGGGTGTGTCTACAATCCTGGGCTTCTCCACCATTCGCCAACATCAAATTTTTTAGTTGCCGCAAAGTACAAACCAGTGTCTCCCCGACTGTGTTTTGTCATCTGTTACTCCGCCCTCTCTACTGTTCACCACTGGCATTCTGGGAATGGATGCACATGAGGGCTGCCCCGGTGATACAGTCTGTTTAGCAGGGCATAGCTATCTGGTCCACAGTCATCTCCATAGAAAAGCGACATCACCAATCACCGTCCAATGCAGGCACAGCACCCAGGAATAAGTATCTGGGGATTGTGTCACCACCTCTGCTGAGGGATTACAATGTGACCAGGCATGTCCCCACACTGTGTGGTGAGGGAGAGCGAGGAGGTGAAAAACAGTCAAGATGTTTCCCTTCAAGAAGTGTTTCCACTCATCAGACCTGCATAATTTACATGAGAGGATTGACCTTCCCTAGTCAAAAGAGAAAGCCTCATCCGTCAGAAATACGTTCAGTAGCGCATCCATTCCATTACCTGACACCACAGGTTATTTTTTTTTCATTTTCAGTGGAAACTGCACAAAAGAGAATTCACCAAAACTCTGTAAGACACAAACGCAGTAACACTAATAATGCTTGGCTCTACATGGGAGTTTGCCCATGTTATCCATCTCAACGGTCTTAGTTAGGTTTCTATTGCTGCAGTTGGGTTTCCACTGCTGTGATCAAACACCATGACCAAGAGAAACCTGGGAAGGAACAGGTTTATTTCAACTTACACTCTCAGGTCACACTCTGTCACTGAGGGAAGTCAGGGCAGGAGCTCAGGGCAGGAGCTGAAGCCGAGGCCACGGAAGAACACTGCTTACTGCTTTGTCCAGCCTGCTTTCTTATACAACTCAAAGCCACCTGCCCAGGGGCAGCACCACCTACAACAGGCCGGGCCCTCCCACATAATCATTAAGGTGCTCACATGGTTGCCCATAGACCAATCTGGATGGGCATTTTCTCAAATGAGGTTCCGTCTTCTCAAGGGACTCTATCTGTGTCATGTTGACCATAAAAAAGAAAAATCAGGACAACTGACGTTTTGTCAACTTGATACACCAACTCATTACTTCTAAAGCATAACCTTTCTTTCCTTTATTGTTTATTCCCAAGATCTCATATTAGTATCAATTATTCCAATATAAAACACACTCCAACTTTTAAAGTCCCATAGTCTTTAAAATTTCAAACACTTTTTGTTTTTTGCTTGTTTGTTTGTTTGTTTTTTCAAGACAGGGTTTCTCTGTAGTTTTGGTGCCTGTCCTGGATCTCACCCTGTACACCAGGCTGGCCTCCTGAGTGCTGGGAATAAAGATGTGCGCCACCGCCACCCTGCTCTTGATTTGTTTTTGAGACAGGGTTTCTCTGTGTAATAGCCTGTCCTGGAAATTCACTTTGTAGACCAGGCTGGCTCAAATTCACAGAGATCCACCTGCCTCTGCCTCCCAAGTGCTGGGATTAAAGGCATGCACTACCACTGCCTGGCAATTTCAAACACTTTGAAAATTCAATCTCACTGTGCAGAGGTGATTCACACCTTTAGTTCCAACACTTGAGAGGCAGAGGCAGGCAGATCTCTGTGAGTTCAAGGCAAGCCTGATCTACAGAGTGAGTGTTCCAGGACAGCCAGAACTATTACACAGAGAAACCTTGTCTAGAGGAAAAAATAGTTCAATCTCATTAAAACATCCAAAGTCTCTCTAAAACATCCACGATCTCTCTAAAATCCCAAAGCCTCTTAACTGCAAGATGCTACAAAATAAAAATTAAGTTACACATTTACCATTTCAGGAACAGCCAGGGCACAATTACAATCAGATCAAAACAAAACCCAAGTTCAGCACTCAGTGTTAGATACCTGGGCTTCAGTCATAAGCTGCTGAGCTCCAAAGGGCTGAAGAGTTCCGCTTCTCGGTTCTACTACACACAGCAATGAGGATTGTCTCCTAGGCTCAGGCCAGCTCCACGCCACAGCTGCTGCTGTTTTGCTGGTCACCTCATGGGACTGGCATCTCCAAAAGGCCAGGACCCTGCTGTAACTGAGGGGCACCAATAGCTTCTCCTGGGCTGTCTTCAGGGACTCCGATCCCGCCACATGGTGCAAGCTTCAACTTCTCTCCAGGACCCCTTCCATCCTGGGGTTTCTACTGGGACCTTCACTAATGGCCTCTCCTAGTGCCAAGCCATAACCATTGCCACCTGGGAAACTCTCGTACATAACCAGGTTCAGCTGCCAGCCCGAGGAATGCTAACCTTGAAGAAATACTAACAAGAAGATTTCACCTCGATGATGCTGGGCTGTGCTCCTGCACGCCCCCCACCCCCATCTCTCTTGGAGGTGGGGGTGTATTTTCGGAGACAGGGTCTCTCTATGTGGTCCTGGCTGTTCTGGAACTCACTATATAGACCAGGCTGGAATCCAACGCACATAAACCCTCCTGCCTCTGCCTCCCAAGCGCTGGGATTAAAGACACGCACCGCTATGCCCAGGACCGGTCCCTTCTTAATCACAGCTGATGATGGTTCGGCTCCACCTGACGAGCATCCGCTATCCCAGCAAAGCAAAGGTTTCACTTAACTGGTTCTCTCATTAATCACAGTCACTTCTTAAGCCATAGCTGACCGGAACCACAGGTTCTTACTCAAAATAACACACACAGAGCCTCCCTAGAGTCTCTGCTTCCCCCTGAAACCTCACAGGCCAGGTCTCCATCATCTCCGTCGCTCTCAACATTCTTATCTTCCAAGCTCCCGCAGAACCTGCCCCCTGAGCTAAACATTCAATGGCTTTTCCAGCCCAAGGTTCAAACACTACCACAGTCCTCCCCAAAACACACCGTCAGGTCTGTCACAGCGACACCCCACTACTTGGTACCAATGTCTGCCTTAGTTAGGTTTCCGTTGCTGTGATAAAACACCACGACCAAAAGCAAGTTGGAGAGGAAAGGATTTATTTCAGCTTACAATTCTCAGGTCACACTCCATCATTTAGGGGCATCGCGGCAGGAAGTGAAGCAGAAACCACAGAGGAGTGCTGGTTACTGGCTTACTCAGCCTCCTGTCTTATACAACCCAAGACCACCTGCTCTGGAGGAGAGGATGGCCCTACGCACTAGAGGCATTTGGGAAGAGAAAACTTCAGGTGAGAAAATACCCCCACCAGAATGGCCTGTAGGTAAGCCTGTGGGGGCATTTTCTCACCTGAAGTTTCCTCTTGCCAAATGCCTCTAGTTTGGGTCTAATTGACAAAACTATCCAGGACATAAGCCGTTAACAATAAAAAAACAAAATTTGGAACCAACTCCTGAAATTGTCCTCTGACCTTCGTGTACTCAGAAACATACACATACACACACACACACACACACACAAAGCATGGTGGTACCTGCCTCTAATCCTAGCACTCGGTACAGGTAGGAAGATAAGAAATAAAGCCATCCTCTGCTATACAGAAAGTTTATGATCACACTAGACTATGAAAGATCTCATTTCAAGGTTGGAGAGGTGACTTGAAGGTTAAGAGCATTTACAGTTAAGAGGCCCTGGGTTCGATTTCCAGCACCTACACGGTAACTCCCAACCATGGATAATTCCAGTTCTGGAGTATCTGTTGTTCTCTTGGCCTCCGAGGAACTGGTAATGTATGTTTTACACATTCTATACATACATGCAAGCAAAACACTCACATGTAAAACAAAATGAATAACTCTAATTAAAAAAAAAATAAGACCTTCTTTCAAAAAACGGTTAAAAATTAGGATGATTTGAAACATAAAGAACAGGGACTAGGGGGGTGGGGTGGCTTAGGCCATGGGCACTTGCTCTGTAAAACTGACAACGTTGAGCTTGCTCCCCAGGACACAGGGAAAGATGGAAGAAGAGAACCGACTCCAGAGTCGACCTCTGACCTCCACATGTGCACCATGACACAGGCACCCCCACATAATAATAATAATAATAATAATAATAATAATAATAATAAATGGCAATCAATGTTGAAAATGTCCTTTGAAAAGAATAATATAAGCATAACAGCAGTCAGGTTCCACAAACGGGAACACTTAAAAAACGCCGCCAACATGTGACAGCACCACCACTAACTCGTGTCTCAGGGTCCCCTTCCTTTTCTGGTAGTCCCAGAAGGATTTCAGGAGCCTCTGCTTTGATTTTTTTCATTGCAAATACATTAGTGGTTGCAGTAGCAAAGACTATATAGTATGAATTCTTAACAGCCCTTCTTCCTAAAAAACGATCTGCTCACGTCAATGAGCCTTGACCTTTATCTGCACCTGTCATCTGTTTGCTCAGTGATATCTTCCACACAGAACAGATGGGGCACCAGGTGTGCCGGCCTAGGCCTGCAATCCCAGCAAGTGGGAGGCCGAGGGAAGAGGAGACGTTGCTAGTTCAAGGCCAGCTTAGTCTACTTACCAAGTTCTAGACCAGCCAAAGTAACACAGGGAGAAGCTATCTCAAACAAAAATTCATTCTTTCAGAAACAAGCAAACAAAAGACAGTAACATTGACCAAGCCTGGCATTTTTGTTGTTTTAATAAAATACCCTCCAGGAAAGTAGGAGACTCTTGCCTGGGGTGTCTGCGGCCATGGAGATTTCCTTCTTTCTTTCTTTCTTTCTTTTTTTTTTTTTTTTTTTTTTTGGTTTTTTGAGACAAGGTTTCTCTGTGTAGTTTTGGTGCCTGTCTTGGATCTCACTCTGTAGATCAGGTTGGTCTCTAACTCACAGAGATCCGCCTGACTCTACCTTCCGAGTGGTAGGATTAAAGGTATGCACCACCACTACCCAGCTTATAAATTTTTTGTTGTTTTTTTTTTTTTTTTTTTTTTTTTTTTTTTGAGACAGGGTTTCTCTGTGTAGCTTTGCGCCTTTCCTGGATCTTGCTCTGTAGCCCATGCTGGCTTCGAACGCACAAAGATCTGCCTGCTTCTGCCTCCTGAGTGCTGGGATTAAAGGTGTGTGCCACCACCGCCCGGCTGTTGTTTTTCTTTTAATTAATTTTACTTGTGTTAGTGTTTTGCCGTCCCCTGAAACTGGAGTTACAGAAAGTTGTGAGCTGGCATGTGGGTGCTGGGACTTGAACCCTGGTCCTCTGGCAGAGCAGCCAGTGCTCTTAACTGCTGAGCCATCTCTCCAGCACTGAGATTTCTTTTTCATTGTGAGGTGCATATGCAGCCTTCAGGCTTTCACTGCCCATGAAGCCAGGATCCTGTACCCCCATCTGCAATGGCCTGGATGCCCAGGCAGAGGCACAGCACCATGGCAAGACTTTCTCTTCTGGACAGTGATGAGTGGAGGCAAGCTGAATTATTTTTATTATATGGACAAAACGAAACCAAGAGGAATAACAAATGAGTCTCATCAAGAGAAGCCATGATTGCCGGGCGGTGCCGCACGCCTTTAATCCCAACACATGGGAGGCAGAGCCAGGCAGATCTCTGTGAGTTCGAGGCCAGCCTGGTCTACAGAGCAAGATCCAGAAAAGGCGCAAAGCTACACAGAGAAACCCTGTCTTGAACAACCAAAAGAGAGAGAGTGAGAGTGAGAGTGAGAGTGAGAGAGAGAGAGAGAGAGAGAGAGAGAGAGGGAGGCAGGCCATGATCAAGGTGAGAGGGGGAAGGGAAATGGAGGAGGGCGCCTCCGGGGCTGCAGTGCCTGCAACCACGTCAGAGGTGTGTCTGGCCCTGCCCTGTGGGTTTAGAAGACAAGGCTGCGTCTCCTGTGTGGCTGACGGTGAAAGCTCATGTGGACGGAGTTTCATCAATGTGGTCCGACATCAGGCCTAAGAGCGACCCGAAGCCCTCCCACCTCTCCTGTTCAGCCCAGCTGAGCTCCTTTTCCTCTTCAGTGGTGATACGGTAACAGAGGGCCTCCCCTGCACCCAGAGCTGTGCAAAACATGGCACCCATCTTATTTCAGTCTCCCAACAACCCCATCATCACTTGGCACTGTTATCATCCCACTTGACACTCTGAGAGGTAGAATGTCTTGCCCGAGGTGACAGGGTGGGGAACCAGTAAACCAGGGTCCGTCTGGCTCCGGGGCTCAAACTCCTGTATCTTCCAGCCCTTCCTTTCTTCCTTCCTTCCTTCCTTCCTTTCTTCCTTCCTTCCTTCCTTCCTTCCTTCCTTCCTGCCTTCCTGCCTTCCTGCCTTCCTGCCTTCCTGCCTTCCTGCCTTCCTGCCTTCCTGCCTTCCTGCCTTCCAGCTGTTGTGGGCTTGCTATGTAGTTAAGGGTGACTTTAAAATTCTAATCCCCCTGACTATACCTCCCAAGCACAGTGCAGGCCTGTGCCACTATACAGTGCTGGGGGATCAAACTCAGGCTTTGCGCAGGCCAGGCCAGCATCCCACTAAAAGGCCTGCATCCCCAGCTCTCCATCCCACATCCTTATTTCCTCTTTTCTTGTCGCGATTGCCTCTCCCCTGTATGCTCAATGATTTCCTCCCCTTTACCCCAAAGCAGTTCCAGAACCTTTGGTGGGATTGTGGGCCACTTGGGGAGGCTGAGCTTTCCTACTTGGGAGAGCACCAGGCCCTGCAGGTCAAGTAGACGATGCTTCTGATTTCTAGGGAACAGGAAACCTCCCTGGGCTGCCCGCCTATAATCAACCCAAGCCTCTTTGTGATTTCTACTTGCCGCTGGCCGGCAGGGGACCTCCTCAGGAGACTGGAGGTGACCTTGGCAGGGCGCTCACACATTTGGAGACTGTTTTCCTATTTGTCAAGTGGGCAGCTCCAGCCTCTTACAGGGCATGCTGTGGACTATGTGGATAAACACAAAGTATGTGGAAAGTGATCTTGAAGAACGAACTCAAAACACTGACAGGTCTCTACTCCATCCTATAGCTTACATCCCAAATCAGCATCTAATCCACTCCCATCTGAATTCTGGGTGAGAGTCCTTAGCTCTCCTGCCTTCCTGGTGTATGTTCAGACCAAGAATACTGGGGGGGGGGGGAGCAGGCAGTGGGACTCATAACCCATTTTCCAACTGTCCTCAGTCCTTCCTTTGGTTCCTCTGTCAACCCATTATTAGCACTTACTAGGTAGAACAGCTCAACACTCACCCAGACCTTGGGTAGTCCTGAGGTCCTGATTAGGTGTGTGCTTCATATAAATGTTTTTTTTTTTATTCCTTTTATTCCTTTATGAGGAATTCATAGTAAGATTCAGACTAGTAAATTAACAAAATTAAGATGCCGGGGGCGGCGGCGGCAGTGGTGGCGCATGCCTTCGATCCCAGTACTCAGGAGGCAGAGGCAAGCAGATCTCTGTGAGTTCAAGGTCAGCCTGGTCTACAGAGTGAGTTCTAAGACAACCAGGGCTACAGAGAGAACTGTGAAGACACACACACACACACACACAGAGAGAGAGAGAGAGGAGAGAGAGAGAGAGAGAGAGAGAGAGAGAGAGCGAGCGAGCACTAGGAGGCCACACTAGACTGTCTTTATAACAGGCTCATCAAAGCCACTTTTGCCAAACTACACCGATTCCACACTGGGGTTTACATGTAACTAAAAGCTGGATAGAAGCCCAGCATCTCTGCCTTCCTATTGTATCTGTCTCCTTTCCTGTGGGTCAGTCATCTGCTCATGACTGCAGGTAGGTGTATGACTCACTCAGGAATGTCTATTTAAAAACGCAATGCTTATCTAACCCACTCCGGCCCCTCCAACGCTGAAGGCAGAAAGATAAGTAACTGAGGCATCTGACTGTCGGTGTTTCCAAAGCCGTGCTCTAGAAGGTCAAAAGGCTCGCACAGGTCTGCAGTCATTGTCCATGGTCACCCTGGATTCTAGGAACAGCAAACTTCACAGACCATCACCCTGTGAGGAGATCAGCCCTAGGGAAGGCATGATCATCTTCTGAGGTGCAGATTGCTCCCCTCAAACACTAAGGACCTCAATGTTCTTGCTTTAACAACACCACCTTGCAGAGCTAGAATGCACGCCACACTCTGGCCAAGGATGTGTAATTACACATACTTTTTCTGTACTCTATAGCAAAGACATCCTCCCTTATTCAAGCTGAGAGAAATCCACATGGTGGATGCATGATGTGTAACTACAGCTCCATTCCTCCAATGCCTAGAACACTTAGAGCAGCTGTCCTGTAATAAACACTCAATAATTAGCTTAGCCCCTGAACAAATTAATTTGGCCGAACATTTCTCATCAGCCATTTCCAACGATCCCTTGTTCTAGACTGTAGATTTGGTACCTTATCTTTTCCCCTTTCTGTTGGCTTATTCCTCAAGGCCACAGTTGGGAACAATGTTGTGAACACAGATGATAGCATCTGATCTTGGGAGATGCTCCGGGGTGGTCTGCTTTTGGAAGCGTTCACTCTCACTGCCTTGTCCCATGGTAAACGCGTGGCCAGGTGTCCAGGGCGGCTGGAGGAGGTCTGGCCCCTGCTCACCCTGGCCCTGGGTTCTGCTTTGGGCCTCTGTTCTGTGCCACTCATGTGCAGCCTGCTGGGTTCTGCCTCACATTTCTCCAGTGTCGAACAGGGGAGCACAGATCTGTGGTCTTCACAAACTGCACTGAACAGCAGTCGGAGCAAATACTTGGAAATAAGGAGAGAGGAAGGGTACCTAAACAGGGTGGGCAACCGTGTCAGGAAAACGCAAGCAAGTGGCAATCTGGATATCTGCCTGTGAATAAAAGAGAGCCTGTCTTTTTCTCCTCCGGCTCCTGTTTGCCCTATAAATCTCCGTTCACTAATCCGCGTGTTTTAATTACTGCTGTATAATACAGCATGCTGTGTTGGGTCTATCATAGGGAAATTAAAATGAAGGTGGGGGGCTGAGGGATCCAGGCTACCCCCGTTCTCCATTTCTCTTGTTTACAGTAATCCAAAGGTGCTTCTCCCCCTTCTGCCATAAACACAACATGGGGTTTTCCAGAATCAAACATACTACTTCCCTTCCAATCAGAAGAAGGAACTGAGTCTTAAGCTGGTATCAACCATGCTTCTCCTGGGCTAGCAATCTCCTTGGCCAATGTGACACTTAAGCCCCGTAGAAACCAGAGGAACCAAATCGTGAATTAAACACAAGCAGATTTGTGAAAGAGGAGTCCCCAGTGTGTGGAAGCTTGCTGATTTAGAACAGTGGAGAAAGCCAGGAACATGCCTGGAACCCCAGCACTCAGGAGGTGAAGTTAAGACCGCCATTTAAAAATCACCTCCTCTACCTACCATACTAGCTGGCTGGTCACAGGCAAATCCCACGGCCTCTCTCAGCTTCACTCTTCATCAAAACCCTTGGCACAGTGACGGTGGCAGAGCAGGCACAGCACAACACAGCCCCATCCCGATCCGTTCCCCGCTGCCATCCCGACTGCCTACAGCAGGCTTCTTCCTAAAATCTGTGTGCCGCACTCTCTCCGCTCCATCTGATCAGTGAGGCTTCCTGACCACCAGAGGAGAAACTGACTCTTCCACCCACACACACACACCGCAGCTCCCTTTCACTCTTCATTTCTTTCTCTCTTTTTTCTTTTTGGTTTTTCGAGACAGGGTTTCTCTGTGTAGTTTTGAGGCCTGTCCTGGACATCGCTCTGTAGACCAGGCTGACCTCAAACTCACAGAGATGAGTTCTGACTCCCAAGTGCTGGGATTAAAGGTGTGTGCCGCTGCCGCCGCCACCTGGGCTCACTCTTCATTTCTATCATAACCTAAACTCTGTCCTGCTCTTCCACAAATGCACATATAGAGAGACACATGCACATATGTGCACCCACAGTATACAGATACATACTTGGAGGATTTTGTTAACCCCCAAGCAGGATTGTATTTTATTGATTGCTGTTATCTCTAAGACCCGCCGTGACAGTGGTACCTGGCATGTAATGGGTGTTTAATACATATTAACTCAGGTTTTTCAGAGGACCCAGGTTTGATTCCAGGCAAGTCCCTATGCCTGTAATTCCAGTTCCAGGGGCTCTGAAGTCATCTGACCCACACACACATGTGATGCACATAAATTCATTTAGGTGTGTGTGTGTGTGTGTGTGTGTGTGTGTGTGTGTGCTTGCATGCACTAAACACATATTAAAAATTAATTTTTTAAGCCAGGCATGGTGGCACACACCTTTAATCCCAGCATTGGGAGGCAGAGGCAGGTGGATCTCTGTGAGTTTGAGGCCAGCGTGGTCACAAAGCCAGTTCCAGGACATCCAGGGCTATACAAAGAAACCCTGCCTCGAAAAACAAACAATTAATTTTTAAAAATAAGAAAAAATATTAACTCCGTGAGTACACAGGATCCATTTTTCTTATAATGGCTGAAGGCCATCTAAGATCAAAGTTATTCTTAACCCAGGAAACTGATACCAGGAGGTATCAGTTGACCTGCCTTCGGTTCCCACTTCCCTAGACCTGAGTAGTGGAGGGTGGAGACTCCGACTCCTGGTAGCTTTGCTCTAGTTGGGGCCTACCTGATCAGCGCCCCCAAGATACTGGTGGCACTCACCAGTCGGTACCCTCTCAGGCTGCATCTGGGGAATGCAACAATCCGATGGCTGTCTGTGAGCATTCAGAACTTCCGTGCCTCTGACTAGAATGCTATAAAAGGACAGGTGGAAACGGGACCCCGTCTGGACATCCAACAACAAATGTGCTCCAAGCTGAGAGACGACAGCTGCAGCACACGGGAGCCAAAGCGGGCTGCAAATCTCCCCGCAACTCCACCAGCACCAAGGACCCTCTTGTCTCTCTGCCATGATGACAAGCAACTGCAGTCCAGAGTGCCGGGGTGACTTCCTCCTACACAGACCCAGGGGATCCTGGGAGTCCGAGTCTCACCCCAGCTTCACCTCCCCCAGTACCAACTGCTCATCTCTTAGGATCAAACCAGAAAAAAGGAATTTTAGCATCCTGCACAGAGCAAGGCACAGGGTAAATACCTAACATTAACTGTTGTTTACAACGTGACTGGTACCCAAAGTCACATCCCCACCCACCTCAATGACTCTAGTCACTGCCCCTAGGGCTGGGAATCTGAACTGTCTGCAGGCATGGGGGCTATCTGACCTAAGTCCAGCCCCAGGCAACTGTTGAAGCGACTTCTTTTTTTCCATTTAAGTAGAGTGGAAGGTGGGGGTGTACGGTTGCATTGACTTGGCATACACAGGGCCAGGATGCTATTCCCAGCATTCACACACACACACACACACACACACACACACACACACACACACACACACACACACACCAAGTGTAGAGGCAATTGCTCAGATTCCATACAAGGTCCCAAGCCACTCAAGACCCACCTCCCCCCCTTTATGGCCACTCAGGAGACCAGAAGGCTAGAAAACAGTAGTTCCAGTCTGAGAGCCTCAACCACTCACAACAGCTCTCAGAGAGAGGCACAAGGGCTTGCCCAGGTCCCCCTGGAGGTTGAGGAGACAAAAGACCCAAAGCAGGATTTCCCTATAATCTGTTGGGCACCAATTTTAACAAGCTCAAAGGTACCAAAGAGGGACCCACCAGTCTTCAGAATGCAATGACGAAAAATGAATCTGGGCTGGGATCGCTGGTCCAGTTCAAGATTCTGAACCTCAGAACCTTTCTCGCCAGTCCATACAAATAGCATCACCTACCTCTTGGTTTTAACACAAAGACTAAGGGCAACAATTTGGCTCAGCACAGTGCCTGGGGAATCAGCTGCTGCTTTTAATACTCTAGAAGTTTGGGGAAGACAATTCCAGAATAAACAGTAATTGCTCCACAGGAACACTATGTACAACTAAGGCAGCCCCTTCCTAGACCACAGACCAGGCAGGTCCACGCCATTATGGGCCAGGTTACAGGTTGAGAGAGAGTACTAACTTAATCAGGCAATTACAGAAATCTTAAACTGGCAGCAACAAAGAGGCATGGGACCAGCGGAGGTCAAGTGGCGGCAGGCACGGGCGACACTGAAACCCGAGTGGATCCTGAAGTAGAGAATGTCAGCTGCAAGAGCAGGTGTGTTCCCCATGATTGATGTAACCCTACTTTGGCTCGGCAACAGAGTACCACCACCTCTTGGGACCATTATTTCGAGAATGTTTCTCCAGCAGTGTAGCTCAATGATGAGACACATGAACTCGGGGGTGACCTGAACCAGTTGTGGGAAAGCAGGCGCCGGTAACTTTCAACTACTTCAAGTCATCTCCGCGTGCCTCAGTTTCCCTCGATATTAAAGCCAAGGATCGCGGCCCTTGCTTAGGCTTTGGCGGGGTGGTACTTCCCGGGTAAGACACCCTGCCACTGCAGAAGCAGCAGCAGCAGCAACAATGCAATCCACCAGCGGCGCGCGCGCCCACGTGGGCTGCAGGCCATCCTTAGCTGCAGCTGCTGGAAGAAAAAAAAAAAAAGCGCTCTACAGCAAGCAGCTGGTCCGGGGGCTGGGACGTTCCCCCAAGCGTCGGGGGTGCTCCCTCCTAGGCTCGCAGGAGCCTGAGCAGAGAGCCCCGGCCGAAAGCCGGAGCCGAAGCGGCCACGGGAGCGCAGACGCCCCGCTGTGCTGGGCCCGGCGGGGGCGGCGGAGGCGGAAGCGGGGGCGGCCGGAGCGCGGTGGGGATGTTTAAAGGAAATTTACAATCATTTCCTCTCTGTGGTTTGGTGACAAATCAACAACATCCTGTTCTTTTGTGAGACTCCGGGCGCCTGCGAGGCGGGGGCAGGACTCGGCTCTTAAAGAGACAGCACAGGCCCCTCCTTCCCCCCCAGCCTTTCCCGGTGCACCCCCCCCTCCACGCCCAACTCTGGACTTCCAGCCTCCCCTAGGCGCCGCCTCCGGGCGGGATTGCCCAAGCGGCTGCTCCTGGGGTGCCTGGCCACAGCCTGGATTGTGACCCCTCCCAAGGTCGCAGGGAAACCGTGGCCAACCCCATTGATGATTGTTGCAGCCGGGGTCATCTCCCACAGAGGGGATATGCTGGGAGTTCTGGGTTGCCCTTTCCCAACCGGAGAGCAGTGCCTCAAGAGCCTTGGACCTCTGGGTACTTTTTATCCCCTTCTGCCAATCCCCTTTCCTCAGATTTTCCAGCCCCCAAACTGTGGATTTATGGTTAAAATGTCGATGTGCGCACACAAGGTTTATAAAACGCCAAGGCAGAGAGAGAGAAACTTTCCGAGCTGTGGAAGTAATGAGAATCAGATGCTTAGGATCAGGGGGTAAAAAAAAAAAAAAAAATACAAAACGCAAAACACTCAACTGCCCTCTTGGGATTTTGTTCATTCAGTCACTTAATGATTATTTTTTACTAAGTGCTGGTCATCACTCCGGCCCACTGTACAACAGTAATGTAGCAGACAGGGTCCTTGGCCTCAGGATGCTTAGAACTTTCCAGGTTTTAAGGATGGGTATAGGTAGGTGGAGTATTTCACACCTATAGACTAAAGCGCTCATCAGAACAGGTGTTCTCTGTCAGAACACTGAGGAGGTAGTCAGCTCACCTGAGACTAAGACCCCAGCCCTATGCTGGGTGGTGGCAGCCTACGCCTTTGATCTCAGTACTCGCACTCGGGAGGCAGAGGCAGGCGGATCTCTCTGTGAATTGGAGGCCAGCCTGGTCTACAGAGTGAGTTCTAGGACAGCCAAGGCTACATAGAGAAACCCTGTCTCTAAAAAAGAAAAGACCCTACTCCTAAAGAACTGTGTTGAAGCCGGGCGGTGGTGGCACACTCCTTTAATCCCAGCACTCGGGAGGCCAGGTAGATCCCTGGGACAGGCACAGGACAGGCACCAAAACTATACAGAGAAACCCTGTCTTGAAAAACCAAAAGCAAAACCAACCAACCAACCAAATAAACAAACAAACAAACAAACAAACAAAAACAACAACACAATAAACCGTGCTGAAGGCTCCAAGTGGTATTGTTAGGAGGGCAGTAAAGAGCCAGAAGGAGAGACATTACCTCAGCCAGGCCTCACCACCTGAAGGACATCCCCAAGATCTCCCAGACCTCTTGGTGCAGTCTCTAGGTGCAAATTAGAATCCTGGAAGAAAAATGTCCAAAGCCCTGGTCCCCTTGGGCTGAGGCTGTACCCCAGACTGAACTTGCTTGGCATAGTTTGCTCTCTAGTACTGTTAACTGAACTTGATCCTGTGAGCAAGGGGTTTACTGAGCTCTTTGCCTATTTTCCCAATGTGGCCATTGAGAATAAAATCTTTTTTTTTTAACTGTTAATGTGACAGTTTTAATTGGCTTCTCAAGGACAACTTGCCTTCTTGAGGGTACAGACGTGGGACCCAAGTTAGTTTAACAGTACCTCAAAAAACAAAGACATTAACTCACCTGAGATCTAGGGAGTGAGACTTCCTGGTAAGGAGGCCTAAGGCACTAAAATTTCAGGAAGGCTCAGGGACATGCTTAATGACTAACCAAGATCCCCAGTAGTGATGTTGAACTCCTTTAATCCAGCACCCAGGAGGCAGAGGCAGGTGGATTCCCTGTTAGTTCAAGGCAAGTCTGCTCTACATAGCAAATTCCAGCCTAGCCAGGGCTACCTAGTAAGACACTGTCTCAAGAATGAATGAATGAATGGACTCAGGACCGGGGACATAGAAAATCTAAAGTTTGAGTTTTAAGGCAGCAAGGCCTTGAGTACTTATCATACAATACTCCATGAACATCAAATGTTCTGATCATCTAATTTATCGGAGGACAAGAAAACCGGCCCAATAAAATAGATATAATGATTATTCCTGCTTTGCAGATAAGGAGACAGGTACAGAGATAATGTGGAACTTGGTCAAGAGCAAGAGGGCCTCTAAGAAGAGGTGGGTTTCAGGTGACCAGGTTGTTAAGGACAGTGCAGGTGTAGAAGGACACGAGCCAGGCGGTGTTGACGCACGCCTTTGATCCCAGCACTTGGGAGGCAGAGCCAGGCGGATCTCTGTGAGTTCGAGGCTAGCCTGGTCTTGTAGAGAGTTCCAGGACAGCAAAGACTGTTACACAGGGAAACCCTGTCTTGAAAAACTGAAGAAGAAGAAAAAAAAAAAAGAACACGGTGTCACTCGTCTCGGCCATTCCTACGTGACAGAGGCCAGAGCCTGGATGCCAGGGTGTTGGTCCCAAGTGACAGAGTGCAGCCCTAAGAAAGCAGTCTTTTTTTTTTTTTTTTTTTTTCTGCTGCTGATTCTCTGGGTCCATCAGAGATGATCTCTCAAACCCCGAGGTCCTGCTGCACTCAGAGAAACCATTTGGCAGAACAAGGAGGAAACAGCTGTCTGGGTGCCCCGGGAAGAGAACACTCCCCTGCCCTTCACATTCCCCCGTGTGAGGCCACCCTTACCCCTTTTACCCAGTCACACCACCTTCCCATTTGTTCAGTCCCTGAGGCAGGACCCGGGAGGGTGTGGTGTGAGTGTGCACCAGGGGAGGGTGTTCCCTGGGGAAGGAAACGTTCCCGGAAAGCGGAGACTGGAAAAAAGGGAAGAACTGGCAGTAGAACTGGGTGGTCCTGCTAAAAGCCAAAGAGGGGCTGGGTGTGGCGGTGCGCACCTTTAATTCCACCACTTTGGACTTTGGATCCAGCCTGGTCACTAAGTGAGTTCCGGACCAGCCAGATTTAAATGGGGGAGATCCTGTCTTAAAAACAAAAATACAGAGGAGGAGTTCTGCTGACCAGAAGGAACCCAGGAAGGCTGAAACAGGAGGATCACGAGTTTGTAGCTAGCCTGAGCTATCTAGGGGAAGGCAGGAAGGAGGCCCAAGATATCCACATACAGAACAGGATCTTCTCCCAGTGTTTAGGACACATTACATTGCATGAAGGCAGGAGTACATAAACCACAGACATTGAAATCTCCTGGAAGGACAGCCTCTCATGGGGTTGGCCTCAAACTCACAGGGATCCAGGAATGGATCCCTGTGTACTTTTACTCTCTGCTTTAATCTCCGTATTATTTAAAGTGTTGGTTATTTAAGGACAATGCCGGTCCAAAACGACGGCTTCTGTTAGAAGCACCTGCTTTGCCAACCGGATGACCTGCGTTCCATCCCAGGAACCCACAACGAGCTGGATGTGGTGGCATTCATCTGTAACCCCAGCGCTCCTGCAGAGAGCTGAGAAGCAGGGACCGGAGAAGCTGGAAGGCCAGCAAGCCTAGATAGAGTAGGCAAAGCCAAGCACGGACTCCGGAAACTTGTCCTTTGACCTCTACACTCTTGCATGCCAGGCATGCGTGCAAGCCTCACAAACACAGCACACACATAAATAATTCTTTTGTTTTGTTTTCCAAGAGGGCGTCTTTGTATAGCCTTGGCGGCAGTTCTAGAACTCGCTCTGTAGACCAGGCTGGCCTCAGATTCACAGAGATCTACCTGCCTCTGTTTCCTGAGTGCTGGGATCCAAGGCGGGCACCACCACTGCCCAGCTAGGCAGCATTTGAACACCGATGTAACTGGTCTCCCTCCCTCTACCCACACAGTGCTAGTGCTACAAGTATGCACCCCCACACCTAGTTATACATGAAAGCAATGCCACTGCCCATCCCCCACCTGAAAGACATCCTGGGGCCTCTCAGAGCCCCTCAACGCCCCAGCTAGAAAATGTGAACAAAATCTAGTCATTCTCAAATCTGGGTGCAAATTACATTCATAAGGAATAGTGTCCAAAAACCACTGGGATTCAGTCCAAGGCTTTGTGCATGCTAAGCAAGCACTCTACTATGATGAAATAATTTTTTTTAAACTTTTATTTTATGTATGTGTTTTGCCTGCATGTATGTCTGTGCACTACTTGTGTGCCCAGGTTTTAGAGACCAGAAGAGGGCATCAGATCCTGTGATGGGAAGTTACTGAGAGTTACCGGCTGTCATGTGGGCAGGAAATTGAACCTGGGTCCTCTGGAAGAGTAGTCCGTGCTCTTAACTACAGAGCCATCTCTCCAAGCCCCATCTACTATGATGAAATAGACCTTACAAGGGGAAGCATCCAAACTGAGGCTGCACCCTGGGACCATCATGCAGAGTTGACACCCCATAGGACATTCTCAAGGTCTCCAGCTGAGAATCATAGCTCCATTATGTCCCTCAGAGTTGCTTCTCAGACATCCTTCCATAGGTGATCTTCTACAGACTGTCTCACCTTCGTGTCCCAAGAAGGTTCTGGATTCCAGAAGGCAGATTTGAGAGCTGCAGGCTCCAACAGAGGAGAGATGACAGCTTTGTGGGAAAGGGGAAAATAGCCCTGACGGTCAGAACCTAAGACCGGAAATATAAAAAAAAGCTAGAGTAGGGGGCCTGCTTATAGCATCACATGAAGGAGACGCTCCTCCAATAAGGAGCGACTGATTCAGCAAGCACATGACCTGGGCCAACAGCAAAAGCCGCAGTGTTGGGTTCTAAGAGGACTGTCTGGTAACTGGGTGGTTTCTCTTATTTATGTTTTCTCCTATCTTTGATTCAGAAACAGTGAAGCATCCTGCTCCGGAGCAGAGGCTAAGGAGACTGAGAACTCAGTGAGATGGCCAGTTCTCACCCTCACTAAACCTTCCTTTCCTCCTCTTGACAACGGAATTGACAGTGAGAGTTAAATGCACTAATAAAGCCAAGTGCTCAGCCATGCACCTGGCACACACAGTGTGTGGTAACTGCCAGCTTTAGAGTTGGAAGTACAAGACCCCAGGCCGTTATGGACCTCACCTACCATCTGAGGGAGGAAAGTGACTAAGCTAAGCAGCTCATCAGTGTTCACTCACACACAGATGTGGTCTCTGAGAATAAAAGTCATCCAGGGGCCTATGCTCGTCTCAAATCCAATAGTGACTGGGCTATGATTTATTCAAAAATTATCACCTTTGAGCTGGGAGTATAGTTCATTGGTAAAGCACTTGCCCAGCATGCACAAGGTCCTGAGCTTGATAACTAATACCGTCCTCCCACATCCCCACTCCCTACCCCCCCCCCACACACACACACATGCAGGGTATGGTGTGGCACACACCTTTAGTCGTCCCAGAACCCAGAGACAGAGGTAGATGGATCTCGTGAGTTCGAGGCCAGCCTGGTCTACATAGTGAGTTCCAAGACAGCCAGGGCTACAAAGTGTATCCCTACTATTTGTAGTTTATATACTGGATGCTAGCTGATACAGACTGACATATACAGATAAAATGCCTTCCTTGTGTTTTCTTTCTTAAAAACAAAACGAAACAAAAAACCTGCTACCCCCTTTCCAATATATTTTGGAGAGAGTTTCTGAGAATGGGAGGTTTAAACTGATGGACCATTAACAGCATAACAAAGCAAAAGCAATTTTCCAGGTCACTGGCTAACTCCAGAGCATCGCTATTTAAAACTCTGCTTTTGGGGGAGGGACTCCAGGATGGTGGAGGAGAGAAAGGTTTGTTGCTGGATGGTGGGGAATTGGATAGATTGCCCATTTTTATGGCCAGTAAACCCAGTGAACATCATCACACCGCACGCAGCCTGGCTTGTGCACACACATTTTTAAGGGTTTGGTGTGTGAAATGCAGATTTTGGAGAAGAAAGTGCCTGTCTGCTGAGATCATAGCCAAAAGGTTCTCTTTGGCTTCAGATTGAGGGAATGGATCCCTGCTCTGGCTTCAGTGGGAGATCTGCTGAAGTGTAAGATGCTCTTAAATATTACCTAAAGCCACTGAGAGAGAGAGAGAGAGAGAGAGAGAGAGAGAGAGAGAGAGAGAGAGAGAGAGAGAGAGAACCTTTTTCCAGCCATGGTGCAGAGCGTTACTGATTCCCATCATTCCAGGTGATCAGAAGGCAGAGAGAGTGAGTGCCTGGGCAAAGGCAAATTGAAGGAGGCCTTTCTAGTATAAATGCTCTCTGTTATCACCTTTGCTGTGAGGGAGACTGGGACAATGAAGTGTTGCTGAATTTTTGTAGGGAGAGAGGCTTTCTCACCTCTGCTCCTTCTCTGCTCCTTGTTATTATTATTGTTGTTGTTGTAGACAGGGTCTCTACGTAGCCATGGCTATCCTGGATGATGATGATGATTGACAGAGTCTCTACACAGCCTGATGTCCTGGATTATTATTATTATGATTATTATTGATTGACAGAGTCTCTCTACACAGCCTGGATGTCCTGGATTATTATTATTATTATTATTATTATTATTGACAGAGTCTCTCTACAGAGCCCTGGCTGTCCTAGAATTCACTCTCAGACCGGACTGGCCTCAGAGACCCGCCTGCCTCTACCTCCTGAGTGCTGGCATTTAATGGCATGCACCATCATGCTCAGCCCCGCTTCACTTTCCAGTGTACTGCTCCAGGGTTCCCACGTCCCACAGCCAATGGGCACAGCCTCAAAATCCCTATAAAGTCTCTACTTTTATTTGAGCTTTCTGCATTTCCTTCCTTCCTTTCTTTTTTGGTTTGTTCAGGGTTTCTCTGTGTAGCCCTGGCTGTCCTGGATCTCGCTCTGTAGACCAGGCTGGCCTTGAACTCACAGAGATCCGCCTGTCTCTGCCTCCCAAGTGCTGGGACTAAAGGCATGTGCCATCACCACCCAGCTGTTTTGGTTTTTAAACAGGTCTTACTACAAAGCTCTGATACTCATTCTTGAGGTAACTCAGAGTGGCTGCTAACTTACAGCAATCCTCCTACCTGCTTCTTGAGTGTTCCATTTAGGCACATGGCAGCAAGGTGTGTTTTGCTTGCTTGCAAGCCAAACATTTCTGGTTTGCTTATTTGATTGGTTTATGTTCTACAATGCCCAGGCTGGCCTTGAGATCATAGTAATTCTCCTGCCTCTGCTTCTCAAATACTGAGATTTCAGGTGTGAGCTACCAAGTCCAGTAAAATTCCTTTAGCTACTGTCTCGGCATCTCCCAGGGCCCTGCCAAACAAATTACACAAAGCTGCGAAAGGAACACAGATGGTCCAATGGTTTGCTACAAACTGCAAAACAGTCCAAAGCAATATCATAGCTCTACCAAACAAGTAGAAAACGCATTTCCTCCTTTCTAATTTGAATCTTCCCTGAGCTGTCAATATGCAGATAGATCTTCTCAGGAAGCTAGCAGCATGCCAGGAGATAGGGAGTGCTACTGTGGTGGCCAGTAAGTTAGGTGTGTTAAGTGTGCTTTCAATGTCCAGTGGGTTTGCAGGGATGGAACCACCACCATAAACTGGGAGTCTATATATTTTTCAGTTTTTCTAAGTAACAGTGGTTTCCAGACCCCCCCCCAAAAAAGCAGTAGAATGCTTTTCAAAGTAATAAGACATATAAAAAAATATTAAAACTATTGTTTTTCTTTGTTAATGTCAATCACAACATTGCTGAAAAGGAGCCCAAGAGCCAGGTGTGGTGCCCATGCCTTTAATCCCAATACTCCAGAGGGCAGAGGCAGGGAGATCTATGTCAGTTCTAGGACCCCTGGTCTACATAGTGAGTTCCAGGACAGCTAGGGCAACATAATAGAGAGACTCGGTCTTAACAAAAACAAACAAACAAACAAACAAACAAACAAAAAGGACTGAAGAATTAAAAATTGAGGTGGAAAAAAAGGTCTCCATTTTAGATCATCATTCTATTATTATTGTTGTTGCTATTATTACTATTATTATTATAATTATTACTACTACTACTATTATTTTGTTGATCTAGTTTGTTTGTGTTTTGTGACAGGATTTCTCTGTGTAATCCTGGCTGTCCTGAAACTCACTCTGTAGACCAGGTTGGCCTCGAACTCACAGAGTTCCACTTGCTTCTGCCTCCCAAGTGCTGGGATCAAGGGTGTGCACCAGTGCCCTGCCCATATCCTTATAAAAAGTAATTCTAACTTGCTAGGTGGGAATGTAGCTCAATAGAACTTGCCTTGTATGTCAAGGCCCTGGTCTGATTCCCTTCACCAGCAGAAGGGACTTTGAAAGGGGGAAAAAGACACTCCAGTGAAGTCCATACCAGACTCCTTACCAGCCAATGCTTCAGACAGCTCCTGCCTGCCTAGCTCCCGCTGTCGGCCTCCTGGCATTCAATCACTTTTCCTGATTTCCTGTTTCCTTGGAGTAAATCCTCCACTATGTTCCTAGAAAGAAAAATTCAGGTGATAAATTTCTCAGACCTTACATATCTGAAAACTATTTTTATTCCTTAATCTTTATTTTCATTTATTCTTTTTCTTTCTTTCTTTCTTTTTTTTTTAAAGGCAGACTCAAGCAATCTGCCCACCTTAGCCTCCAGTAGCTGGGACACTGGGCTCACACTACTGCATCTGGAATTCTTCCTATTTGGATGGATAGTTTCACAAGGTATAAAATTCTAAACCTTTTTTCCTGGCTTGACCAGCTTTGTTCCCAAGTAGTATGAGGGTCTCCAGTGTCCAGGTTGTTGAGTAACAAGTTTCAGGGCTGGGCAGATAGCTCAGTTAGTAGAAGGAATGACCAGTCTCTTTTGTGAGCTACCATGTGAGGGCTGGGAATCGAACCAGGGTTCTCTGGAAAATCAACAAGTTTAAGTACACTTAACCGCTGAGCTATCTCTTCAGCCCCTCCTTTTGTACAAAACAAAATGCCCCCATTCTTACTGTGCCTTGAATACCTGTAAAAACAACTGGGCCATTATCTTCATCAGGGAGATTTCGCTGCCAGCCACCACTGCCCCACCCTACCCCCAACCCCCCCCCCCAAACACACACCAAGGATGAGTGGCTTTGTCTCTTAGGAGCCCCCACAATACCTAGTGTATATCCCCATGTTATCACTATTTGTTTACATTGTGGGCTCTTTTGACAGATTAGGAGCATGAGGAACTGGGAATTCAGAGCCATAGTGAGTGTCACTCCATAAACAAGAATGAATGAATGAATGAATGAATGGTCATTGAGGATTTTTTTTAACTGTCTTTTATTTCTTTCTTTGTTTTGTTTGTTTGTTTTTTGTTTTGTTTTGTTTTGGAGACAGGGTTTCAGTGTAGCTTTGGTGCTTGTCCTGGATCTCGCTCTGTAGATCAGGCTGGCTGGGATTAAAGGTGTGCGCCACCACTGCCCGGCGTTGTTTTGTTTTTTAATGTATCTATGTCTTAGTTCGGGTGACTATTGCTGTGCTGAAACACCGTGACCAGAAGCAATGTGGGGAGAAAAGGGTTTATTTCACTCATACTTCCATCTAACAGTTCGTCATTGAAAGCCTGAAGACAGGAACTCAACCAGGACAGGAACCTGGAGGAAGCAGGAGCTGATGCTGAGGCCGCCACGGGAGGCCTGCAGTTTACTGGCTTGCTCCTCATGACTTGCTCAGCTTACTTTCTTATAGAACTCAGGGCCACCACCACGGGGTGGTGCCATCCACAATGGGCTAGACCATCCCCCATCAATCACTAATTAAGAAATTCTCTACAAGCTTGCCTACAGCCCAGTCTTAGGGAGACATTTTACTCAACTGAGGTTCCCTCTTCTCAGATTACTACAGCTTGTGTCAAATTGACATAAAATTAGCCAGCACAGTATGTTGTGTGCATACATGTGTCTATGATTGTTGACTTGTGCAGGCATGTGTATGTGTAAGCCTGAGATTAACATCTGGAGTCTTCCGCAATAGCAGCCTATCTTATTTATTGAGGAAGGTGCCTCAGTTGAACCCAGAGCTCTCTGATACAGCTTGTCTGGCTAGCCAGTTTGCTCTGGAGATGCTGTCTTTGCCTTTTAGGAGCTGGAATTACAGGCAGGCCATCACAGCCACATTGCATTGAGGACACCGCTTCTCACACCTGTCACCTCAAATGCTTTAACCACTGAGCTACTTCCCTAGCATGTGTATATGTGTGTGTGTATACATATATATATACGTATATACACACATATATATGAATTTTATATGTGTAAATGTTTTGCTTGCATGTATGTCTGCACACCACACATATGCCTGGTGCCCTCAGAGCCAGAAGGTGTTGAATCCCCTGGAACTGGAGTTACAGACCATTGTGTGCTGCCGTGTGGCAGCTGGAACCAAACCCATGTCCTCAATTAGAACAGCCAGTGCTGTTAACTTCTGAATCATCGCTCCACCCCACCCCACTCTGGTTATTTTTTTATTGGCATATATTCATTATATACTGATGGTTTCATAAAGACATTTTCATACAAGTATACCAGGTACTGTGAAGTTACTCTTTTAATTAAATGATACAATCAAGCGCCAGGTATGGTAGCACATGCTGGAAAATTGATGCTAAAACATTGTGAGTTTAAAGCCAGCCTGAGTTTAAAGCCACTTCTCAAAGCAAAAACTTAAAGACATAATCAGTGATAAAGTGTTTGATAAATGCCCTTGCCAGTTGGCACATGGTCCTTCCAGATTCAGTGGTAGGGAAAAGGACAGCTCTGGAGACAGAAATGCCACGGAGAGATCCAGGGCACAGAAAGATACTATTTCTTGTTCAGTATTTACCTTCCGTGAGGACTGGGACCAAGTCTACTCACTGCTGTTCCCACCAGAAAGTAAAGATAGCTTAATAAAAACCTGATGAATGGGTGTGTGTGTGGGGGGGGGGAAGCACATGCAAGGCAGAGGAAGGCCTGCCTGGTCTACAGTGAGACCCAGGCTCAGAAGAGGGAGGGAGGAAGGGAGGGAGGGAGGGAGGGAGGGAGGAGCTAATGAAGGAGTATATCTCAGTGATAGAACACTTAGTAACCTAGCCTGCATTCCAGGTACTAGGCTGGGTTCACAGAACCACCCTCCTTCCTCCAACCAAAAAAGTTGAATGAATACCTAATCCAAACAAATCGTATGTATTATACCACCAAGGAAACTGACAGCAGGGCTGAGGAAATGGCTAAATAGGAGAGCATAAGGCTCTAAGTCATCTTCTCCAGCCACTAAGTAGTCAGGTATGGCGATGCACCTGTAATCCCAGACTAGTGAGGCACACAGGCCAATCCCCGGAGCCAGCCGGTCTAGCCGAGTCAACAGACTCAGGTTCAGAGAGACCCTGTCTCAAAAGATACAGTGAAGAGTGACGAAGGAAGACCTCTCATGCCAGACTCTAGCCTCCACATATGAGCACAGATGCGGGTACATGCACTGGCATGTGTATGAGCACATATACAACAATAGACCACGCCCCCCCACACACACACACACAGACACACACAGACAACACAGACACACACACACACACACACACACACACACACACAAGCACAGAAGCACAGAAAATCTAACAGACAAAAAAGTTCCCATGATGTTTTATCACCCTGGGAAGAAGAGGAGATCAATATGAAAACCTAGCTTACCATCTCTTCCCTCGCCACCCCTAAGTCCATCAACCAACCAAAACCTTCTTTCAAACTCCCCCACACAACCCCCAGGCACGCCACCCCATTCCAGGCACAGGCAGTCTCCTATGGATACTTGCATGTCAATCCCTGAGGTTATCTAGCTGATCTCCTTCAGGGTCTCTTGAGATGTGCTGGTGCAGGGTCTCCTGCATGTTGGGTAGTGCTTGGCCACTCCACTGAACTACAGCGCCAGCCTAAGCCTCTGCTCCAGTCTGTCTCCTCTCCCTCTATGGCAGATGTCATACTAGCCCACCTTCTTCCTCCTCTGGTCCTCTACTGGACCTTCCTCACCATACTTTTGCTTTATAGAACACCCTCTCCTCTGCTCCAATGACCTTGATCTGTTTCCTCTTTGAAGTATCACTTTTGTACCTTCTGTTCAATACCCAAAATACCTTCTAAGGCTCCTAATTTTTATTCACCTTAAATTACAGCTCCTCTGCCAGCTTTTAATTCAAGAATTATTATTAATCATCTTGCAGGGCTGGGGATTGAACCCATAGCCTTTTGCTTGCTAGGCTATGTCCCAGGATTGGTTTTTTGAGATAGGCTATTGCTACATAGCCTAGGCTGACCTAAAAGCTGCTATGTAGTTCAGGTTGCTGCTGCCTCTCAAATGCTGGGATTCTAGCCACGGCCCACCACACCCAGTGAAAAATTACTGCTAGTGCTGTCTACGTTCCCTCGTGGACACACCAGCTCCTCATTCTGCTGAGGCAAGCTGCCTCCAGGTCTCAACAGAACAGAGATAACTGGATGGACAGCAAATGCACCTTCTCTAGCATGTTTTCCACACCACTTGCTTAACCAGTCCACCACTCCAGTACTAGCTGATTTACATTTATTTATTTATGTACTTATTTTTGGTTTGTTTTTTGAGATGGGGTTTTCCTGTCTGTGACTCCCTAGTGCTAGGATTATAGGAGTATACCACCATGCCAGACCCAGATCTAGTTTAACTCTTTCTTCCTCTGAGTTACGTTGATTAACAGAACCAGGACTTGCTTCTCTTCCCAGCTTTAAGATCTAAGTAGTGCTGTGGAATAATCCTTCTGTACACTGTGAATATATATTACTCTCATTGGTTAAATAAAGAACTGACTGGCCAGTAGCCAGGCAGGAAGTATAGGTGGGACAGCCAAACTGAGAACGCTGGGAGGAAGAAGGGTGGAGTCAGAGGAGTCTCCAGGAGACACACAGGGAGCAAGACATGCTTTGCTGGAAGACACATAAAGCCATGAACCACATGGCAATACATAGATTAATGGAAATGGGTTCGTTTAAGTTGTAAGAGCTAGTTAGTAATAAGCCTGAGCTATTGGCCAATCATTTTTAATCAATATAAGCCTCTGTCTGGTTACCTGGAACTGGTGGCTGTGGGAAAGAAAAGTCTGCCTGCAAAGTAGCACTTATTGCAGCTAATTAAATCATGATGGGTGCCTTATGCAAGTCAAGTTGACTTAGGTTGGCATGGTCTCCCTCCAACTAACCTTGGTATTTCTTGATGGCAAAGAGCGTACAACGTCCTGTTATTTTATTCATTCATTTATTTGTTTGTTTGTGGGATAGGGTCTTGATAGGTAGACCCTGATGGCCTTGAACTCATTATTTGGCCCTATCGATCCTTGAACTCATGATCCTCCTTTTTCGACCTTCAAGTTAAATTCTTGGACTACAGGTGTGTGTTACCACCAGGCTTAACATTTATTGAGTGATTGATGGAGGCTTGCTGCATAGACTAGGTTGGCCTTGAACTAATGGTAATTCTCCTGCCTCAGCTTTTCAAGTTAGAGGCATGAATGGCTAAAATGTCCTACTCTGGCACATTAAAATTCAAACATGATAGCATTCAGCAAGCGACGAGAAACAAATACATCTAGGAGAAATCTTGCTCTAAGTTATTGACTATGTATTTTGGGGCAAGACATTTCAAGCTCCCCACCCCCCACCCCCCCACCAAAAAAAAACGGTGGGCTGCTGCCAAGTTGGGTTGTTATGATGATCAGATGAGCTCCCGCTGGGAAGGGGATTTGTGCATCACTTTGATGCACACAGTTTAGCATTCACAAACTGTTTGAGGTACTCACTGGTTAGCTGGCAGAGACACTCCAATCCCTAATCTTAGATCTGAACTTTTGGCCTTGACTTTTTTTTTTTAAAATTTTTTCCATTATGGAGTCAATTTTATGAATAGAGACTTCCCACGATGCCCTGCCTCTGTATCCACCCTTGGCTACTCAAAAGCATACCTCTACAGGCAACAGCTGGAGACCAGCTCCGCCATTCAGGTACATCTCAGGTCCTGCTCGCTCGACTGACCTCCTTCCTCAGCACTTCTGGTTGCAGTGACCTGTGGTCACTGTGCATGTTCTGTGAGCCTGCCTGGCCTTTGTTTATTGTTGCCACGGCAGTACAGAGGCAGCACATGCTCACTGTTCTTAGGAGGTACTCAGGAGGTACTAAAGTACAATAGTGTAGAATAAAGAACAAACAAGTCTTTACTCACTACCCAAGTCACCATTCCTACGCTTGAGAAGCAGCCGGTTAGTAGTTTCTCCTGTGAATTTCCAGAAAATATCTATGATTTTAGAAACAAACAGAACACACACACACACACACACACACACACACACACACACACACACAGAGTTCAATGGGTTTTTTTGTTGTTGTTCTTTTTTAAATTTTATTTATTTTTTATCTTATGAACATTAGTGTTTCGTCTGCAAGTATGTCTGTGTGGGGTGGGTGTTGGGTTCCCTGGAACTGGAGTTATAGACAATTGTGAGCTGCCATGTAGGTGCTAGGAATTGAACCTGGGTCCTTTGAAAGTGGAGTCAGTGCTCTTAACCTTGGAGCCATCTCTGCAGCCCCTCAATGCCTTTTTTTAAACTCCCTAAACAATCAGTCTCTATTCCTCCTCCTCTCTCTCTCTCTCTCTCTCTCTCTCTCTCTCTCTCTCTCTGTGTGTGTGTGTGTGTGTGTGTGCGTGTGTGCGTGTGTGTGTGTGTCTTGTGGTCCGGGATGAACTCCCTTTGCTCCTAGATGACAAATGTGTACCACCACACCCCTGCCCTACAACACAATTACCCCTGAGCACTTTTCTATAGCCACATCTCACTGGTCCTCCACCCATTGTTTAATGGCCACAGATTTCATCAGCTCCCCCTCCAGATGGACATCTATTAATAGGCTGCTAATACTAGAACATCCTAAGGAACATCCTCATACACAGAGCAATAAGTCTCCAAGGCCTCTGATCGCTGCATAGACTAGCCAGGAGGAGGAACCTTGTAACTTGGTTCTACTCTCAGGTTCTGCCCCCTGGATCCAGAGTTCAATAACGCATCCACTTTCTCACTCACTGGTCAGCAGTGGGGGGGGGCCCCCCTCCCTCCTCACCTCAAAATAGAAGAAAAAGGTCACGGGGCCGCTTCTTCCTGAACCTGCTCTGCAGGCTGTCCCAGAGGCAGGTTTCTGCCTTTCTCTAGAAGCATGGGGGAAATCCTGGACATGTGAGAAGAGCACTTGAGAAACCAGCTGTGTTCTCTCAGGTGACCCCGAGGAAGGCCCCAAGAAGGAAGGAAACACGCTTTTGCTTCATGAGACACAATCCCAGCTGTTTTGTTTTCAATGGGGCCGGGAGGACATAAATGTGACAACGAGAAGGGAGCTGTGACGAGCTTCAGACAGTGGCTGATAGGAACATACAGTCAGTGGTGACGTGGCATTACTGTCCCAGCCCACATCCGTCCACTACAACGTGTCCTTTCTCAGGCTAAGGACAGGATGGGCCACAGGAAGTAAGACTATGATACTCAGCTCAGCCCGACTCACCATGCCCACCCCAATCCCCGCCCACCCGCCAGCTTTGACCACACCCCAGAGAAGTTACAGGGCTGGGGCGAAGCTGGAGCAGGAGCAAGCAAGGGCTGGGTCTTAGGAGCACACTGACCACCCTGGGACCTTCAGCGAGTCATCAAACTATCCTGTCAATAAAAAGCCACACCAGCAGTCCTTGAGTGCAGGATGTACACTAAGTGCCCAACACAGGACATGGAATTGCATAAGCAGTCAATAAATATTTGATATTTGCTTCAGTGCTATTTCCTTCTGACCTCACACTGTACTAAGTCGGAGGAGGTGATCAGCAAGGCACTCATCATTAATTTACTCATTCACTGTTGGCCCTAGAACCTAGGGCGTTGTTGCATGCTAGCCATGAGCTCTACCATGGAGCTATATTCCCAGGCATTTTCTTCCTTTTATTTTGAGGCAGGGTCTTGCTAAGTTGCCTCAGAAGGCCTTAGACTCTTGCACTCAGGGTATCCTCTTGTATCAGCATCCTTCATGGGGATCCTCTTGCATCAGCATCCTTCATTGCTGTAACTTCAAGGTCCTGCTACCATATTTGGCTGTTTTTGTGTTGTTTATTTTGAGACAAGGTCTCGATGTGTATCCCTGGCTGGACTGGAAAACTATGTAGACTAAGTGTGGTCTTGAACTCACACAGATCCTCCTCCCTCTGCCTCCCAAGTGCTATGACACCTAGAAGTGTAGGTTTTTGGTTTTGGCTGTGTGCGCATGCGTGTGTGTGTGCGTGTGTGTGTGTGTGTGTGTGTGTGTGTGTGTGTGTGTGTGACAGTCACACATAGCCTAGATGGCCCTTGAACTTGGTATATATTTGAAAATGGCCTTGAGGGGTTGGGGATTTAGCTCAGTGGTAGAGTGATTGTCTAGCAAGTGCAAGGCCCTGGGTTTGGTCCTCAGCTGGGGGTGGGTAGAGAGGGAGACAAAAAGACCCTGGGGGATGGGGTGAGGTGGGACACAAACAAACAAAAAAATAACAAGGTGACTGAAGATGGCCTTGAGTCTCTGCTCTTCCTACCTCCACTTACCAAGTGCTAAGCTTACAGGCGTGTGCCACCATATATACCTAGTTTATATAGTGCTGGGGATCAAACCCAGAGCTTCACACATCATAGGCAAGTACTCTACATATATCATATATCCTCATACATCATGGGCAAGTACTGTACATATATTATATATTCATATATCACAGGCAAGTACTACATATATATCTTCATACATCATAGGCAAGTACTCTACATATATCATATATCTTCATATATCATAGGCAAGTACTCCACAGCTGCTCAGTTGAGTTCTTCTGCCCCTGTCCCTCCTCCATCTCCTTCTTCCTCTCTCCCCTTTCCCCAAGAAGTAAGAATGTCTAGACACTCTTCTTGCCTCCTTTATTACTAGCTTTGAGTCACAAAAGGGAAGTTTGGAATCAGGGTCCCAGAACACAGACCTTCCCTCAGAGCTTCTAAAAGGAAGACCACGGCTTTGGAATATCAGAAGAATAAGGAAAAGATGTTAATATGTTCTCTCAATACCTTCATCGAGAGAATTCCCTGCATCAGAAAGGGAAGGCAGAGGCCTGGCCTCACTGCTCCCTCAGCTCCTCACCTCACTGGCTCATGCTCAACCGCCCAAAGCATGCCTGCCAGCTCTGCTGAAGCGGCCTCCACATCCAGTGTTCGGGACACCACTGAAAAGCCACTGTCCGCGTACATGTACATTCCTGCCCTCAACATTCAACACTTGAGTTCACTCTCTCTGTACACGTCTCCTTTGGCCTTTCTGGATTCTGGAACTCTCCTGTTAACCTCCTCTCTCCCATCTGTCCCATGGCCTTCATTTTATCTTCAAACATACATGTTGGGTGGCTGGAGAGATGGCTCAGTGGTTAATAGCATGGGTTGCTCTTCAGAGGACCTGAGTTCAATTCCCAGCACCCTCATAGCAGCTCACAATCATCTGTAGCTCCAGTTACGGGGATCTGACACCCTCTTCCGGCCTCTGTGCACCAGGCACATACATGGTGCACAGATATACTGTAGGAAAAAGACTCACACACGTAAGTTTGTTTGTTTGTTTTTTTTAAAAAAAAAAAAATCCATACGCTGAATTCATATGTAGAAGTCCTAGTCATTTGTAATCTAGAATGTGGCCATATTTATAGGGGCTTTGGAGATGTAACTGTGAACTATGTTAAAATGAGGACACCAGGGTGGGCCCTCAACCAATATCTGATTAGTGCTTACAACTAGAATGACTCAGGACACAGAGAGGGGAGGCACGGGAAGATACAAGAGAAGACAGCCATCTGAACCTCAATGAAGAGTCTCAGAGGAAAGCAATATAGTCGATACCCTTAGACTTTCATCTCCAGAAGTGTGAGTTAGTCAACTTCTGGGGTTTGATTTTTTTTTTTTTTTTTTTTGTCTTTTGAGATAGGGTTTCTTTGTGTAGCCTTGGCTGTGTTAGAACTTGCCCATAGAGCAAGCTGGCCTCAAACTCACAGAGATCCGCCGACATCTGCATGTGCTGCCACTGCCTGGCAATTTTTGAGCCTCTCAGTCTGTAAGGTTTTGTAATAGAAATCCCAGCAAAGTCACTCATTTCTAGAACACAGCCAGTGCTCCGAAGGTGGGCCCAACCTCCAAAGCTTTAGCTACAATTCTCTCTACAACTCCCATCTCAGGTTAATGTGTCCACACAGAAACCTAGGCACACCACCCACAATCCAGTTCCAGATAAACTGGCAGTCAGACAATGCTGCCCCCCCCCCCCATTGCTTTGCTAATCCTTAAATGAGAAGAGGTCTAGAACCACAGAGTCATGGAAAGCCAGGCCAGATCCCTGCTTTGCTTCAGGATTAAATTTTTTTTTTTTTTTTTTTTTGAGCTGAGGATCGAACCCAGGGCCTTGTGCTTGCTAGGCAAGTGCTCTCTCTACCGCTGAGCTAAATCCCCAACAGATCCCTGTTTTGCACATGTGGAACCTTTACTAAAAAGCAAGCCCCTTACCAGCGCCACCCGTGTGGCTAACCTCTGTGGTTGCTTTGAGACAGGGTCTCCCTATGCAGTGGAGGCTGGCCGCAAACTTGAAAGCCTTCTGCCTCTGTTTCCCAAGTTCTGCAGATTATACACTACCACACCCAATATGAGCCCATCTTTTCTTCAGTGCTCTCCTCCCTCAGAGGCAACAAAAGGTAAAAAAATCCCCAAGCAGAATTTTTTTTTTTTTTGAGAGAGAGAGATTTACTATGTATTCTAGATTGGCCTTAGGCTCAAGATCTACCTGTCTTGGCCTTCGAAATGCTGGGTTTACAGGTGTAGATAACACCATGCCAGAAACAGAAATTTTAATGATGTTTCTTAGGGGAAAAACTTCAGTAACTTATAAAAGTTAATATACACTTCTGAAGGGCTACAATTCCAACCTAAGCATCGGAGAATACCCGTGAAGTTCCCAGAAATGAGCTTCAAGTTAAAAATCATTGACCTTGGCCTGATAGCACAGGTTTATACCCTCAGCTATATAGGAAAAGGCAGAGGCAGGAGGATGGAAAGTCCAAATGCTTAGACTACAAAACAAGTTCAAAGCCAGCCCGGGCAATTTACTGAGACTGTCTCAAAGTCTGAAAAGTAAATAGGACTGGGTGGGGACTGCAGAGATAGCTCAGGGGTTAAGAGCACTTGTTTTGAAACCCACCCATCCTCGGAGACCTCAGCTGCTCCCTGAGATACAGACTCTGCCAGCTCCGAGAGCTGGACCAAGAACCTTCAACCAGTAGCCGATGGAAGCAGATGCAGAAATCCACAACCAAGCACCAGGCTGAGCTCCAGGAGTCCAGTCAAGGAGAGGGAAGAGGGATTGTATGAGCAAGGTGGGGTCAAGATCATGATGGGGAAACGTACAGAGACAACTGAACCAAGCTCAAAGGAACTCATGAACTTTAGACCAATAGCTGTGGAACCTGCATGGGACCGGACTAGACCCTCTGCATATGGGAGACAGTTGTGTAGTTGGGTCTGTTTGAGGGGCCCCTGGCAGTGTGATCAGGATCTATCCCTGGTGCATGAGCCGGCTTTCTGGATCCCAATACCTATGGTTGGATACCTTGCTCACTCTTGAAAAAGCGGGGAGGCGCTTGGCCCTGCCTCAAATGAATGTACCAGGTTTAGCTGTGCCCCCCATGGGAGAACTTACCTTGTTGGAGGATAGGATAAGGGGTGAGGGGAAAGGGGGGAGCAGGAGGAGGGATGAGAGGGGGATCTGTGGTTGGTATGTAAAATAACATTAAAACAGAGAGAGCACTTGTTGCTTTTCCAGAGGACCAGAATTCAGTTTCCAACACTCATATCAAGTAGCTCACTACCTTCCAGGACTCAAGCTCCAGGGGATCCAATGCCCCCCAGCCTCAGCGGGCACCTGCACTCACAGTATTTATAACACTACAAGCAAACTGAAGAGGACTGCTGTGATCCAGCAATACAGAGAAGCTGACTTTCCTCCCGCTGGGTCCAGCCTGTGGTCTCTCCACGGTCAAAGCCAATTCTGGTTGTTCGAGGGCAGTTTATGGACTGGTTTGCAGATAGGTGGGTAAAGGCACAAAAGAGACACTGGCTGGGTTGGTGCGGTACTTGCCTAGCAAGCAGTTGGAAGCAGAAATGCTTGCCTGTTATCCCAGAGGAGAAAGGATAGTCAAGGTCATCTTTGGCCACATCATGGGTTTGAGGCTAGGCTGGGCTACATGAGACCCTTTCTGGAAACAGAAGGAAGGAGGGAGGGAGGGAAGGAGCAGATGAGAGGATAAGAGGTGAGGGAAAAGGAGGAAAGAGAGGTAAATACAACAACCTAAACTGGGAAATTCCATTATCACCCCTGGAATCCAAGGGCCAACGAGGGGTTACCAAGTTACCAGAACCTCTTTTGGCCCCTTCCAATCTCTTCCTTACACTGGCCCAGGTAGATTTTTGTTTTCAAGATGGGGTTTCACCATGCAGCCTTAGTTGTCCTAGAACTCACTGTGTAGACCAAAATGGCTTTGAACTTACAGGGATCAAAGGTGTGTGCCAACACCAGGGCTTTACCTGGGGATGGTATGGCTCTTAGCCTTCTCCTCTACAAGACTGAAAACCTTCAGGCTCTTCAAGGATATCAGTAGTAACAATAATCATGGTGTTTAAGATGGTTCTCTGCTTTAAGCTCCCCCAAAGACTTTCTTTCCACTGATCTTAAAAGATGCAAACTATTAACCACAGCCTGCAAGGACCTACATGACCAGGCCTCTTCCTATCCTGGGCCTTCTCTCAGAAAGTCGGCTTCCAAAGTCAGGGCATCGCTTTCCAGTTCTTACACAGGCCATGCTCACCCTCCCTCTGCCCCAAGTGCTCCTCCTTCAGGTCTAGCCATTGCTGCCTGCCATTCTGGGTTGTAGCTGAGTGATCTCAACTCCTCACCCCCATCCCCCTGTTCCGTCTCTGGACCTTGCTTTACAGTCTGTGTGTCACTCGGAACAAATCTTTGCAGCCAACAAATGCATCCCCTAACTGGAGCGTGCACAGCACCCAAACCAAGCCAGGGCTGTCCCACTCTTGACCCTCCTGCCTCCACCTCCCAACTGCCAGGATGACAGGCATGTGCTGCCACACCGGGTCTTCTCATGTCTGTTCTGTGTATGGGACCTCACTCAGAATTCTCAGTCCCGGAATGGACTCCACAGGCATCCCATACCACTGCTCAAATGTCTGCATGGCTGACAGAGCCTACGAGGCAAGAATTATTACACTTGCCAATGTGGAGAAGTTTGGAAGAGCAATCAACTCCAAACCGTGTCCTAGCTGGCTCCTGGAAGTCTGCTTTCTCCTTTCTTATTTTCTATGCTGGGTATTGAACCCGGCCTCACACCTGCTAAGCTAGCCTTGTGTTCTGGAGCTCCATCCCAGCTCTCAGGGTTTCAGTTTGTTTTGTTTATGTTTTTTTTGGGACAGGGTCTCTCTGCGTAACAGCCTTAGCTATCCTGGAACTCGCTTTCTAGACCAGAATGGCCTCGAACTTAGAACAGACCCGCCTGCCTCTGCCTCCTGAGTGTTGATCAGGCATGCTCCACCACACCCGGTTTAGGACTAGTTTTTTGAGGCAGGGTCTCACTATAGATTACCCAGGCTGTCCTGGACCTCCCTGTGTTGCCTTTTAGCCAAGACGTACGCTCCTAATCCTAATACACACTGAGACTTGATCCATGACGGTCATAGCCTCCCGTATACTCCCTCCATATTCCTTGGTTATTTCCTGTTTTGTTGTTGTTTTTAACTAGGGCTGTACCCAGCAAGTTGCTCTCCCCTCCCTACCCCAGGAAAAAATACTCTAGAGTCAGATGCCCAGCTTTTTATATTGGTGTCAGGGGCTCAAACTCAGGTCTTCATGATTTCTCAACAAGTACTCCTAGTCTGAGCTCTCTCTCCAAATCCTTGGCTCTTCTTGTTATTTGAGATGCAATCTCATGCAGTCCAGGCTGGCTCAAACTTGGGATATAGACAAGGCTAGCTTTGAACTCTTGAGCCTCCCACTTCCACCTCCCAATTGCTAGGATGGCGGGGGGAGTCTTCTCATCTTCGTTCTTTGCAGGGCCCTCATTAAAGCACCAGGCAGTTCAATAACACTGGAAATGTAGCACAGTCACTTTGGAACGCTGAGTCTGCACTCAACATACAACCACAGATACATGTGCAAGGTATATCTTGGGGGTGATGGGGATCAAACTCAGGGCTTTATACAAGTGCTTTATCACTGAGCCATTTCCTAGTCCAGAAGCAGTATTTTTTTTTTTAAAGACTTATTTATGTGTATGAACGATTTGCCTGCATGTATGAATGGCTAGTACTTACAGAGGTCAGAAGAATGCATTGGATCCCCTGAACTGGAGTTATAGATGATTGTGAGTTATCACGTGGGTACTGAGAACTGAACTCAGGTCTTCTGGAAGAACAAATGTTCTTAACTGCTGAGTCATCTCTCCAGCCCTTCTTTTCTCTTTCTGTCTTTCCGTCCGTCTGTCCGTCCATCCTTCCATCCTTCCTTCCTTCCCAGTGGCTGGGATGCCTTGAGGGTTGACGGAGTTTTGTTCATTTTTGGTTTGAGACAGGGATTCATGCTGCCCAGGCTGGCCTCAAACTGGTTGTGTAGCTACATATGACACGGTATCTGGTTCTCTGTGATTCTGGATCAAACCCAGGGTTTCCTGCATGCTGGGCCAGCCGTCTTCGCACTGAGCCACATCGCCAGCCTGGGGAAAGCTGTTTCTTAATTGGAACTGGCTACACAGCTATGTTCATTTTGTGAGAATTCCCAGGGCTGTACCCTTCTGAGTGTGCCCTACGCTGAATGCACTTATGTTGAATCACACGAAATTGGCATTTTTATACATGAAAAGTGGGTGGATACTGGCAGTCACATATGGTCCAACTTACACATTATACTTCAATAAAAAGATTACTTATGAAAGGAAAAAAAAAAATTCCTGCCTAGCTGAACTGCTTTCTATGTGGTTCTATAAAAACGGATTTTGAGTAAATCAGGTTTGGTCTCCCTGGGGCTCGTGGGGCTCCTTGGCCGGTGGCCAACAGGCTAAGGGTCAGTGTAAAATCTTCCCTGGGGCCCAGGGCTTCTGACTCTGCTAAAGCCCCCACCCCCTCCACAACAAGGCCCAAGTCCACTGAAGGAAGACAGAACATCCTAAATGTATAACTCGGGCCCCAGGCCTAAGGTGTTCAGGGGCCCAGAACATACAGAGTGACTACTTGGGGGGTCATGAGACTTAACAAACTCCTTTGTTTGGCATTGAGAGGCTCCTGGTCATGTCCTTCCACCAAAACTGTGATCGCCTTTTTCCTCCAGGACTTCGACCCCTCCTGGCAGTCAGCACCAGGCACCAACTCTCGTCTTCTCGCTAGACTAGAAATCGAGGCATTCCTCTACAGCAATGACTGCAGCATCCTCAGGCCCTGGCAAGATGCCTGGTTAGCTGATGGGGCATGAATGGAAGCCAGGCAGATGGAGGGTCTAAAGCACCATTGACCAGTCCAAAAGAAGTCAGCCAGCCCTCATTTCAATTTCTCTATGGAAAGTGAAAGTCAAGCCTAGGCCTGCAGAGGTGCTGACTCCTGGGTTCAGACAGGCAGTCTAGTTCTTCCTTAAGCCTGGGCTTCTGAGGGTCCCGTTCTGCTGTGGGAAGAGCCGGTTAGGAAGAAGACTCTTACTGAACTAGCCTGTGGGGTGGGGATCATCAAGCCTTCACACACATTACAATGGGGTTGTTGTGGCCAGGTGGCGGTGGTACACGCCTTTAATCCCAGTACCAGGGAGGCAGAGGCAGGTGATTTCTGAGTTCGAGGTCTACAAAGCGAGTTCCAGGACAGCCAGAGCTACACAGAGAAACCCTGCCTCAAAACACAAACAAACAAAAAAGGACAATGAGATTGCTGTGACTAGCTCACTTAAGACCACTCAGAAGCATGCATACCTCAGGCTAGTTCACTCAGCCATCATATCACCTCAGAGTCTGACGTTACTCTAAAGCTTCTGTGATTTGTAAGCAAGGGCTAAGGCACTATTCTTGACTGGGTTTTGATTCTTAATTTTATTTATTATTATTGTGCATGTGTCCATAAGTGTGTGTGTGTGTGTGTGTGTGTGTGTGTGTGTGTGTGTGTGTGTGTGGTGGGGGAAGTACATGAGCTACAGCACACATGTAGGGAAAAACATGAGACGCTGTTTCTCTTCTTCCACCATGAGGCTTCCTGAGTAAAATCCTAGCACCCAGGAGGCTGAAGTAGGAGGATTGGAGGCCAGATAGTTTAGACTGGTCTTGTACTTACTCTGCAGCCCAGGCAAGTCTTGGATCGGGGCATCCTCCTGCCTCAGCCTCCCCAGTAGTTATGATTCCAGGCCTGTATCACCAGGACCAGCTAAAAAGAGGGCTTCTTTACACACAGCATGCCACTGCCCAGTTTGGCAGAGTGAAAATTAAAGTTCTTAGCAGATGCTAGGGGGGAAAAAAATGGAAACTGTACTTTAAAAACGTTCTTAGGTTCAGCAGTTAAGAGTAGAGAGAGTCGATACCGGACTGGGTTTCCAGCACCCACCTCAAGTGGCTCACCACCATCGACAACTCCAATTCAGGGTACTCAATGCCATCGGGCCCCCTCCGGGACCAGGCATGCACACGGTACACACACACTCATGCCTGCACACACACAAACACAGGAACAACGACAAATAAATCGGCAGTTGTTTAAAGTTCTGAGAGAAAGGGAAACTAATGAACTACACCGTCATAACCAAGATCACCACCTTCAAATTTTGCTCCCTCCACAGAACAACTAGAAGACCATAGAGAACCTATGTAGCTGGCTGCAAGCCAAGTCACCTAAAAAGCAGCATGCCATTTAGCACTCGCACGGCATTGGACAAGATATAGTCCTGTCCACAGTGGGAGCCTAAGAGACTAATAAGTAGCCCGCATGTTGACACACACCAGTATACCCATCCTGGGGAGACTGAGGCAGGAAAATTCCCAGTTTGAGATCAGCCAAGACTATATAACAAGACCTTTCTTAAATAACCTCCCCCACCCCACTCCACCCTCCCAAAAAGAAAATTCAAGGCCAGGACTGGGGAGAATTTGCCTACTGTGTGCAGCATTGGGTTCCATTAGGGATGGGGTGTTTAAAGTCAACCTCACTGGTCTTGGACTCCAACTCGATCTATCACTGTTGAACCCGGCTATTCACTAACTCTCCACCTACCTGCCTCAGCATCCCAAGATTTGGGATTACAGATAGTGTGGCACCATGCCTAATAGTATCCCAGCCTGGCCTGCATTCTGGAGTTCCGGACAACAGGGACACTGTCCCAGAGCCCCAGGCTGTGGCGCCTCATCTGCACTCTGCACGCACGGCTGATACTAACTGCAAGCCCGCCACTCTCCGATGGACCAATGAATGGCTTGTTTAACGTCTCTCCCTATTTAACGATGCTAGCAGCAGGTGCAGGCACACGAGCGTGTGCACAGGGGGCTCTGCCTCTGTTGCTTAGGACCTGAGAGAAGCTGGAGAGATGTCTGCTTAATACGAAACGGTCGGAAATGACTATGTATGGCTCCCTCCTGCTCCTCTCTGAGTAGCAGCTCCATGAGGACAGAACCATGTCTGTCTTCTACTGTAACCTTAGCGTCTGGTAGTGTGCTTGACCTAAAGGCGATACGCAATCATTTTTAATGGAATTAACACATACATGAGATGATACCTCGGACTTCTTAGCTCTTTCTCCTTCTTTTTGAGACAGGCTCTCATTGTATATAGCCCAGGCTGCCTTCTATTTCACTACATAGCCATGTCGCTCAGGCTAGCCTCAAACTCACAGTCATTCTCCTGCCTCAGCCTACCCAGGGCTAAGAGTGCCGGGACTAAAGGGATGTGTCACAATGGCAGGCCGTTTCCCACCAGCCCCTCCCCACCTTTCTTGTCAGCACTAGGGGCTGAACCTAGGCCGAATGCTCTACCACTAAACTGTATTTCAGCTCTGTTTCAGTTTTTATCTGGAGACAGCATTCTCTAAGTTGCCCAAGCTGGCTTTGAACTCACCCCATAGCTTGAGCAGGATTTGAATTAGCAATCTTTTCCACTTTTAGCCTCCTCCCTAGTGGGCATCACAAGCCCATACCACTAACCTTGGCCAGGATATCGTTTTTTCCAAAGAAACATTACCTGGCCTGGGGATTTTGATGAGTCTTGATTATGTGCAAGTGCAGTATTTGATCCTCGGCATCCCCCCCCACACACACACACAGGTTTTAAAGAATATTGATGAAAACCAGGCAGTGGCAGCACATGCTTTTCATTCCAGCACTTGAGAGGCAGAGGCAGGTAGAGCTCTGAGTTTGAGTCTAACCTGATCTACAAAAGTGAGTTCCCGATCAACTGGACTACACAGAGAGGCCCTGTCTCAAAAAAAAAAAAAAAAAAGCAAGCCAGGTGTGGTGGTGGTGGTGGTGGTGGTGGTGGTGGTGGTGGTGGTGGTGGTGGTGGTGGTGCACACCTTTAATCCAGCATTAGGGAAGGCAGAGGCAGGTGGATCTCTGTGATTTGGAGGCCAGCCTGTTCCAGAACAGCCAGGGCCATTACACACAGAAACCCTGTCTTGAGAAATAAACAAACAAATAAATAAATATAGCTAAGCATGGAGGTACATGGAGATGAGTTGAGGCAGGAGGATCCAAAGTTGGAGATTAACCTGGGCTACATAATAAAAAGACTAACCTGGGCTACATAATAAAAGACTCCCAAAGCAAAAACAAAAGCCAAAGTAACAAAAAACAAAGTCCAAGGGTGAAAACACTGACCACAGGAGCAGCAAACAGCAAGTGCTCCATAAATGTCTGACATTGACTGGAACTGCCGCCTCTCTTCCCTCTTCAAATGTATCTCCTGGATCCTTGATAAAAGGGCAAAGCCCAGAACTGAAGCCACTCCAGGGCCCTGTCCACCATCTGGAGGCAATGAACTGTATTTGTACCAGCGCTAAGTGGAAAGACTGTGCTCATCAGCATTGGCAGGCGAATGGATGCTAGCAAGAAACAAAACAAAATAAAAAACATAACAAAAATTCACACACACACACACACACACACACACACACACACACAACGACAACAAAAAACCAAACCAACCAAACAAACAAACAAAAATGTTATTCCAGGGGAAACCACTAGGCATTTTGGAATGAGCAGTCAATTGATTGGGGACAAAACTTGGGCATGTGCACAGCCTGCCAGCTGCCCAACCTAAGAGTAAATGTGAGTGAGGTCTTTCACCTTCTAGGAAACAAATGTTTTGATTCCCCCACCATCTTTCGTTCTGTCTTCTTGTTCCCTGTACATAAGCCCCAGGGCTGCTGTTAAGTGAAATCAGGGTGTTTACACCTGCTTAACACCCCTCATCCTTGCTCATCACATTGTGGCCAGAGACTTTCTGTTCAGTTGTCCACATGCCAGGTTTCTGCCTATGTGTGGTGGAGCCTCCACCCATGACGCCTCTGCTTAACACATGCTCTAACCTTCCTTGGACTCATTCTTCAGCCCTCAGTTGCAATTCAAAACCACAGGCTCCTTTCTGAGACACTTCCTGATACCCAAATTGAAATCTGCCACCCATGGGGCTAGGAAGATGGCTCATTCAGTAAAATACTTGCTTTGTATGCTGGCTTGTTTTATGTCAACTTGACACAGGCTAGAATCATTTGAAAGGCAGGAACTTCAGTTGAGAAAAGGCCTCATAAGATCAGGCCTGCAGGGTCTTAATTAATTTTTCCTTAACCAATTAAAAAAATTGATTGATAGGGGAGGGCCTAGCCCACTATGGATGGTGCCACCCCTGGGCTGGTGGTCCTGGGTTCTATAAGAAAGCAGGCTGAACAAGCCATGAAGAGCAAGCCAGTAAGCAGCACCCTTCCATGGCCTCTGCATCAGCTCCTGACTCTAGGTTCCTGCCCTGGCTTCCCTCAATGGACTGTGACTCAGGACAGGAAAGTCAAATTAACCCTTCCTCCCCGAGTTGCTTTTGTCATGGTGTTTCATCACAGCAATAGGAACCCTAACTGAGACACTCTGTAAGCATGAAGAGCGAAGTCTGGATCCCCAAAATCCATATAAAGAAGCCGCTCACATTTGTAATCCTATTGCTGTGGAGGCAGAAACAGGAGGATGCCCGGAGCTGGCGATCCACCCAAGTCTAGCTAAGCAGTGAGCTCCAAGGTGATTTGAGAGAGAGAGAGAGAGAGAGAGATCCTGTTTCAAAAACCAAATTGAGAGGCTGGAGAGCTGGCTCTGTCAGTGGTTAAGAGCACCTGTTACTCTTGCAAGGGACACAGGTTCAATTCGTATCATCCACACAGCAACTTACAACCATCTGTAACTCCACACCCAGGAATCCAGCACCCCATATTCTGACCTCCAAAGGCACCAGGCATGCACATGGTTTACATACATACATACATGCAGGCGAAACATTCACACACATAAAAGAGAAAATAAATCTACTTCTTTTAAGGAGTTGGAAGAAGACACTCAACCAGACTTCTGTTTTACACACACACACACACACACACACACACACACACACACACGCATGTGCACACTCCTCCTTATATATATATACATACATAATACATACATACATACAAGCATACTCCCCCTCTATATGCCTCATTTCCATGAACTCAGAGATGGCTGACTTCTCTCTCTGAGCACTTGTCAGAGATCAAATTGCACTCACTTTGTCTCCTAAAAGACCGAGTGAGCTTCACCAGGGCAAGGAGGGACATCTGCCTCCCATGAGCCCCAATCACTGCAGACAGCAGCACACAACAAGCAAACGAATTCCTCTAAACTGCTGCTAATGCCTCTCAGGCATTCTGATCCGACAGACACTGGGGGGGGGCGGGGAAGCACTGGAACTCCTCCCGATCCCCACCTAGGGCTGGGCATTCTCCCTCCTTAAAACAGGATCACAAAGTGGAACCCTGTCTTTTGGCTAATTCTGTTAATGAAGGAAACAGGACAGCGTCCCTTCCCCTACATCAGTTTAAAAAGAGTCATTTATTCTCGTCCTTGTAACTAGGCAAGGACCATGGGTGAACACCAGCTGGAAAATGTGTCATTGTTTAACTGCTTAAATGACTCTAAGAAACCCTACGGTGGAGAGGGAGTTAGACTCAAGGCAGAGAGAACTGGGTTGCAAACCTTGAAATTCAGCACAATTTGCCAGTGTTTCTGTTCACCAGATGCAGGACTATTGGCCTCAATTTGCAGATCTGACAAATGGGAATAGTGATAAGTACACAGGGAAGTCCTGAAGATCTCCCTCCTTGGCTTTGGGTGGAGGTTTTGTCCCAGGAAGGAAGCTTCGTGGGAGAGTCTGTTCCGGCCCCAGGAACTGAGTAAGTGATCATTGAGACGTGTGAGTCCGAGTGGTAAGAAGGCATTTTACGATAGGACACAGTGACCTTGAGTTCTAGTCTGAACAGCTTGTGATGGAGCCCCAGTCCCAGGCCAGACCTCACCCGTAGGCTGAGTCTTTCAATTGGTTCCTCCGACTACAGCCAAGCGCAGCACTAGGATGGCGTAGGAGGAAAAAACTGCCTCACAACCCATGATGGCCAAACACCAGCAAGATATACCTTGCCGGGGATCCAAACTCAGAGCACCCTCCCGCTCCCCCTTACTGCATCAATTTCATCCCTACTCCAGGCTCCAAGGAGATTACAGGCTTCCCGGTTACTGGGCGGAGCTGGGCCTAATGCTGGAGCGCCCGACTTCAGGAGTCAGGCCTAATGGGGGGCTTCTCTTTTCACCGGCTTCGGACGCCCCCGCCCCCCTCGCCCCCTCCAGCAAAGAAAGACTCTCTGGCTATTTCCATTCCCTCTGAGCTCAAGAGTCCTGTTATTTAATACCGTGGCCACCCCGGCAGCATCCTGCCGAGGCCTGCTCCACCCATCTACCTGGCCAATTCACCGCTGCTCCCTTTTCTTTCAAGGGGAGCAATCGGGAAAACTGCCTTCTGCAACAAAAGGCACAGGGCCGCAAGATTACAAAGAACAGCGACTTCTGAGGACTGGGAGACAAGGGCCCGAGTAGAGAAGGGGGCACCTAGCCAGGGCAGCAGAGGGCGGGCGGAAGCCCGGGGCATTGCGGACATTACTCTGGGGCGGGAGAGAGGCGGGGTTGAGAGGTGAGGGCCAGGCCTCTGGCTGAGTGGACAGAATCACCCCGGGGGGTACTGGAGCCGGAAGAGGCCTGGCCCAGATACTGTCCACACCCAAGAAATGGGAGGAGGAGTGGTCTGCACTTACGGAGCCAGATTCACTCAACAACCCCCACCCTACCCTTCTTTGAAATAGACAAAAGACATTTTCTTAATTTTTGGCAAATGAGGCTGGAAGGTCCCTGCCCCCGACGTCCCCAGGCGCCACTGATCTTGAAAAGGAGAAGGTTCCCAGTAGGAGTCCTCTCGCTCCCCCTCCCCATCGCCTGAGGCGACAAGAGATACGCTGATCGAGGTGTGTCCTCCCCCACCCTGCTCTAGGCCCAGAATCCCGAGGCCGCAGCGCCCCCCACCCTCTAGTCACACTGACGGTTCCTGCCCAAGCCCGCAGTGGCGTGAAGGTGGCCTTTACCTCCTCTCGCAGGCTGGGAGGAGGGTACAACCCACGCAGCTGAGCCAGCGGCAGCAGTCGCCGCCGCCCTCCATTCATTAAAAAGAAAAAAAAAAAAAAAGGAACAACAACCTCCACCCCTCTTTGTAAAAGAACGACGGCCCCTGGAGGAGCAACAGCCGGCCCCAACAATCACGGGTTAAGCTCTTTTCCGGCCCCCCATTCATAAAAAAAAGAAAAAGGGAAAAAAAAAAGCGCAGCGCATGCGCGCACGGGGTCGCTTGTGCCCACCCATTCATAGAATCGCGGGCGGCGCGCGTGCGCAGTGGAGCTCTCTGCCCTCCCATTCATAAAAAAGCCATTTTCCCAGGCAAGGGTTGCAACATCGCCGCTGAGGCAGCGAGCAGAGCTGACAGCGGCGGAGCTGTCGCTGCAGGACTCAGGGAGCCTTGCCGGCTCCTCTGACTGGCGTCTGCGAGTACAACAGCGACTGACCCACTCCGGTTCGGGCATTTACATAGACGTGGAGCGATGCTTGTGACTCTGCAGCTCCTCAAAGTAAGTCCATAGCCGATTGGAGATCTGAAAGTACCCCCTCGGTGCCGTGACGCGGCTCCCCACGAGCTGGGGCCAATGGTACGCTATTTCGAGCCGCTTCGGTGTTCCTTCCCTTGGTCTGCGCCTCCTCGAGTCCCTGCGGTACGCCGCAGCTACCAGGCGCGCCCGGTCGGCACGGCGCTGGGGGTGTTCGCTGCCTGGCACTGCCGTTGCCGACCCTGGGCATTGCCAAGTTGGGCTTCCGCGCCCTCTGCGACTCGGGAAACCTTGGTAGTGTCCGGAGTTTGCCTCTGGCCTGGCCTCTTTCCTTCTCCTGCCACTACTCTCCTTGAGCGCGGAACCCGCAAGCCCCGGGCTCGCTCTGGAGCGACCGCTTGGGACTTGGGGGCGCCCTACGTTTGGGCGGCTCGCCCACCCCCGGGCTCCGTGCCCACGGTGCCAGTTGTGCCGTGGGTCTTCCCAGCCCTTCCTCAGGGGCCTATGCTCGACGTAGCTTTTTCTTTCCCGGTTCTGAGCCGTGGAGGACTAGGTTTCCTCGGCTGCTTCCCCACTGGATGGTCAGCGTGGGGCCGGCCAAGGACTGAGCTTTTCTGCTCCCTCTCCTTGGCGAGGCGGTTCCAGACCGTCTGACCTTTGCTCGGCTGCCTCATTTTATGCTGTGCAACTACCTTGCTTCTTCTTTCCCTAGCCTCTTCTGGGCCCGAGGCTCCTTGGCCATCCGGTACCCCCCTATCCTCAGACATCGATCTTTGCCAGGTCCGGGAGCCCCTGGGCCTCTAGTAAGGCTGTGGTGGGGGCTGAAGGTGCGTTTACATAACGCCGGGCGTGTGGGAGCTGGAGGAAGAGGTTGCATGCGTAGGAGAGATAAGGTGCCCACTTTGCCTCCTTGTTGGTATCAGACTTGACAACACGGAGAATAGAGGATAGAGACGGTATGTTCTGAAGAATTGGAGTCGCCAGAGCCACGGGGGCATTGAGGGGGGTAAGGGAGAAGACGGGCTTGGCCAACCCGGGCAGCTGGAGCTTGGCTTCATCACTGGGGCCAGGGCTGTGCCCAGTTCCCCCTCCAAGCAGACGATCAAAAAAGCATTTACAGTAGCTGCTCTTGGGCAAGAAGACGGTTTCTCAATTCTTTTGATTGGGGGCTGGGGGTTGTGGGCAGAGGAAGAGGCGAGAGACAGAAAGATGGTTGCATGGCTTTGAAGGGCTAAGGGATGGCGTTCTAGGCGACATGGGCTGGAAGGGATTGCATGCAGAGGGGAAAGCTGCTGGCTGGGCATCCATATTGTCAGGCCTGGCTCAGGGCAGAAGGCCGCCTACTGCGCAGGGAATAGGCTCCCAGGAACCCTGCGACGCTGCAAGGAAAAGATAGATTCCTTGGGGTCTTCAGATGCAATGGCAGTCTCCTCTTGAATGTCACCAACCAGTGGTTTGATTCTCCCCATTGTGAGGAGAGGCAAGGGGACCTGGGGAGGGCAGGAGCTCGGGCACATCCCCTCGGTGGGTGACCAGTGCAGCAGCCTTCTAACAGGCCTCTACGCAGCACCAAGCTGGAAGGTGAGACCTAGAGCAGTTGGGAAATAGAGGTTTATCAATCTCTTAATAAGTTCCGTCTGGCCTAAGGCCCTACCCAATATTGCACCGCTGGATTTCACAATGTTTGGAGTTCTCGATCTTCACACAAATGGGGCACAAACATTCTGAGATTTTCTGCTTCTGACCCCACGTTAGTGCGGTTGTGGAGATTGTGGATGTGTCCGTGAGAGGAAGGACGGCAGCTGCCCAGGCTCTTTCTCTGAGGGAAGTTGTAGGGTCGACACCCCTGAGGTGGCATTTCCTCTGTTTCCAGGTCTTTGGGAGGGTCCCTTGGCTCCAGGAAAATCCTCTCCAGGCTGGAGCAGGTGAACTGTGCTGGTGAGCACTTAGATTGCTGAACCCTGAGTGGACGACTAGGTGGAGGGAGGCTTTAAGGACATCCCTTGCTTGTATCCCATCTGAAATTTTAGACCTGAGTTCAAGAGTCTCTTTCCTTCTGGGATATCCATGCCTTCTTGCTGGATCCCACAACCTTTTCCACATTGCCCTCTGAAATGGTAGCCTCACCACAGCTTTGGTTCAGCCTGGTGGGAGGAGACAGCACAGACTAGATCCATTCAGGGCAGATGGGAGGCTGGGCATCCACCGTCCTTCTGCCTGTATCACGTTCCAGAATTGGCAATTTGGAAATCACCCTTTGCCCAGTTCATACTTCTTTTTCACTGTCTTGTGAACTTAGCACTATATGTGCCCAGAGGTTTGGCTGGCTTTCTAAAACAACAGAAAACAAATGAAGGCAAATAAGCCATCCAAAATGAAGGGAGAGACAAAACCCATGAACACGCTCCTAAGTGGCTTTTGAAATGTGTCACTCTTTGGATCAGGCATAAGGACTTTAAATTCCAGTCCCTTGCTGTGGTATCCTGCCCTGTTGTGGACTTCTATAATATTTTAAATTTAGTTTTAAGGCAGGTTCTCCTTATGTAGCCCCGGCTTTCCTGGAACTCGCTCTGTAGATGAGGCTGGCCTCAAACTCAAAGAGATCCACCTGCCTCTGCCTCCCAAGTGGGGATTAAAGACTTGTTAGCCTGTTTTTTTGTAAATCCATGCCTGGTAGATAAAGCCTGCATGTTGATTACAAGATGGCCTAGGAAGAAGGGCCCTCTTGGGAGTTTTAATTTGGTTCTGATTCTAGGGTATCTGTACTCTGGTAGAACCAAGAGGGAGTTGCATGTGCCCAGCTGAGGGAGGATTCCTGCCACCTACTCAGTCTACTAGGATGTTTGGAGCTTGGGGAGTAGACTGAACAGGGTTCGTTGTTTGCTAACTGGCTTGCTTGTTTTGAAACAGGGTCTTGATTTGTAGGCACAGGCTAATCCTGAACTCCCCCCCACACACACACACACACCTCCCCGGAGCTGAGGACCGAACCGAGGGCCTTGCACTTGCTAGGCAAGCAATCTACCACTGAGCTAAATCCCCAACCCCAATCCTGAACTCTTAAAATTTTACTTTATTATATGCATAAATCGTGTGCACATGCATACTTCCATGTGAATGCAATTGCCCACAGAAGTCAGGCATTGGATGCCCCGGAGCTGGAATTACAGACTAAAGTTATCAGACTAAAGTTTTAACAGCTGCCTAAAGTTGGCGCTGGAAACTAACCTTAGGTCCTCTGGAAGACCAGTATGTGCTCTTAATAGCTAAGCCATCTCTCTGGCCCCATAACCTTACTCTTTTTTTCTTTTTTAGAGACAGGGTTTCTCTGTGAACAATCCTGGGCTGTCCCAGACCTCGATTTTGTAGACTAGGCCGGCCTCGAACTCGCAGAGAGATCCACCTGCCTCTGCCTCCCGAGTGCTGGGACTAAAAGTGTGTGCCACCGCCAACTCTCAGAGGTTCTTAATCTCCCTGCCCCCTGTAATCTTGAGTGCTGGCTTTACAGATGTGCCACCTTGCTGAGTTATGGCAGGGTTTTTGTTTATTTTGTTTTTGGAGACAAGGTCTTGACTGGCCTGAAACGCTCCGGGGAGACAAGCTGCATCCAGCTTAGGAGCAGAGTCCTCCTGCCTCTGCCTCTGGAGTGTGGGCATTACAAGCAGACAGGCTGCACCGTGCCCAGTTTATAACGGGGTTTTTAAATAAGGGGTGGCGTGAGAGTGGAGAAGAACACAGTGACTCGTGGCGATAGGTTTTTGTAAGGAGACAGCGACTAACGCTGGGAAAACTGTTACGGGTCCTTTCGACTAGGCAAGGGCTGGTAAGCCTGGGCCTTAGGAGTGAGCAAAGTCCCAGAGCCCGTGGGACCAGGGGCTGCCAGTAGGGCTTGTTTGTGGCTAGGACCGAGGCAAGTTCACTGTTAATCTGTACTCTTAGGGGAGAGTCTAGTCTTAAGGACCTTTTGAATAAGAGGCACAGGAAGTAGAGGGTGCTGTGTGATTTAAAAGGTGGGGGTATTGATTCTCAGGGAGCTGGGGCTACCCTGCAGATCTGGACAGCTGACTAGGTTGGGGAATGTGTCCTCGACATGTGGCCAAGCTTAAGAGGCCCTGCTGTTCAGCTGTGATGGGGGTGGTTCTTTCCAAAGAAGGGCCTCCAGTCAGTGAAGGAAGCGAGGAAGCAAGGCGTTGTAGAGAGAGGCCCAGATGTTCTAGGTCTAGTGGAGGAAGGGAAGGGGCCCTGGGGCAGGTGGCCCCGTTGCACCAGAGCAGTTTTCCTTACCTGTCTGTTTCTGGCTGGGAAAGGGGAAGTCATTTCCTGTTCAATCCCAAGGGTAAGCTAAAAATCTATTGTCAGTTCTGTCTCTTGGTGGAGGTTGGGGAGACAATAAGACCATCTTGGTGATGTCTAAAAGGCCTTTCAAGGGGCTGGGGGGGTGTCTGCAGGCGTCTGCTCACTTTCTACACTTTGGCCCGACCAATTCCTGAGTGGTGCTGCTGGTTAGCAGGCCCCATCTAGGGCCCTTCCTTTGTGGCATGGCTTCCGATCTCTCTTAATGGGGTACTGGGGTACTGGGCAGACACAAGTATATGGGTGTACAGATAGCAAAGCAGAAGCTTGGAGCTGGTTAAAATTGCTCAAAAGACAAGGAAAGGGAAAGGGGCTGAAAACTGGTGATGGGACAAAGGATGACGGACCACTGTTTTCTCTTGTGATTCTCTAACATGGCCAGCTGTGAACTCGCTAATGCTGGTAAGGTAGGAAGTGGGTAAAGGTGTGTCCTCAAACAAATTCAGCTGCTCAGAGGCATTCTGTTTCCTTCCACTGGGCCTCCACAAATTGGCTTCCCCCATAAGGCCTGGCTTTCCCTACCCCCTTCTCTTAAGGGTCTTTTTAAAAGCAATAAGTCACCATCTGGCTATAGCTTAATTAACTAAACTGGGTTAGTGTCACAAAGGACCAGGCAGTGGTGTTGCAGAGGGGCGGCCGGCTCTCGGGCAGCCTAAGGACCTTTATTGTTGTGACTTTAAAGGGTTAAACAACCTTCTGTGGAAGAGCCCGCTAAGACTGAATGGGCAGCACAGAAACTGCCCATTCATTCGGAGCTTCTTGCCAGCTTCTCATTCGCTGACTTGTAGATTTTAAAGTACAACGGGCAGATTTTCCCAATATTTCCCAGCTGTCCTTCCCAGGGTAAATCCAGGGAAGGGTGGCCAGATTGTGTGGACATTTAACGTTGCCTCTTGATTCTTTTCATGCAGCCTGTGTCCAGGTCCCTCCCTGCAGGCAGTGAGGGTCAAGACAGGCAGCTTCGAGCTGCCAGACCAAGCAGCCGCAGATTGAGGGACTGTGCGGTGGGAAAGGGGGTGGGGTGGGTAGCTTGCTGATTCATCAGCCTCACCAACTCCTTGAGCCTGGCTCTTCCCTCCTCTCCCCTCCACACCTGCACTGGAAACTCTATCATCAGAGATGCCCCAGGAACCCCCCAGAGTTGAACTTGATAGGTGAAAAGGGAGGGGATTCCGTTTCACACCAGGATTTCCTTTTCCTTTAAGGATGGTTACAGTGAAATCCTGTAAGGGAGATCCACTGGGGTAAAGGTGAAAACATTTAGTGACAGAAAAGATTGCCAAAAAAACCCTATCTGGAGTCATTTATCTGCTGGTTGGGTTACTGAACCTCTCAGCACCCCCACTTACCACAAGGTTGGTGGCTAAGGGGGGGGCACTGAAGGACCCATGGCTAGGAAAGTGATTGGCACTTGTACATTTTCTATGGGTCCCTAGGGGTAGGGAAGGCTTCCACAAGTCATTGTTAGCTAGGGCTCCGTGTCTGTTTCAGCCACAGGGTCACATGACTAGAGACTAGTCCTGCCCTGATCAACTTGCTCTACCCCTGTGATCCTGTGTGTGTGTGTGTGTGTGTGTGTGTGAGAGAGAGAGAGAGAGAGAGAGAGAGAGAGAGAGAGAGAGAGAATGAGAATGAGAATGAGAATGAGAATGAGAATGCATGTGTCTATGTATGCCACACATACCTGGTGTTCTTAGAATGGTTGCCATCAGATTTCCCCAGAATCAGAAATACACATGATTTGTGAGCTACCGTGTGGGTGCTGGAGACTAAACCCAGACTTTCTGCAAGAACAGCAAGCACTCTTAATTAGGAAGCTGTTTCTGTAGTCCATTTGCCTTGTCATTGGAGGTGGGCATGGGGTCTTTCCTTGAACGTAGTGATGCCCTAGTGGCAGGACTGGCCAATGAGCTGAGGGGATCCTCCTGTCCCCACTTTACCTTACAGATGTGACAAAACTGTGCTTTGGGGACCAGAACTTCGGGCCTCCTGCTTGTGTGGCAAGCAAGCACTGTGCTGACCGGTCATCTCCGTGGCCCTATGCTTGCATTTCTAACTCCAGAACGGGAGCTATTCCCTATGGTGATGGTGAGGATCACCTCTGATTAACTGAGAAAATAAAGCACTCGGCGCAGCAGAGAGCCTGGCACCCAGAAGTGTTCTATAAATATTAGTCATTTCTAGTAATTAGCTGTTGTTGTTGTTATTATTATTATTATTTATTATTTATTGGAGGGAAGGTGAAAGTGTTCCTTCTTATGCTAATCCTCTGGCTATGAGATCCTTTCTAGGCTTAAGTGCAGGGTTGGCGTCATTTCCATCCAGAATCTTCCAAATTGACCATCAAGTTCTTCCCCAACAGCTTACGGAGGCAAAGCCTCCTGTCCCATTTATATAATATAAATCTCTTCCTTCCTTGGAGGAGAAGCGGAGGTGCCTATTAAAGTGCACTTAACACCTGCGGGGATGCACAAACTGAGGGGTGGAAATGTCCTGGGGTGGAGACTGATCTTGGAAGTAGAACTCAGACTGGGGGTGGGGGGCGGTGTTGCTGGGTGGGGAGTAGCCCGGGAGCTGTGCTTGAGGGGTTATCAAACAGGCAGTTTAGGAAGTTGTTTTTCTTTTTCAGCCACATCAATTCAGTAGAGGCTGGGGCAGGCCTAAGCAAGTGTGAGCCGCGGCTCTCTGAGCCAGCCCTTCGGTTTTGCTGAGATGGTGGCTGGAAAGAGTTCAGGGTTCTGGTAGGGAGATGCCTTTTGAAATGTGTCTTCTGGAACCAAATGTCAGATGTGCGTGTCCTGAGAGAGCTGAGTCACTGGGGGCCAAGATCCCACACTCTCTAGGCTGGCCTCATTTGCCAGCCCAGATGTTGACAGCTGCCTCTGGAGGGTGATGGGGGGGGGGGCAGTAGCCTCCCTGCCTGCCGCGGCTGCTCCAAACTGGCTTGCTGATGGGGCTTTTGCATGCCTTGGAGAGTCTGCTTGCTGATCCCAGGGCCTGTTAAACATCCTTGAAAGTTGCCTAAGGCTTTTTGCTTCATCAGCAAGAAATGCAGCTGTTTTTAAAGAGAATTAGTTAACCTGCTTGGCAAAGCAGAGTGGTGAATCGGTTTGCCTCTGTCTGTGCCTAGCAGTACCTTTTCTTTCTCCTGCAGCGTGGTCAGTCCTGGACTTGGTCCTGAGATAAAACTCTAGCTACAAGGGCCAATATGAAGCTACTTGAAGATTCCACATCTTTTTGTTGGCAGGTATTCCCAACCTGGGCTTTCTGGAATCATTGTCCAAGGAAGAAGGTTCTGACTTGAGACAATCCTTGGCTAGCACCTGACGAGTCTGATCTGTGACAGACACTTTATGCCAAATTAACAAGTTTTTCCTTTAACCAAAGACCCCACAACTAGAACCTGGGGCTTCTAACTTAACATTTTTTTGTAGAGGCAAGGCCTTGGGAACCTCTTGGAACAAGTGTATTAGCTGAAAGGTAGCATTCCTTAGAGGGATGCTCTCCATGATGCTTCTACCCAGCCCTGATCACAGCAGTTCACTTTAAGCTGCCTTGACAAGGGCCTAGTTAGTCTTTGGTAGAAAGTCTGCCAGGTGGCTGAGGAGGCTTTCGCCTCAAAGGTGATGCTCTGAACTGTGTATAGTGGCTCATTCCTTTAATTGTAGCAATTGGGAAGCTGAGGAATGAGGACTTCTGTAGCCCAGCCTGGACAATTACATAATAAGTTTCGGACCAACCTAAGATGTTATATGAATGTCTTGTCTTAAAAAATAATTAAAAGGTTAAAAAAAAAAAAAGTTCTGATTTCACTGAAAAGAACTTTGTGGCCCCTGCCGTTATGTAGACTCTTACCCAAGACAGACAGGGAAATAGTATACAAAGAAATACCTGTCGGGACAATAGTTAGTTCCCCGTGTGAATGGGAACTGTCTGGTGACTGAACCGTTGACCCTTGCAGAAAAGATGTGATGTTTTTTGCATTTAGCGGCATAGATGATGTACAGATGAATGCTGTGGATAACCTTCTTTCTATCCCTTTCACGAACTTTCTATTTAGAGCTAGCTGTGTTTACTTCATGCCGACTAGAAGCATCCAAGAAAACGCTTCAACTATTTGTAACCAAACCCTAGTCTCCAAGCAGAGGCAAGCACAGTTGTGCCTTCCCATCAGCCTCTTCTCTCCGCCACCACGAACACTTTACTCTAGTTTTCCTTCCAGGGAGCCAAGTGTCACTCTCCTGTGATACTGAGATGGACTAACAGTCCCAGCAAGGGGGGTAAACGGAACTAGAAACCTGTTTCACATTCCCTTGGCAACGCCTTTGATGCGAGATAAACTTAGTTGAGAGACATGAGCTGTCGTTAGCATCTTGAAAAGGCATTTACAGAAACCCCGCCCTTAACACTGAGGCCCTCAGTGTGTGTTGTCTTGATGGAGACTCCTCTTCCCTTTCTCCATCCTTCCCGCCCCCAGTCCCTTGAAGTTCTTTGTGGAATCTTCCCAGAGTGTAGTCTTTCCTTTGGATTCCAAATTGTGTCTCCTCTGAGCAGAGGTCCTGGCCTTCCGCTGCTATTTCTTTAAATTGATCTCCATCCGAATTCCAAATGTAAAGGTCAGCAGGCAAGGAAATGGCACTTCTAATAGAAAACAATGTGCACTTTCTAAATTTGAACCAAGCCGTTTCCGCTCTTTGATTTAAGTGACTTCCTGGGTTTCCGTGTCAGGCGCTGCAGTTGAATCTCTGGCCGGATGCCAACTTAAAATTGCACTCTCTCAGTGAAATTAGAAACTGATCCAGGGTTGCCTTAGCTATTCTAGTAAATAGCATTTAGTCTGAATGTTCAGCTCAGCACTTGGAAATGGGTGATGTGAGTGCCCCTTGAGAGGATTTCCCATGTAGGTTGTCGGGAGCTCACCTACCCAAGGGGCTTATTGGCTGCTGGAGGTTACCACTCTTGGAAGCAGGAGTCATAGGTTAATAATGTCCCGGATGAGTGAGCATCAGATGCAGCCCTTCTCTTCTTAGTTCCCAAAATGAAGGCTTTTGCTTATCCAGCTGATGAGCTCGAGGGAGCACACAGGAGCTGTTGTATTGACCACATACACGGTCCTCACTGCCCAGTACAGTTCCTACGGGACTTAGGAAGTGTTTATGTAGGAAGTCAAAAATGGTTATATTTTGAGATAGTGATGAGTTGTTTAGTGCTTTCTATGTGTGCAGGTATCAGGTGTGTGTTCTTCCCTTTAGTCCTTGCAAGAAACCTCATTACAGCCACAAAACTAAGGCATAAGCCATAGATGCAGCTTGGGCCCTAGCACTCACCACTTCAGAGGCAGGTGGATCTCTGTGAGTTCAAAGGGCAACCTGTTAAATATCATGAGTTGAAAGCCAGCCCAGGACTACACAGTGAGACCCTCCACCTGTGCCCCCCCCCACATACTCGGGGGAGTGAGATGGCTCATTTGGTTGATACAGTGCTTGTTCACAAGCCTGAGGACCTCCGTTCCTTCATTGTCACACACAAAGGTGGAAGAAGAGAGAAGGGATTGTTCCCTGAGAGAAGTAACTCTGACCTACACATGCATCCAAAATAATTTAGAAGGAAGTCGTAGTGTGTGTTCACAGCAGCACTTGTGAGGCCTAAAGTGTTCCGATTTTTTTGTTTTGTTTTTGAGACGGGCTCTTGCTCTGTAGGCAGGCTGGTCTCAAATTCACAGCTGCCTCTCTGCTTCCGCCTCCCCAATTCTGGAATTCTAGGCCTATGCCACCGTGCCTGACCGACCTGTTCTTTACCTCACCCAGTGGCGCTGATGACCATAGCAAGAACCTGTAACGCATACTCGGAGAGCGATCCACCTACCACCAAGTTGCCCCCCAGCCCAATAGATGTTACTTCTACTGCTGTGATTCTCTGTAGTAGTGACCATTTAAGCCTTGGCAATTGCTAGGACGTTCGCTGAAGAAATTTGGTTCCATTTCATTTAGGCTCCCAAGGCCTGATATAAGGTTGAGGGGAGAGGAGGGTATTAACAGGCCATATTGATGCACAGGAATCCATTTTCTCTTTTTCCTTCCCTCCTTCCCAGGACCCCTAGAAGCCTGTCTATCGGTGCAGTCCAGGACCGCCAGCCTCATGGAGCCCCCGATCCCGCAGGGCGCCGCCCCTTTGACTCCCAGCTCCGTCATGGTGCAGCCCCTCCTTGACGGCCGAGTGGCCCACAGCCGGCTCCAGCACCCACTCACCATCTTACCCATTGACCAGATGAAGACCAGCCACGTGGAGAACGACTACATAGACAATCCTAGCCTGGCCCCTTCCATGGGTCCCAAGCGGACCCGGGCTGGGCCCCCAGAGCTGGCCCCCACACCTGCCCGCTGCGACCAGGATGTCACTCACCACTGGATCTCCTTCAGCGGGCGGCCCAGCTCTGTGAGCAGCAGCAGCAGCACCTCCTCAGACCAGAGGCTGCTCGACCACATGGCTCCACCGCCCGTGGCTGAGCAGGCTTCGCCCAGGGCTGTGCGCCTCCAGCCCAAGGCAGTCCACTGTAAGCCACTGGACCTCAAGGGCCCAGCAGCTCCGCCAGAGCTGGATAAGCACTTCTTGCTGTGCGAGGCCTGTGGGAAGTGTAAGTGCAAGGAATGTTCGTCCCCTCGGACGTTGCCCTCCTGCTGGGTCTGCAACCAGGAGTGCCTGTGCTCTGCCCAGACCCTGGTCAACTATGGCACGTGCATGTGCCTCGTACAAGGCATCTTCTACCATTGCACCAACGAGGATGATGAGGGCTCCTGCGCTGACCATCCCTGCTCCTGCTCCCGCTCCAACTGCTGTGCCCGCTGGTCCTTCATGGGTGCCCTCTCTCTGGTGCTGCCCTGTTTGCTGTGCTACCTGCCAGCCACAGGCTGTGTCAAGCTGGCCCAACATGGCTATGACCGCCTGAGACGTCCTGGTTGCCGCTGCAAGCACACGAACAGTGTCATCTGCAAGGCAGCCAGCGGTGACCCCAAGGCCAGCAGGTCGGACAAGCCTTTCTGACACTGCCCTTGGAAACATGGTTCCTCCTGCCAGTCTCCTAAGGCTGACCTTGCTCATTTGTCCTCTCCTAAACCCTAGATTGAGAAGAAGCCAGGCAGAGACCACTGCCACCCAGCCGAGAGTCCCCAAAGGATGAAGATGCACTTTGGGGTTTTCATGTTCTTGAAACTTTTGTCAAGCAGCAGTGATAGCATCGGGGTGTGCTGGTTTGGGATGTGGTTTTCCTATTTCAGAAGACGGAACACAGACGTGGACACAATCCGGAAGTTTGGCTGCTCAGTGGCCTTCCCAGCTCCTCCTCAATCTCTCCCTCCCACTTTGCTTTTGTCTGTGGCTCCTGCTGGAGCCTCCTGCCTGGGAGGAACAGTTAATGGAAGGTGGGATACCTCGAGGAAGACCCTCAGAGCCTTGACTTCTGCCTTTTCTTCCTCTGTCCATGCCTGTTGGCCTTGGCCTCTTGGGAAGGTGCGCTGTAGCAATTCCTGCTGTATGGACTTTGATAGCTGAGAGCAAAAATCACCCGGAGCCACAGGATGGATAAGGAGCCTCGGGGCCGTGTGTTCCTCCTAGCTTCAATCACTAACTTGGGGGTGTCCACTCATCACACTATCCTCTGCTTCTTAACGGAGTCACGGACTGGCCTGCCTGCTGTGTATCCCGAGCACTCTCTACTCAGATTCTCTGCAGAAACTTGCTGGGTTAAGAGGGCCAGGGCGACACAAGCGAGACCAAATATCATTTTGCCAATGAGTCTGAGGCTGTGGTCTCTGGATCCAGTCACGATGTTTTTACATGTTTAATTAAACTAGATGCTAATGGTGTTTAAACAACAATAATAATACAACAACTTGCTTCCTTTTGGGCCACCCCCAGGAAGGGCTGATTTCAAAATCTGGGGGGCAAGCAACCTCAAGGAGCATAATTCCCCCTGCCCGTCGAGAATGGCGAAGAAGAGGCCACACCTCCCATTGGCAGAATGACAGTTGAGCCGAGCTGGGGTTGGGTTCTCTTTGGATTCTGCTGCTTGCTGTCGTAGCCTTTTGTGTATAGTGATGTGTCTGTCTTTATGTAAATAGAGAGAGGATGAACAGAGTCTATTTTAGTGTTAGGAGGCCCCGGTGTGGAAGTCAGAGGAGCTCAGAGAGGGTGGGGAACAGTTCTCCAGGGGCTGCTGGACTTGAGCCCCACTTTTGTGCGCCGCACAACCCCCCGCCCCTCCCGACAGCCCCCAAAGACGTAGCAACTCTTTCTCTCACGGTGCTAAAGGACTCAGAAAGTGCAGCACGTCCAGTGGGTAGGTACTTGTTGCATGCAAAAAGCTATCGTGTCTCTGGTCCTTGCCCCTCCGCTGTTGTGTGGGGTTTTTGCTTTGTGTGGTATTTGTCCCCCATCCCTGCCTCTTAATGATGCGAGAAATGGCCTGGGTCAGAAGAGGTGCCCCAGGGGCCATTGGAAAAGCATTAGGCAAAGATCATGTGTAGCGTTTCTGGCTCTTCGTGCGGGACCAGAGCCTGCCCCCCAGGAAGGAGGCCAGCAGGCAGGTAGCTATGAGTAGCTTGTACCTAATGCTCTTTCTCAAGGATTCACCCCCCCCCAACCCCACCTTGGAAACTAGTTGTAACACCTTATGATTTAGAATAAGTTAATTGTAACCATAGGTATTTATTGATTGGAGGAAGGGAGGGTTTTGTTTTCAGCTTTATTTATGTAACATTTACTGGCTTGTAAAAGGCAAGTATAAAATATGGCATCTTCATTCCCTGGCTAACCCATCTAGCTGCCCTTGCCACAGTCAGCTTGCCATGTTCTTGCACAGATCAGAAGGAAAGAAAATGGAAGACCGAAACACATTCAGCCAACCACTTACACTAATTGAATGTATTAGAAGCTTGCAGAAGGGGCTGCAGATGCTTGCCTCAGATGAGGCATGTGGAGGGAAGCCCCCCAAAACGATAGCACACACGAGCACCCTTTCTAAAAAGCCTGGGAGCTTTGCCCGGGGTCCCTCCCTCAATTTGTCTCCACAGGACATTTGACCCAGTGGCAAGTTGCACTTTGGTGATCTTGGTCTATACACCTCTGTGGACAGTTGAGTTAAATAAGCCGTGTATTGCGTACATGCACACGTGACACTTACACACTGACCCTCCACCACACAGACCCTGTTTCCTGGCAACCCCTCCCGGACCCTGACTTTGTGTACATAGCTGTAAACACGGATTTTTATGGGTTTTGGTTTGCTCCCCTCCCCCGCCTTGTTTTGGCTTGCGAATGATGTCTACAGAGCTCTCCCTCCCCCCAGGAGTTTACCTTGGGGCCCACTTGCTTGGTGGTAAAGGGGAGGGGCGAAGGAAGCATCCTTGATTTCCTCAGCTCTATTGCTTCTCTCTGGCTTCCCGGCAAACACCTAAACTTGGCAAAGAATGCATAATAAAAAGTGGTAGTGTGCCCACGGGGCCCCACCCTCTTCCCGGGCTAGTCAGCCGGCACTGAGTCCAGGCCCTCGCTGTGGCTGCTTCAGACCGGTGGCTTGCTGTCTTTAGCAGCTTGCTTGGCTGGGTTATAGCTCTTCAAAAGGTCCAGCTGGTTCTCACTCACTTCTAGACCTGGGGTCAGTGACAGTTGTACCTGGAGCTGAGGATGTCATCCAAGACAGTTCCTAAAAATCTACCCTGGCTGCTTGGGTTTCCACAGCAGTCCTGTGAGCACATTGGGCTAGCACAGCCTTCCAAGGTAAAGTCAAGGCTCCTGAGGCCAGCTAGAACAAAGGGAACAAAGAACGGTCCTCACTGTTACCTTGGGCACTTGCCCGCTGATGGAGTTCTTTGAGCTTGGTCAGTCTGCTTTGGTGGGGCCCCCAGCTGGATCACAACCCCGAAGGGACAACAGATACAAAGCTGGACTTGGGCCGGAACCCAGGTCGTCACTTTGAAGCAAGCGTGGTCTCCAGTGCTATTCCAAGAAATGTCTGAGGTGCGTGGGCAGCACAGATTTGCACTGTACAACTTACTAGAACGTCCGAGGCTTCACCAGCCTCCTGGTTTGTGCATATGACGAGAAGTTCCACGCCCTTCCTGCTCTGTAACAGTGGATGTCAAGCCTGTGTTTCCATTTTTGCTGTGGGTGCCTGCCGCTGCTTTCTTGGCTTTCTCTTGCTGTCCCATGGTTGATCACGTTAGCAGCAAGCAGTAGGGCTGTGCCCAGCACCCATTCCACTGCATCCGTTTCTTTCCTCCCCCACTGTAGCCCCTTCTCACCCCACCACAAAAGTTACCACAGAAGGTTTCCTTTGTAAAAAAATATTTATTTTGAAGCTCTATTTTAATAGTATTTATTTTAGAAAGTCTACTATTGTAAGAGTTCTTCTGTTTGTGAAGAAAAAAACAAGTTAAAAACTGAATGTACTGATCTAGAAGATATCTATAAATATATATTGTTCAATATACATATGACTGCCATTCTCTCATGTTGTATTCCGTTGCCTGGCGTCCGCGCTCAGCAGAAGTTCCCCGCATGTCAGAACTCTAAGCCATATGAACATGAGCACGTGCACACAATGGGCTGGGTGTCCGGACTGGGGAGACCCTCATCTACCTCTAGGATAATCTGAAGGCCACTGAAGAATGTTGTACTTCTAGTGAAACGTTGTGGGTGACCTGTCCCCACGGGATGTATGGGGTTTGGGTTTTCTGGTCACTTCTTGAGAGAACCTTGCTATATCAAGATAATGTTAGTTAAAAGTGTGCTGTCATGCCCGGCCATTGGATATCTTAGTAATACAGTGGGCAAAAAAAGCCAGAACTAGGAAGAGCTCGAGGTGAGGTGAGGAGAAGACCAAAGATTGGTCCTGATGCCCCTCCCTAAATCTACAGGCTTCAAGAAGCCGGGCAGTAGAGCTCTTAGCTTCCTTGTTTTTGATCTACTGAGACCTCAAACAAGTTCCTTTGACCTCTAAGGCCTCCCGTCTACAGAACGGCTTCTCTTTGTCCTTTGGAACCTGGTCAAAACTTGGGTCCACCTGTCTGCCTCCTGAGTGCTGGGATCAAAGACGTGTATCACCATGCCTGGCCTTGGGACTTTTTCTTGGTCACAGTGATGGCATCTTAGGCTTCTTAGTAAAAATCCAATCCTGTTCCTCTTTGAGGCTTTGGAACATATGTCAAGGACCCCCCTGGTCATTGCCCAAAGGACACAAGACATTCTTCAGTGTGGCCCTCTGTACAATAAGAATTGAATAAAGATAGTCTCAAGCCCTCCTGTTTTCTGACCTGTCCCACCTCTACAGAAGTAACACTTTGGTCCCAAGTAGTGACTGATCAGGCTCACTTACTGGTCGAGTTTGTTTTGAGTCTTAGGTTTTAGAGATTAGTAACGTTGCATTCTTAAAGGCCTCTGTGGGAAATGAAAAGCCAAGAGTATCCAGGAGAGAATTCCATCCACGTCTACTATACCTGTCTGTCTCCATCCTTGTCCCTCCTTTGTTCCCAGTTACAAATGGCTCAGGGATGACCCCAGAGGTCAGTCAGCATTTGCTCCGTTACATTTTGCCTGATGCGGTTTGCTTTGAAATGTAGAAATGAATGTTCGGGGGGAATTACTGCTCATACAGAATGTAAAAATGTAAATTGAGGGTTCTGTAGCTGTACTTGAGGAAGTACTGCAAGGAGGAGCTGGAAAGTGTCCCAGTGACCAAAAATATCAAAGTTGAATCAACCCTCTTCCTGTCCATAACCACATAGTACTCTTCGAAGAAGGAATGGGCTGGGCTTCGGCTGAAGCTCAGAGCTAGAGTGCTTGCCTGGATTGTGTTGGGTCCTGAGATCAGTCTCCAGTATTGCCCCCTCCCAGAGGGCTTGGCTTGGTGGGGGCATCTCTGACCCATAAGTAGAATATATCCCTGTTCCCTGTAGCCTCATCCCCTGGTCCAGAGCCCCCCAGTACACTCCGCTCTCCAGCCATCTACCCAGTCTAGGTAACTAATCGCTTGAAATGAATCTAGCTTTCCAAAGCATGAACCCCCAGAAAGACCCAGGCAGCCTGCCCCACACTGGAGGTGCTGCCAGATAAAAGCCGGGAGGACATTTTTAAGAGACTTGAAGTTTATTCATCGGAACTTTAATAAAACAATATGTCCGAGGCCTGAGGCAGGTATAATTTTCATAATTTATGGGTCTCTGAGACAGGAAGAGAGCTCGGGGTTTTATTGTGTTTCGCACGATAAATGGCATTCCAATTGTCTGCCCGGTGTTCTTTAAGGCCGCTTGTCTGGCGGCAGTGCGGCCTTCTGGAGCCCACCTGGGCCCGGAGGCCAGAGGCAAGGGCTAATTATGGATGCATCTGGATGCATTAAGCAGGAGATGACTGAAAAACTCCCTGGGCTCTACTTCCTATGCCCACACGTGTGCTAACAGTAACTGCTGCAAGCTTCAGAGCCTGGCTCCTCTCCCCTCCCAGCCTAGCCCTCCCTATCCTCTCTGCTGGCCCTGGAGACTCTCAGGCACACAGCAAAGGGCTCTAGGTGAGAGCTACTAGCAGAAAAGCCGGTAGACCAGATGCTGCTACGGAGCATCAGGAAACAGCGGGCCAAGTGGTCCTATGAAATACTGCAGAGGGCATCACTGGGGAGCATAGAGGGAATGTTGTTGTTTACAATCTTGAAACTAAATGAAGTTACAATCGGCCTCACTTGACAGAAAATCAAGGTTCAGTAAATCATGGGTGGATTTACTTACAGACCCTCAGCCCACCACTGAGAAGTGGTAGAAGGGAAATTTTTTAACCCAGAAGGTCTTCCAAAACCAGGGCACCAAATGCTAAAGTCTTGTCACACTTTTAGACCAATGAGCACTGCCTTTGGGGTGCTTTTCCTTGTCCTCAGAGGCTCCTCATCACTGGTCCTTCTGTGACTGTGTGGGGTAGGCTGTTTTAACCAAGATTCCTTCCCAACTGTCACTGAGACAGGATTTGAACTCAAGTCTCAACCAGTGAGCCCAGCAGCCCCTGTTAAAGTACTAACTGAGCTGGAGAGTCGGCTCAGCAGTAAGAGTGCTTGTTGCTTTTGCAGAGGACCTTAGTTTGGTTCCCAGCCCCACAACTGTCACTTCCAGGAGAACCGACGCCCTCGTCTGGTCTCTGCTGGAACCGTGTATGAACGTGGTACACAGAGATTAGAGGCAGGCAAAACACCTGTACACCAAAAATAAAAATAAAAAACAACGCTAAGCGCCCTTCAATAAGCCAGTTCTGAGAAAGAACCTCTGACCACACAGCACTGCTCTTTCCTCTTTGGACATTGGCAGCCCTCCCCCAGCCCCCACTCTAGGCTGTGCAGTGGCCATTTTCCAAACACCCCTCCTCAGGGAGACTAGAGCCCTCTGCTTCCATCTAATGGTACAAAGAACTGCTCTCCCACTAGGCAAGGCCCACGGAACAGGGCCTTGGGACTCTGAGAAATGGCTGCCTTACACGGTAAGGACTAGGGACTTCCTGGTCTACCTGGTGGGGACTAGGTAGTTCAACCATGACTGGCTGTGTACACTGGAGAGGCTGAGGGCCAGCCTACAAAGCCGGATGCGTTAGTCGTCCCCTCCCGAGGTGGAAGACTTGGAAGTTCCAGCGTCTGGGAAGCTGGATTCTGATGGTAGAAGAGTGCCCACAGCTGGCAGCGGTAACAGCGTTAGATGTGTTCATGGAGAAGCGAAAGCAGGCAGCCGATGTCATCTTTTCCGTGGGCCTTTTTAAAAATCTGGGCCACCTGTTTGGAAGGTGGGTCTTCGTTTTTTTCAGTAATTGTTTCTGGAGCAAGTTTCAGGACAGCTAGAGCAATACAGAGAAACACCCTCACAGACATGCCCAGGGGTGTGTCCTCCCAGTGATTACAGATCTCACCAAGTTGACAGTCAAGCGTACCTACCTATCCAAGCTGGAGACATGGCTCGGCTGTTAAGAGCACAGGCTGCTCTTTAGAGGAGTCAAGATCAATTCCCAGCACCCACATGATGGGCAGCTCACAGCTGTCTGTAACTGCAGTCCAGGGGAATCCAAGCCCTCTTCAGGCCTCCCTAAGTACCATATGCACATGCTACACAGACATACAGGCAGACAATGTACCCCACTGCACATAATGTACATAAAATAGATTTTAAAAAAGAGTATCCCTCATATGCGCATGGACAGAGTATCTGATATTTGGGTATTCAGTTCACTTCCTCATTATGCTGTGGCAGCCAGGTCATACTTAACTTCAGCTGGAGTCAATCTCCCCTAAAGATGGCTTCATTAGCCAGGGTGGTGGTGGTGGCACACATCTTTGATCCTAGCACTTGGGAGGCAGAGGCAGGCAGATCTCTGTGAATTGAGGCCAGCCTCAGAGCAACGTTTCAGGACAGATAGAGCAACACAGAGAAACCCTGTCTGGGGGGGGTTGGAGGAGATGGCTTCAGATCCCAACTTCTCTGTCACCTTCTGTCATCTGTCCCCAAAACTTTCATTCGGGGTTTAAATGCCTGTATGAATGACAACATCAAGTACCAGATTTCATATCTTTTCTCAAGGAAAATTTTCCTATTCACATAGTTGTTTCCCATTGCCTGGGCATTCCAGACTAAGTAAACTAATTAAAATAAAAATAGCCATCCTTCATACCAGTCACAGACAAGTAAAGCATCTTCCAGTAGACACCTGCCACCTGACTGGTGTCCACTGGATCTTGCATCACAGAAGCTGAGCTGTGGGAAAAGGGCTCTTGGTGAACCTGGTGGCCTTACTGAGTAAGTTTTCGAGTTTGCACAAGCACTTTGTGATAGGAGCATGGGACACTCTTCACCAAACCTGTATTCGAGGTCGTGGATTCCACTTTTGTTCCCTTCCCTCATACTGAATGCATGCCTATTTCATCTGAGCTGTAAACACCACACCATCTGCAGCTTCCGTTCCTCTAGTTACACTGTAACTGTTAGAGCAACCAAAACACACTTGCCCTGGGCAGGTTTACCAGATGGACTGAATGTAGCTGGTGAAAGCCTTCAACCAGGCTTGGTGCATAGTTTTTTGTTTGTTTGAAGGATTTGTTGTTGTTGTTGTTGTTGTTATTGTTTGGTTGGTTTTTGTTTTTGTTTTATTTTGGTTTTTCAAGACAAGGTTTCTTTGTGTAGTCCTGGCTGTCCTAGGACTCACTTGGTAGACCAGGCTGGCCTACCAACTCAGAGATCTGCCTGCCTCTGCCTCCTGAGTTCTGGGATTAAAGGCATGCTCCACCACTGCCATCTTTTTTTTTTTTTTTTTTTTCGACAGTTTCTTGTTACTTTGCGCTTTCTAATCATTTAGTTGAATCACAAGATCCGCTCTCTGCCTCCGAGTGCTGGATTAAGCTGCGCCACCACCCCGCTCTGCCGCCCCCGCCCCCGGCTTTTTTTTTTTTTTTTTTTTTTTTACTTCTGTCTTTGTTTGTTTTTTGTTTTGTTGAGACAGGGTTTCTCTGTGTAACAGCTCTGGCTGTCCTAGAACTGGCTTTGTAGACCAGGCTGGCCTCGAACTCACTGAGCTCCACCTGCTTCTGCCTCTCGAGTATGGATTGAAGGCATGTGCTACCACTGCCTGGCCCTGTTTTTGTTTTTTAATTTTATTAAGAATCAAATGATCACAGGGCAGTGGTAGTGCACACCTTTAATCTCAGCACTCGAAGGCAGAGGCAAGCAGAGCTCTTGAGTTCGAGGCCAGCCTGGTCTACAAAGTGAGTTCCAGGATAGCCAGGGCTACACAGAGAAACCCTGTCTTGAAAAACAAAACAAACAAACAAAAAGAAGTGGATGATCCTGGTTTGGTTTGGTTTGGTTTGGGTTTTGAGAACGGGCCTCGGGTAGCTCAGGCTGGACTCAAGTCCTGATCATCCTGACTCTCCCTCCCAAGTGCTAAAATGATGGGTATGTACCACTATACCCAGCTCCAGATTATCTCTTTTTAAAAAGAATGCAATTGTTGCACCACTATACCCAACTCCAGATTATCTCTTTTTAAAAAGAATGCAATTGTTGCAAAAAGGAAAACAACGGACCAAATGAAGCTGTGAGAGCATGAGAAGGCTCAGCAGGTAAAGGTGCTGGCTGTGTACAAGCCTGACAACCTGAATTCAGTTCCCAGAACCCACGTGAAGATGGAGGAGAGGAGATCCACAAAATTGTCCTCTGACCTCTACATATGAGCCATGGCTTACACCTCTCCCAAGGCACACATTAATAATAAATAAAAAGTTCAGCCAGGCATGGTGGCACACAGCTTTAATCTCAGCACTTGGGAGGCAAAGGCAGGTGGATCTCAGTGAGTTCAAGGCAGGCCTGATCTGTGAGTTCCGGACAGCCAAGGCTATGTAAAGAGACTCCGTTTCAAAGGAAATGAGGGAGGGAGGGAGGGAGGGAGGAAGGAAGGAAGGTTTGTCAAGGGGGTCAAGCATGCTGGCACAGGCCTCTAATCTCAGCACTCAGGAGGCAGAGGGAGGCAGATCTCAGTGAGTTTGAGGTCAGTCTGGTCTACATAGTAAATCCCAGGATAGCCAGGGCTACATAGAAAGACGCTTTCTCAAAGTAGATGGATGGATGGATGGATGGATGGATGGATGGATGGATAAATAGATTAATTTAAAACAAACCACTGAATAGATGGCTCAGTGGTTAAGAGCACTGGCTGCTCTTCCGGAGGACCTGGGTTCAATTCCCAGCAGCTGCATAGTGACTCACAACCATCTGTAGTTCCAGTTTCAATGAAACTAATACCCTCTTCTGGCTCCCACAGGTACCAAGCATTCATGTGGTACACAGACATACATGCAAGCAAAACATCTACATGCATAAAATAAAAAATAAAATAACTTTTTTTTTTTTCTGAGACAGGGTTTCTCTGTGTAGCTTTAGAGCCTGTCCTGGAACTCACTCTATAGACCAGGCTGGCCTCGAACTCACAGAGATCCGCCTGCCTCTGCCTCCTGAGTGCTGGGATTAAAAGTGTGTGCTACCACCACCCAGCAAATTAAAAATATTTTTTAAAAAGATTAAGTGGCAGGCTGTGGGGGGAGGGATGGTGCTTGGTTGACTAATATGTGAGGCCCTGGAATCGAACCCCAGAACTGCAAAGAAAAAGAAAGTGTCCACTGTGTGCCAGGCATTGCCCTTCTATCTGTAAAACCACACACAGGAACTGGTAATAGCCCAGCAGGGAATGTTTGCCATGTACATAGGAGAACCTAAGTTTGATTCCCAGAGCACGACAGAAAGCCAAATGTGGTGCATGCTTGTAACCCCAGCTCTGGGGAAGCAGAGATGCGTGGATTCCTGGGGCTCCCTGGTCAGCCAGCCTGGCCTAAATGCCAAGCCCTAGGTCGCCATGAGACCTTGTCTCAGAAACAAGATGGCCAGCTTCCTGAGGAACCACAGCTGATATTGACTTCTGCCTTCCACACACACGTTATCTGCACATACACAATGTATACACAAATAAAAAAATGAATACATGGATATGTATTTAAGAGAAGATGAAGCTGTACCTGGGCTCACATACCAAGCTAGCCTGCAAACTGCTTTTTTCATTTAGCACGTTAGCACTTGATCTCCTATGCCTCTCTAGCTCCACCTTCTCCTTTGAATGTGTGTGTAACATCATGTAGTTCATGTGTGTGGATGCACATGTGTGCCCTTAGATAGACATGTACATATGTGCACATACATGTGGAGGCTGGAGGGCAACATTGGGTATCATTTCTCAGACATCACCCACCTTTGCAATGTCTTTTCTCTATATTTATTTGTTTAGTTATTTATTTAGTGACAGGGTCTCTCACTAGTCTGGAACTCTCCAAGCAGACTGGGCTCGTTGGCCAATGAGATCCAGGGAACCTGCCTGTCTTGTCCTCCCTAGGACTGTGATGACAAGCAGGCACCACTGTATCCATGGGTTCTGGGTCTGAAACTCAGGTCCTCAGCACTTCACTATCTCCCCAACCTTCCATCTTCTAATAGCCAGCATCCTCTCCTAGCTCATCCCAGACCTTCACCATCCCCTCTGCCTACCTCCCTGTGTTGTGCTCTGCTCTGCAGGCCACAAACCTCACCTGGACCACACCCTATTCCCTATGCTTGCCCTGCTGCAGGAGCCTTTGACAAAAACCAGGAGCATTTGGACGTGTGTGTGTGTGTGTGTGTGTGTGTGTGTGTGTGTGTGTTTGTGTTGGAGACCCGCTGAAAGGCTGCCTTTGAGGGGTACAGGAAGCCCTGGCAGATGGTGTGTGAATTAGAACAAGATCCTTGATGGATGGTATGGGATTCACCTGAAAGACAGCTAAGAAAGCCAACAGGAGGAAACAGAAAGGGCCGTTGTTCTTACGGACGGCAGATTTGACTGGGCGGTCACCACCAGGTCTGTATAACTTAGGGCACTCACTCAGTGGTGACCATCACCTTTTCATCCAGTCCTTTCTTATCTCCCTCTTTAAATCTTACAGTTTTCCCTCCTCTTGAGTGTAGAATAGTCTTTTTGTACACTGTGAAGATGTGTCACTCGGATTGGTTTAATAAAAAGCTGAATGGCCAATAGCTAGGCAGGATTTGGGAGGCAGAGAGGATACTGGGAAGAAGAAGTGTGGAGACTCGGAGAATCACCCGCCAGAGACTGAGGAAGCAGGAAAGCAGGATGGACAGTACACAGAATAGGTAAATGAGCCTCGGGATAGCACATAAATTAAGAGAAATGGATTAATTTAAGTTATAAAAGCTAACTAAAAAAAACAAGCCTGGCCGGGCGGTGGTGGTGCACGCCTTTAATCCCAGCACTTGGGAGGCAGAGGCAGGTGGATCTCTGTGAGTTCGAGGCCAGCCTGGACTACCAAGTGAGTTCCAGGAAAAGGCGCAAAGCTACACACACAGAGAAACCCTGTCTCGAAAAACAAAAAAAAAAAAAGCCTAAACTATCAGTTGAGCTTTCATAATTGACAATAAGTCTACGTGTCATTTTTGTGAGCTGGCAGTCCAAAGAAAACTCGGTTTACACACTCCTACAGAATAATGAAGTAGGGGGGGGGACCAGCCAATTCATTGTGGAGACCCTTCACAAATGCAGCCTTAGCCAAGTGACAGGTTGAGTATCACTGGTCATAAGTCATGTGATCCTGCAAACTCAGAACCTGGTGCAAGAAGGACACGTCACCTCTGCTGTTCTTCCCCCAAGCTCATAACCCTGGTCCAATAATTAGAAAACAGCAAATAAGCCTAAGCTGGGGCGTGGTCTCACAAAACACCTTCCTACTGCTGCTCCAGTGTTATACGGTTCTGAAAACCAAGGAAAGACAGAAGCCAGAGAGTGGGGGAGATATGACAGTGGCGTGTAAAATGGTGTCCTGACCAAACCAGGCCCTGGAGCTGAGGAGAGCCATTGATGCAGAATAAAGTGAGGAGTGGCAAACGAAGCCCGTGCTGTAGTTAAGTTTCCTGTTTCGATGAATGTGCTGTGGTTATTAGGTACGGTCACCAGGGAAGTGGGTAAATGAAATAGGGAGTTTCCCTACTGTTTTTTGCAAATTTTTGTTTGTGTGTTTTTGTTTTTTTGAGACAGGGTTTCTTTGCGCCTTTCCTGAGACTCACTTGGTAGCCCAGGCTGGCCTCGAACTCACAGAGATCCTCCTAGCTCTGCCTCCCGAGTGCTGGGATTAAAGGCGTGCGCCACCACCGCCCGGTCTGTTTTTGCAAATTTTTAAAAATCTAAAACTGTTTCAAAATAGGGCTGGGGAGATGGCTCGTCTGTTAAGAGCACTGGCTGCGCTCCCAAAGAACCTGGGTTGAAGTCTCAGCACCTACATGTCGGGCTCACAACAGGGTGTTAACCAGGGGACCTGGCACCCTCTTCTGGCCTCTGCAGATACCATACACACTTGGTGCATAGACATACATGCAGGCAAAACACCCATCACATAAGATAAAAATAAAAAATAAATCCCAAACCTTAGAAACTTTTCAAAATAAAAAGGAGTTTTAGAATAAAACAAAACTTTTGAGCTCCGTTGAACTTGATGTGAAAGTCAGGCTCTTTACCAATGTCCCTAAGACACTGTGCGGTGCTGCCCACCTTTTGCAGCCTGGCTGTGCCCTTCCAACCTGTTGGGGCTGCTCCCGGAGTCTGGATACCAGCTCTTGCTCCTGGGAGTCACGCTCCCCTCTTCTTCCCGCCTCCCATACATCTCTGGCCTGGCTCAGTCTCTGCCGCCCCATCCTTCTCTTCTAGTCTCCTATTTTCATGTCCTCCTTCCGTGTGTGACCCAGAGTTGAATGAGTTTCTTGCCTGGCCATGGGTGGTTATCAGTGGCTATACCACTGAGGAAAATGAAAACACCCCCAACAACCGTTCATTGCCAACAGTCCCTCAGGGAGGCGCGGGGCTCCCACAGTTTCCCTCTCCTAACTACCTTGGCAAACAACTTAGCTGGCATCCATCCCCAGTTTTCGTTTGCTACGGGCCACCAGACTGGGGTAAAACTAATTCACGATTGGCAGGTCCAGAGCAGGGATTGGGAGAGTTTAACCAAATCCCATTGGCTCTGTGTCCCTTGCTAGTGATTGGCTTATCAATAGACACGTGACATAGTACTGGCCAATAGAGTGGGAGAGGAATGCGAATTTAGGGCAAATCGTCTACCACTGAGCGTTATAACCCCAGTAAAAAGTTTCATTATCTTGAGACACAGGAGAAGAAATGAACGCTAAGTGCCGTGTTCTTGTAACAATAAGACTGTTGGGCTACAGAGTGAGTTCCAGGAAAGGCGCAAAGCTACACAGAGAAACCCTGTCTCAGAAAACAAAAAAATAAGACTGTAACCTTCTTAGAACCATGAACAAGCCGTGTGAAAATAGAAGCTGGCCTGGATGACAAAAAGAAAATAGGCAAGGGACGGAGGGAGGGAGGGAGGGAGGGAGGGAGAAGGAAGATCTTGGGCTTTAAACAAAACCACAACAACAACAAAAAAAACTTAGCCAGTCTCCATGTCATTAAACCTAGACACTTCTAGGTTTGCAAAGGAATAGATCTGTTGTGTAAGTTAAGCCATTTGGAGTTGGGAAATGTTTGTCCCTTGGAACCAAAGTCATTCTAGCTGATAAAACTGGCACATTCTCTACTTTATTTATTTATTTATTTATTTGTTTGTTTGTTTGTTTGTTTGTTTTTCGAGACAGGGTTTCTCTGTGTAGCTTTGCGCCTTCCCTGGGACTCACTTGGTAGTCCAGGCTGGCCTCGAACTCACAAAGATCCGCCTGGCTCTGCCTCCCGAGTGCTGGGATTAAAGGCGTGCGCCACCACCACCTGGCATTCTCTACTTGAAAATTTTTAGGGCCAGGCATGGTGGTATACACCTTCATCCCAGCACTCGGAAGGCAGAGCCAGGCGAATCTCTGTGAGTTTGAGGCCCGTCTGGACTATATGGCAAGTATGAGTGTGTGAGCATGCCGGGGTGCACATGTGGTCTTAGGACAAGTGTGGGAAGTCACTTCTCTCCTTTACCACGTGAGGCCTCAAGGATCAGGAGGCTTGTCAAAACAAAACAAAACAAAAAACAAAAAAGCCTCTCTCTACAGAGCCATCTCACCCACAATCTCTATTTCTTTACAAAGCCTGTGTTAAAAAAAAAAAAAAAAAAAAAAAAAAAAAAAGCCTACGGTTGGGAAGAGCCTTAAAAACTATCCATAATTGCCAGACGGTGGTGGCACGCACACTTTTAATCCCAGCACTTGGGAGGCAGAGGCAGGTGGATCTGTGAGTTCGAGACCAGCCTGGTCTACACAATGAGTTCCCGGACAGCCAAGGCTACACAGAGAGACCCTGTCTCAAAAAAAAAGAACAAAAAACAAAAAAAAAACAAAAAAACAACAACTATAGACCCAGAATTTTGAAGGTACAGATAGAAGGACCAGGAATTCAAAGCCACCTTCTACCACATATTGAATTCAGGGTTAGGCAGGGTTGCATAACACCCTGTCTCAAAAAAAAAAAAATCAAGTACTGTATTCCATCAAGCACTATCTATTACATGTGTACAACTTGCTACATGCTAGAATACATGCTAGAATACTTGCTATCGTGCTAGAATACAGTTATGAGAAGTCCTGCAGCTATCATCTCCACTGAATAAGGAATCACCTGTCATTCTCAACTCTTTCTGAGTGTCTTCCTGCAAGTGGGACTTAAGTAGGTCAGTGATTGTGCCCAGAGCCATGTCCGCCCCTTAGACAACGTCACAACATCCTCAGAACTTGGCTACCAGGCTGCCTCCATGGGTAGTGGCTGTTTCCACCTTCAAGTCTAAGGAATGAAGGAGGGAGGCTTGGGCTTGTCAAAAACTATTCTCTTTCTTTAAAATAACCCCGTTTTCTTCAGAGATGGACTGGGAAGGACAAATAGCTACATTCCCAAGTCTTCCAAAGTGGATCACAGGGAATGTTGTCTCTAAAATCAAAATTTTATTTTCTTTGTAATTCCAGGAAGAAGGGGGGGTGGGTGGGAGAGAGGCTCAGATCTTGAATAGATCTCAAATTAGAAACAGTCCCCGCCCCCCTCCCAAGCTACACAGCCCAACGAATCTTTCTCTTGTGGACTTTCAGACTGGAGCCCTGCCAAAAAATGTGAACAAGAATTCAACCCATTGTTACTTTAAATATCCTGTGTCACAGGGCCATCTAGGAACGGCTAAGTATGGGAATTTTCCCTCTGAGGTCTGGGATATAGATATAAATAACTCATTCGTTAGATTTGGTCTCCATCCTGCCTCCCATAGCTTCAGTGGCTTGGAAAAGACAGTCTTGTAAATAATGGTCCCCTGAAACTTGGTGGTGAGGCCAGTGGCATCTGTACCAGGAGTGTCCCTTGCTCTCTAAGACACCTTCTTGCCAGGCCAGCTGACAGTCCCAGGGTCATCCCAGACTTCTCCTGCAAGTTTAGTCTGGCTCAGGCAATGCCCTATTGGCCTTCATAGTATAGGACAAGTTGAGGTTTTTCTTTCCTTTCTTCCTCCTTTCCTTTAAAAATCTTTCTTGTTTATTTATTTTAAAACAAGGTCTCATGTAGCAATGGCCAGCCTTGAACCCCTGATCCTTGTACCTCTACCCAGTGAGTGCTGGGAGCCCAGGTATTTGTTAGCTTCCGGAGCTGGTATCTGTCAGCTGGTTAAGAAAGGAAGAGCCCTATGCCTCCTGTCATGCTTAACACGTCTTTCCTTGAACTGGTGGCCTACTGAGACAGTTTGCGTGCACACACACACACACACACACACACACACACACACACACACACACACCATCTCCAAGGTTCTCTGGCCTGAGGGCACAGGCTGGATAGAAACCCAGGAAGTATGGGTGATTTGGGAAGCTCCTTAAGGAAAGGGAGGGACCATATGGCTTATTCTGGTGGTACAGGATAGTCAAAGATCTACCATCTGGATCTTGTGCTGGAGATGGACTGAATGCTTAACCCAGAGCCCCCAATGCCTGCTGATAAAAGGTGACAGAGGTTCCATGATCTACAAAAGGACAGTCATCACACAGGAAGAGCAAGCACAGATCAAAAGACTTGGGTAGGGACCGAGTATTCCCTGGGCTCTGTAGCTCACAGCTCATCACCCAGCTAACTAAGGACCTAGCAGAGGATGTCCGATCTCCCGAAACTGGAGTTACAGGGGACTGAGAACAGTCTGACATGGATGCTGGAACAGAGCTTTGGGGATGCACTCCCAAAGCAGTGTGTGCTCTTAACTGCTGAGACATCTCCCCAGCCCCCACATATTTCCTACTGAACTCTCATCTGCTTCCTTCCCTCTAAACCTGTGGGTTGTGACCCCTTTGGGGGGGGGAGGCGTCGAATGACCGTTTCATAAGGTTCGCCTGAAAACACTGGAAAACACAGATATTTATGTTATGATTCATAACAGTAGCAACATTTCAGTTATGAAGTAGCGATGAGAATAATTTTGTGGTTGGGAGTGGGGTCACCACAACATGAGGAACTGTATTAAAGGGTCACAGTGTTAAAACGGTTGAGAACAACTTTTCTACAACATAAGGGGGTCTCTCCCACTGCAGAGCCCCAAAAGCCTGGCCTGTAGTAATGTAGTACCCGCATGAAGGTACACAAACCCACAAGTTTACACACATAATTAAAAGGTTTTTTTTTAAATATAATCTTTTTAAAAAAGAAAGTAAGAAATAGATGCTCAGGATAATTTTAGAGTGAAAAGTGATGTGAAGGCATTGGATTCACAACAGGACTGAGAATGGCTTTGAGTGGTGATCAGGGATGGCTTCTCTCAGAAAGTGGTGTTCGGACTGAAATCCTGAAAGAAACACGACAATGCCTGGGGCCACTTTGCATAGCATGTGGGAATCCCCCTGGGTAAGAGGAAGGAGGGAGGGAGGAAGGGACAGAGGAAGGGAGGGAGGGGAAGCAGGGAGAGAGAAAGGAAGAGAAAGAAGGAGGAAAAGTTTGAGATGTGAACCTTCTAATAAAGAAATAGTCTTCTCCAACAAGTCTCCTATGACCAGTCCTACTACACGTGAACATGGACGGATGCACACACGCGCGCGCGCACACACACACACACGCACGCACGCACGCACGCACGCACGCACACCACAAAAGGTGTTCAACGACAAATCTGTAGGAATGGGCCACCTAACACACGTAGCTGGGGTGAATTGGAGCTGCAAGCAAGCCCAGGATTTCTCAGAACGAAGAAAAAAAAAAAAAAAAAAAAAAAAACCTTCGCTCCAGGGCAGAGGCCAGGGCAGGAAGGGACCCGGACTCCTGGGAAGCCCTCAAAGGGAGGGCACCAGACAAATGGTCCAGATAGAGATCTCTCTGTGAGTGTTGTTTTCTTTCCTAATGGCAGTGCCTCAGCTCCCGCTTCAGTGGGGCTTCCTTTGACAGCAGGGAGACTTCACACTCCCAGCCCCCCTGCCCTCAGGGACCACCAGGACGGTAATCTACAGACAAAGAAATGCCTGAGGTGGGGAGGGGTCAAGGGGAGCTGGACAGAAAGGTCAAGGCAGGAAGCTTCCCCTTGACCCAGGAGGACCAGGGGAATTGAAACTGCTGTCTTTAGGTCAAAGCTGCCAAAACAAAGTTTAAAGTGTGAAAACAGAGTGAGGAGGTCACACTGCCCAGGGCCTCTCTCTGGAACCCAGGCCTGGGTTAGCAGGGAAAAGACTTCGCTAGAGTGATTTTTTTTTTTTTTTAAACTGTCAAAGTTCTCAGTAACAGGAGCATAAGAAGAGCCAGGAGGATTCCCAATTCAGAGCTAGCCAGGGCTGCAAAGTGAGAGCCTGCCCCAAGAAAGCAGGATGGACAGGTACATAGCATTCTCCAGCCGGTTCCTTCCATGCTTGAGACATGGTTTTGTTTGTTTGATTTTTAAACAATCCGGTCTTGGGGCTGGAGAGACGACTCAGGTTAAGGGAACTGGCTGCTCTCCCTGAGGGCCTGGGTTTGATTCCCAGCACCTGCATGATGGTTCACAACCATCTGTAACCCGGGAATCTGACGCCCTCCTCTGGCCTCTGCAGGTACTGCATGCATGTGGTACACGGACATACATGCAAGCAAACACACACTTTTTAAGTTAAAATAATTGTTTTGCTTGAGACAGGGTCTCACTCTATAGCCCTGGATGTCCTGGAATTCACAAAGATCCACCTGCCTCTGCCTCTCTGGTATTGGAATTAAAGGTGTGAATCATCATGCGGGGGTCAAGATTTTGTTGTTGTTGTAAAAGCTGGTCCTGGTGGCAAATGCCTTTACTCCCAGCATTTGGGAAGCAGAGGCAGGTGGATCTTCGTGAGTTCCAGGCCAGACAGAGTCACACAGTGAGACCCCCCCAGCTCAAAAAACAAAAGAAAAACTTGTGCTTATTTATTCTTGCCTCTCCTGTTTCCCAACTTACACCTGATCTAACAACAAACTTATACTGAAGAATTATATGGTATGCATTCAAATATGCCCAGGATTTTGTCTCTTCTCGCCACCTGTGTTAAAATAGATCAGAATTCTGTGTGTTAGCAATCCACAATCCATCCTCTCTCGCCTACATCATTCATTCCTGATGGTCTCCCTGCCTGCGGCCTCCTTCACTGCTACAGACAGCATCTGGTCCAGCGAAAGGGAACAAGGACCATCCACAGCTGGGGAGCCGAGGTGAGGTTGCCTTGTCCCTCTGTCCTGGGGTCTCTGCACCCAAGCTCCTTCCTCAGGAGACACAGTGAAGCTGAATGGAGCAGACCTGGCTTCCCAGGGACCCTGCGCATGGTCTCAGCACTGGAATCTATCTGTCCATGTCACTCATGCTGGGTTGTAACTGATTATTATGTAATGTTTCATCTCCTTTGCCGCAGTTTCCATGTAAGTGTCCCTTCCAAAATTCATGCTGGACCTTAATCTCCATTGCCATAGTAGTAAGAGATGGGGCCTTCAAGAGAGATGGCGGGGTCCTGAGGGCGCCTTCCTCAAGAGTGGGATTAAAGCTTTTCTATAAGAGAGGCTTCATACAGTGTTTAGCTCTTTTTGCCCTTTGGTCCCTTCTACCTGTAAGATCACAAATTTTCAAAGTGCCATCTCAGAAGCTGAGCCTGTCTGAGTTTGGGGTTTGGACCTCCCCTGTCGTCCTGGTCATCCGTCCCCCCCCCCCCCCCCAGCCATAAGAAATACACTTCTGTTGCTTACAAATCTAGGTGTTTTGTCCTAGGAGCACACTCCCTGTTAGCTGTTCCTAGAAGGCGGGATGGTATCTGACACCCAGCACAGTGGCCATCGGCTGAGCCAGCTGTAGTGACAGAGAAAGCTTACACGTCACCTGTGTTCCTTATGTGTATCCGGCCAGGTACCAAACTCTTGAAACGCAAGCCTCTCGACAGACCAAGGAAGTATTGGGGGTTTGTCAGTTTATAGATAAATAAGGCTTTTGAAGTATGGACAAGCCGCCCCCCCAAATAGTCAGTGCTGAATTCAGCTAGAGATGAGCTAGCCTCACCGGAAGGAAGGAGTGGAACAATCAGTTTGACCTTACTATTGGCTTAGCCCACTCCGGGCTCAAGGGGATTAGTGTACATTTGTGTGGAAAAGGGCAGGAGGGGCTAATAAACTTGCAAATCGCCCACCCAATCCTCACCTCCCCCTGGCTCCAGCCGAAATAATACAATGGCAGTTAATTGTTTCCTGCTGGGACACTATCTCTTTGGCAATCAGGCACCCGGCCTGGGGTGGGGGGAGCAAACCTCATTTTCCTCCTGAGATTGTCATTGTTCACCTCTGGGTGAAGTTGGGGGTGGGAGATAAGAGCCCATGGGTTTCCTTGAGTCTCCACTTCCGACTCCAGCGAATTCCTGCAGTGCGTGTTCCACAGCAAAAAGCCACCTGTTGAATAAATCATGAAGCCCCCGAGGAGCTCTGCCTGGGCTGTCACCCTGCTGTTATTTTAAAATTAGAAGGGAAAGAGAAAAAAAATTCCATCTCAGAACGCCACACTGGGGGAGGTTTCCACTTGCTCTGAGTTTCAACCTCCTTCAGAGACTGGACCTGGTGCTGGCAGCACCCGGTGAAAAGTGGTTTGGAAACAAACCCCGAGCCTGCCTGGCCCTTTTACTGGGGTTCTCCTGGCCAAAATAAGTTTAACAGATCCTTAGAAAGACCTGCGGGACTACCCAGCCAAGGCAGTAAGTGTGGGTGATCCAAAGAACATAGATTTGCGTGGCAGCCATGGGTTCAAATCCCACTTGCACTTAGAGCCATCACTGGGCTTTGTTTCAATTCCCTCATCAAAAGAAGCCTTCATTGTCGTCTTTCATGATCGGGGCTGGCGTGGAGAGGTCCTGGTAGGCACCCTGTAATATGGTCCATCCCTGGAGGGGGAGCTGCCCTAATAAGGCACCCTCTTCTCTGATATGAACCTTTTCTTGAGTTGCTGTTCTCCAGGCTGCCGGACTGTGGTCCCCACAAGATGTACTCAAGATGTACTCAGTGGGCTTGGCCTCAGGCCCAGAATCTGGGAGACTGCCCTTGGGAAGCCTGGCCTAGGAGACAAGGCAAAAGTGTGGCTGAGGGTAAGGTGGCCAGGTTCACTACACTGGCAAGTCCTTGATGACGGTTTTGCAGTGTCCCCTGCTTAGAGACGGCCTGAAGTAAGCATACATGATCTGTGGAAAAGAGAAAAGTACCTGTGATGCCTGCCCCAGAAGGTGAAGCTTGTCGTGGTATCAGCCTCTCAGAACAGCGACAGAGTAGGGGGAACGCCGCCTCATGGGCAGGAATGCTAAGACTCAGTGTAGGAGCCAGGCTTCCAACACTGGCTTTCCTGTGGCCCGCTGTGGAGTGGGAAGGAAACACCAGGTTTTCCTTTCCTCTGAGGGCTTCAGAGTGAACTGTGCAAGGTAACGGAACGGTGCAAGGCACCCGAAGACAGAGCCAGAGCTGAGGAATTTAGGGATCAGACCTTAGGGGAGTGGTTCTCAACCTTCCTAATGCTGCGACCTTTAATACAGTTCCTCATGTTGTGGTAAACCTCTCTCCACCATAAAATTATTCCATTGCTACTTCATAACTGTAAGTTTTGCTGCTCTTATGTATTATAATGTAAATATCTGATATGCAACCCCAAGGGGTCATGATCCACAGATTGAGAACCACTGCCTTAGAGGCTCTTGAATGCCAAAATGACAGTATTTACTTATTTATTTAAAAACTCCCTCACATTTATTCTGTGTATGTATGTGTGTGTGCATGTACCATGGTGTACATTTATTAAACGGTGCAATGTTATTTATTAAGCAGCGCCCTGGGAGAAAAGACAGTGCAGGAAGGAATATGTGGAACCTGCTTTTATAGGGTACCCCCCACGCCCCGCACATGCGCTTATGGGTTTACGTAGCTATGCCGTGAATGTGCATAGATTCCGTGATCACACAGCACATGGATTATGTAGGATGTAAGGCCCTGGGATGACTAAGCATCTTGCCTGACTACTGGACAGCGCATGTGCGGTCATGTAGCTGGGGGAGTGGCTAGGATTTCTAACACATGGAGGGTAAGGTCAGAGGGCAACCTATAGGAGCCAGTTCTCTCCTTCCATGGTGCGGGCTGCAGGGATGAAACCCAGGCTATCAGGCTTGGCGGCAAGTGCCTCTACCAGCTAGCCATATCACCATTTAATTTTGAGCCAGGCAAATGGCAGACTAGAAGCTGTGATAAGAAAGAGAATGGGCCGGGCAGTGGTGGTGGCGGTGGTGGCAGAGCATGCCTTTAATCCCAGGACTTGGGAGACAGAAGCAGGAGGAGCTCTGTGAGTTCGAGGCCAGCCTGGTCTACAGAGCGAGTTCCAGGAGAGCCAGGGCTACATACACAGAGAAACCCTGTCTCGAAACACACACATACACACACACACACAGGTGCTGACTAAGCCGCAGTCTTTAAGAATATCAGTTACAGTTGCCGAGGCCTGTGCTCACCCCAGTCTGCTGTTATCAGACTCCGTGAACACAGAGGGTAAGCCTGCTGCTCTGTCACATGGCCAGCAGGAGGGATTTGGATTGGAAGCATTGCTCCTGGGCCAGAGGCAGTGAACTAAAGAAGAGGATGTGGGGTGGGAGGAAGCTGATGGATGATGTACCGTAAGGGGCCTGGGAGTGGCGAAAGCCAATAGGGAATGAGGCGTGTGCCTCCCATCTCTGCTCCGGGCCATGGCCGTGTGTCTCGGAGCTGGCTTTCCTACTTTGCTAGACTACCTTTGGCTCCTTGCTGACAGACCACTGAAAGCTGAGCCAGCCTCTCTCTCCTTGGTGCGTCTTTCCAAGCCACCGTCAGTATCTAGTTCTGTCTTTTCTGTTCTTGTCCCTGAACCTCAGTCTTCACATCAGTTACAAGGATACCCTGAGACCTACCTACTGGAAAATTCTAAGAGCCAAATTAGAGCCAGCAAGGAGATAGGAAGAGGAGATAGACCAATTCCTGTGGCTCAGACAGTCAGCCTCGCCCACTCCACACGTTCCAGGCTGGTCCTACGTCATGTCCAATACCCCCTGTCCTCCACAAAATAAAGACAGCCTGAGGAGTGACACCCATTGTCCTCTGGCTTGCGCATACGTAGGGTACACGCATGGGCTCTGAGAACGTGAGGTCATTTCTGTGTGAAGAGAAACAAATTTGCTGCCTCCACCTCCTGGATGTCTCTACTGGGACCTGCCACACAGAGCCGCCACTCAAGACGTCGGCTAGGGGAACATCCAAAAAGCAAAAAGAGCCAGCATGGTCAACGTGTTGCCCTGCCCCGCTGCCCACCAGCCCCTTCCTGAGTCCCAGGCAGCTGAAGCTACAGTCTTAAAATTCACTCCTTTCCCAGAACTGAACCTATTTCAGGATTAAGCAGTCAGGAGGTCATAAAATGCAAAGAGGAAGAGGACCGTCCAGCCATTGTAAGAACCCACCATCAAGGGAAGTAATGTGTCTGTAAGTCTGTCTGCCTTTGGGGGAAATGGGCCATAAATCGCTGCCTTAAGGGCTGGTGAAAGGCTACAAGTTATTTCCAAAAAAGAAAGTCTTGGGCTTTTGAACTCTTGAAGAGGCAATAGCCTTCACTTGGATGATTGGGCTGGCTATCTATCAGGAGCGCAAACAAAGCCCATAACACCCAGCTGGGAGAGTGAGCTCTACAGCCAGGCCTGGCTGCCGGGCAGAGGATCCTGTGGTGTCTTCCCAGGCTCCTTTAAAAGCGGGTGTGTGTCTTGGGCCCCCCTCCATGGCCACTGAGCATGCACAGATCTACTCCACCTGAGGATTGCTGGACTGTAGCGTAGGAGGCTGAGAGGTGAGACCTGGTTAGTATTCCTTGAGGCTAACGTGAATGCTTTGCCTTTCCTGTCCTTCTGCCTTGGGCACTGTCTTGCCTGGTTCTGTGTCCCGTCCACCCCACCCGCCTCCCCCAGACAGGGTTTCTCTGTGTAGCTTTGCACCTTTCCTGGAACTCACTCTGTAGACCAGGCTGGCCTCGAACTCACAAAGATCCACCAGCCTCTGCCTCCCGAGTGCTGGGATTAAAGCGTGTGCCATCACCACCCAGCCGTCTGGTTCTGTCATAACTGTCACTTCATCCCAGGGGATGCCCCTGACCACCCTGGCACCTCAGCACACATTACTGAGTTTTACTTATTTTTTGGTGCTGGGGATTCATTCCAGGGCCTTACTTGTACCAAGCACAGAGTCATGCCCCCAGTTCTCAGTTTTACTTTATTTGAGGGACTCCCAACTGTCTGGGAGCTGGGCTTCCTGTTGCCCACTGGACCCTGAGCTCTAGAACCTGTGTTAGCATGGAAGGTTCTTCTTCAGTATTCATCGTAGTCAGAGGGTGCCTGGGGGAGACCTCAAAAGGCGGCATTTGGCTAGGGCTGAAGTGACATGGAGGAGGATGGCCAGGCCTTGCCAGAGCTTGCTTGGCTTCTGTGGTGGGAGAAGCTCAGGCCACCTCTGTCAGGCATGAGGTGTGGACAGAGCATGGGCGAGACCAGTAGGGAAGCTTGCAGTCAGGCTAGGAAAGACTCCCAGAGCTGAATACAAATAATTCTGGTTGGGAAACTGTCTCATTGGGAATAGAAGTGGGGGAGGAAAGGAAGGAAGGGGTAAGTTTATTTATTTACTTATTTATTTGTATTTTATGTGTGCCTACATGTATGATGTATGATGTATGTATGTATGCCATATGCGGGGCTGTCGCTCAAAGAAAGACAGAAGAGGGAGTCAGACGCTCTGGAAGGGGCGTTACCAGTGTCTGTGAGCTGCCGAGGGTGTGCTGGGAACCGAACCTGGGTCCTTTGCAAGAGCATGAAGCACGCTGAACTGTTGAGCCATCTCTCCGGCCGCTCTGAGGATTTTTAGGACAGTGAAACTTCTCTTTGTTATTGTTATGTATTCTCTGCGTGTGGCTGAGTGTACACGTGCGTACGCGTGTGCACATGCGTGCACGGGCAGACATGCCTTTCTCAGCTCTTCCTGCCCTTTCACCTGCAGAGGCGACAGAACAAGACAGTCATAGTCAGCAAAGCTTTGCTGAGCTAATGGCTCCCGGGTTCACTGTCTCACAGCCAAGGAGACTGAGAAACACGGACAAGGGGTGAACAAAATGAAAGACGTCGGTTTGTTAAGAGAAATCGGGAAAGTTTCCCTTTTCCAAACAGAAGTTTAGGGCTGGGGCTGCCTGCTTGGGGAAGTACTTGCTTAGGACGCACAAGGCCTTGGGTTGACTCACATACAGAATCAACTGGATGTGTGAGATGATCCCAGCACTTGGGAGCTGAATGCAGGATGATCAGAAGTTCAAGGTCATGGGCAGGTAAGATGGTTCCATAGGTAACGATGCTTGCCACCAAGCCTGAGGACCCGAGTTCAACCCCAGGACCCTCATGGTGGAGGGAGAGAAGTAACTCCTGCAAGGTTCTGGTGCATGGGTTCTGGGAATTAACTCAGGTCCTTACCCACACACACACAGCAAGGGCCTTCTCAGCTGAACCATCTCCACCGCCCCTGAAGTTCTGTTATTTAAAGAAAGGGCCAACAGCCTGGCGGTGGTGGCACATGGCTTTAATCCCAGTACTGGGGAGGCAGAGGCAGGTGGATCTCTGTGAGTTGGAGGCCAGCCTGGGCTACAGAGCAAGTTCTAGGACAGCCAGGGCGACACAGTGAAAACCTGTCTCAAAAACAAACAAACAAACCAAACAAAACCAAAACAAAACAAAAAACCTGAAAAAAAAAAAAGAAAGAAAAAAGAGAAAAAGGAAAAAGAAAGGGCCAATAAGCATAACTCACCAGAAATAAGCAGACAGCTTCCTGTGCAGGTCTGCTGGGCTCTCCTTCAAACACTGGCAGCGGCTGTAAGCAGGATTCTTCCTCTCTCTACTTTTCCTGGCCATACACGAAGCACTTTGCATCCTTCATCCCACTCACCCAGCCCTGGATGCCTGGCATCCCATCCCCAATCTCAGGCTGGGTCTCAGGGACTCAGAGCCTTCGTGAAGCAGGTGTTCATACCCAACTCTGTCTCATGCCCAAACCACAGGTCTCAGACCTCCAAAGAAACCCCCTACCTCACACCCCTGCCAGACAGGGGTGCTTAAACTCTCAACCCGTATTCTCATCTGGTCCATTCTCTGAGACCCAGTGAGTGAGCTGAGGAGCGTTATCTAAAGACAGGATCAATGTTGCTGATTTTTCCTTCTGCCTCAGGCTCCATTACAGCCACAAGGCTTCTTTTTAGTTAAAGTTTTGGGGTTGTGTTCATCATGAGTTGTTGGGTTTTGTGAGGGGTTGTTTGTTTTATTTTGTTTTTTACATTGGCTTTGATTTTCTAAAGGGATTACATTTACATTTTATTATTTTTTGTTGTTGCTTTTGTTGTTTGTTTTGTTTTTTGGCTTTTTCGAGACAAGGCTTCTCTGTGTAGCCTAGGGTGTCCCAGAACTTGCTCTGTAGACCAGGCTGTAGTCCGTGGCATGTAGTCTGCCCTCTCCTACAGTGGGTCATTTCTGGACTTGACTTACTCTGTCTTCCTGACTTACTCTGTCTTCCTAGGTGACCCTTGCTGAGGCCAGTACTACCAGAGAGAGTTCACCCTCTCCTGGTTCAAATACCCTCTTGCCCAGCCTCATGTTTCTAATCAGTGTTCAGAAAACTGGATGTCAGGTCCAGTTAATGAGCAGCGCGCACACGCAGTACCCAGGCTGGCTGCGTTAAAATCCTGCCACTTATTAGATGCATGACTTTGGGCAAATTCCTCAGCCTGTTTCCTCACGTACAATATGGTGATAATCCAGGAGACCTTAATATAATCTTCTAGGGCATTGGAGTCATAGAACCTGCTCACTAAATGCCAACTGTGATTATCAAGTCCTTAGTGAAGGTGGTAATTGTTGTTAGGAAAATTAATGTCCTAGGCATTTAAGGGATATGTTAGAGAGGTCACAGTCAAGGAGGCACAGAGCCGAGTGTGGGGAAGGGGACAAGATACAGGGGGTGACATGATCGGAGGTGACTGGATATAAAAAAGGCAAGGAGTCAGACTGAGTGAAGGCACTGCTCTCTCTCTCTCTTTGTGTGTGTGTGTGTGTGTGTGTGTGTGTGTGGTCCTGGGACCTGTTGACACTATTTCTGCTTTATGGAAACCGTAGGTAAAATCAAAGGGGAAAGCCACAAAGAAAGCACCTGGAACTTCTCCCCAGGCCTGGCAAGTCAGGGGCTTCCTGACTTCAGACGCTCTGTTAGAGGGATGTGGGACAGTCCTCTAGGTCTTGGGCCCGGTGCTGAGTACAGAGTCTCTAGTGGGATGTGTGACAGGTCCTCCAGGTCTTGGGTGAGGTGCTGAGTGCTAAGTCTCTTCTCAGGATCCAGAGGAGGCTTGAGCAAACACGGGGTGGCTGGGCACAGCCGCCCTGCAAGGAGCGCATCTGGTCAAGGCCCACGAGAAGGTCATTCTGACCAAGGGCCTCTGGGGATGGACAGGAAACCCAGGACCCTGTAAACAGGGGCCTCTCCTTGACATGAAGCCAGCGAGAGGGTGAACTGTCCTTTCCCCTCTTGTCACTGTCTGCTGGCCCCCAGGGCCTCAATCTCCGTCTTCTCCACAAACTTGGAAAAAAGAAACCTTCCCACAACAGAAGACTCTGGATATAAAGAGTCACCTCCCAGGGTGATGGGGTGACTTGAGGAACCAAAAGGTGGCTCCATTTGGTCCCTGCTGCTCTCACCCTGAGGGACCACCTGGCTCCAGCCCTGGGAAGCGCCATTATCACCTATTAGCATCTGGAGTGAGTAAGTTTTTACTGTTTGGGGAAGAGGCCTTTTGGAGGCTGCCAAGGCTGAGAGGCCCTAGGGAGGCCTGGGAAGAGGCTTCAGAAGGGTCACCTAGGGTGTAGAGAGACAGGAAGGTCTTAGGCTAAAGTGGACTTTCACAGATTACCAAACACTTCCTGTCTCCAGAGGAGCTAGGATGTGGTGCTTCCTGCCCCTTCTGTGCCTTGGCTTTGGGGCCCAGAGGGGCCCAGCCAAAAGATGGCTGTGGCTGTGTTCACTGTGAGCCAGCCATCTTCCTTAGTGCCCATGGCTCCAATTTTGTTCTTTGGCAAGACAAGGTAAATCAAACCTAGAGGGCTTCTCTCTAGCCCTCCAGGGAAGAGATGCCACTGGGAGCTCCAAGCTGTCTGCAACTTTTATTTTAATTTTAAAAACAGATTAACTCCCGATCCTTCTGCCTCTTCCTCCCAAGTGCTGGCACTACAGGTGTGTGCCAGACAGTTCTAAGTCAGTGGTGCCTGTTGGTGATGTCTGAATGGCAGACATCTGCACCACAGCAAACTGCTTCAGCACTGGGAGAGCCTCAGACCGCCCCTGATGCTGATGGCTCCTTCTCCTTGTTGTTGTTTTGTTTGTTTGCTTTTCAAGACAGGGTTTCTCTGTGTAGCCCTGGTCCTTGAACTCCCTCTATAGACCAGGCTGGCATCAAACTCAGAGATCCACCTGTGTGCTGGGATTAAAGGTGTATGACCGACCGCGACTGGCGGCTGTAGAAAGTTTCAAAGGATGACTGGGAGCATGAGGGTGGGGTGCCAACCACCACGCAGCAGCTCCTGGCCAGGTTGGGCCACTCTGGCTGTTGCTTTGGCACTGAGGAGCTGAGTGACCCTAGTTGAGTTTCTTGATCATTTTGAGCCTCAGTTTCCCCTGCTGTCCAGTGAGAGGAATAGAGCAGCGGCCTGAGAGACCAAAATGCCCAGCTTGCCCGGGAAGCCCAGTGGCTGCTCACTACCCCCTGCCTGGGCCCCCAGCCATCTCATTGTTTTGGGTGCCACCCTATTTTTCAGTCTTTGTATATGTGTTTGTTGCATGAGCATGTGCGCTCATGGATTTATTTGTTTGTGTGTGTGTCAGTGAGTACGTGCACCAGCTCACATTTGTGGAAGACGGGAGACAACTTTGGGTATCGGTCCTTACCTTGCACCTCGTGTGAGACAGTCTTCTGTTGTTCTCTCCTGCATACACCAGGGGATTCTCCGACTCTGCCTTCCATCTTTCTGCAGGGGTGCAGGCACTGTAGACTGCTACTACACAGTTCCAGGAATCCAAACTCAAGCCCACTGTGCCATTTTCCCAGTCCTGGACCCACTAGTCTGAGACATCCGGCTGAGTGCCCAGGGGACCAGTGTCCTGGAAAACATTTCCCCTCGAGTGATTCTTGCCTTGATTTCTGCACCATCCAGATCAAGCTCCAGGATCATCTGCTACACCCTCGTTCCCTTCACAGCACAGGACAACACCCACAGGAGACCTTGGCTTGACCAGAGGTCAACCCGTTTCCCCAGAAGCTTCTAGAAGACGGGGGCTCCTATGTGGCCTGAGTGCCCAGCCCACAGCAGGTGTTTTAGAAATCACGGCTGAATGGAGAAAGGAACTAAGATGAGATAAGATAAGAAGGCACATTCAAGATGCCAGGCGTGACTCAGTCCCTTAACAGTGGTGGGTGGGGTGGCCGGTCCGCCGCTGCTGATCTAAGACCCTTCCGGGGAGAAAATGAAGCAGACAGGCTACTTACTCCCTGCAAGTTAAGTAAAGACAAGCCAGGAAGACAAGATGCACCAACAGGGAAGTGTGAAGGACAGTATTGAGTTGAAAATTCCATTTTGGGGGTCATTGCTTCAAGCCTTGAAGGGAGTAAGTAGCCTGTCTGCTTCATTTCCAGGGGGTGGGGGGATGTGAAGGCGATCTGTAGCCACAGGACAGCACAGGTGGAGCAGTGTGATGCAATCTGAGCTGCCTAACGGGTGTCCTGCCTAGTCCGTTCCAGCGCTGAGTAAGTGGGAGAAGGCAGAGACGAGGAAGAGTATTTCACCTGACAATTTGAGCCTTGGTGGACAAGAACAGGGGCAGGACGGGGTGCACTGGCTGTTTTAAGGAAGGTATATAGCAGGAAATATGTGGGTGCTAGGCAGGAAGAGATGTTAAGGGGTATTATTTTAAGAGACCTCTTCAGGAGTTAAAAAGATGGCTCAGCGGTTAAGAGCACCACTGAATGACACTTAATTGCTGGGAACTCTAGTTCCAGGGGATCCAATGCCCCTTCTGGCCTCCAAGGACCCCTGCATACACATGGTCAGGCATACAATATATACACAAAATAGACACATAAATCTTTTTTAAAAAATAAAGAAAACATGTGTGTGTGTGTGTGTGTGTGTCTGTGTCTGTGTCTGTGTCTGTGTGTCTCTGTGTGTGTGTGTTTCATACAGATACATGGACACGTGTGTCCGTGTACCTGTGGAGGCTAGAGGTCAGCCTTGGATCTTGTTCCTCAGGCACCAGCCACACATCTTGTTTTCTGAGACAGCATATCTCACTGGCCTGGGACCAATTAGATTAGACTGGCTGGCTTTCCAGGGAGCATAGAGAGCTGTCATGTCTGTCTACTTCCTAGCTCATACCCACATGGCTAGTTTTTATAATGTGGGTTCTGAGGATCAAACTCAGGTCCTCAAGCTTATGTGATAAGCACTTTACTGGCTGGGTCAGTCCCAGTTTGAAGTCAAAGCATTGGTAACTATCTCTCTCTCTCTCTCTCTCTCTCTCTCTCTCTCTCTCTCTCCTCCCTCCCTCCCTCCCTCCCTCCCCCCTCCCTTTTGTTCTTTCTTGCTTTCTTTCTTTTTGTTTTTTGAGACAGCATTTCTCTGTGTAGCCCTGTCTGTCCTGGAACTCATTCTGTAGATCAGGCTGTCCTCGAACTCAGAGACCTGCCCACCTCTGCCTCTGGAGCACTGGAGTTAAAGGCGTGCCCCACCACACTTGACTTCAGCCGCTGTCTTCCAGTTGTGCATACCCAAATGTGCCGTTGTAGAAGACAGAAGGTCTTCCCAGAGGCTCTTGCACAGTTTGAGATTTCCTCTCCAGTGTTGGTTCAGATGGGGGACACATGCCCTTCCCCAGGCAATGATCAAAGTCATGGGCTGGTGCCTTAGGTGACTTTGGTCAGTCAGGACCCAACCACTATGGAGGCAGACTCAGTGCCAGTTCCACGGAAATCTGAATGTGGAAGACACATGTGGCTGCACCGAGGACTACCAGAAGAAAGTGAGTGGAGTGGATACTTCAGCCAGCTAGCAAATGCCCACTACCCTGGCATTTCACCTAGAGGTGCATATCACCCCTGGGACTCAGTTATCTCCAAGGGCATCAGGGCGGTGTCAGCCTTTGGTGACAGTGACTATCCCTTTATTAATTGATCCCCAGTGTCTGGTATAATACTACCACACATACCTGCCTGCTGAACAAGAAAGCATCCAACCTGTCAGAGAACTCTTCATTCATAAGTTTTGGTTGTTGTTTGTTTTTAAGTAGGGTCTTACAATGTAGCCCTGGCTGGCCTGGAACTCACTTAGGAGACCAGGCTTCCTCCAACTCGAAGAGATCCTCCTGCCTCTACCTCCCAAGTGCTAGGATTAAAGCCTTGTGTTACCACATCCTACTACATAAGATTCTTAAAATACTGAGTGACATCTGGGGAGCAGTCTGAGCAATCAGGTTAACTGCCTCCCTAAGTTTACATGGGGCAGCGCCAATGGTTAGTGGCCAGGCATGTTATTTGAGGCTGTCTGCCTTCCCAGGAACCTCTGTGGTCTAGTTACCCTCAGCTGCACTTCCAATCCGAAGGTGACGGTGTGAGTCACGGAGTTGGGTGGGAGATTGGGGTATCAACACTGGCTTTGCTGAACAATGCCCTTCTGTCGAAGATTCCTAGTCACTGGGTGTGACTCATTCTGTCTTTATCAAACAGGCATCCGGTCTCCTTTGGGTCTTTGGGGCTGCGTGGTACAGGCTGTGTACAGAATATTATAAAAATGACAATTAAAAAATGGGAGTGGAAGGGATGAAGGGCGAGAAGGCTTATGAACATGAATGGCTTCCCTTTCTTCCCTCTGGCTCACAGGAATTCAAAGTATAGGTCTCTAAGCAATCTCAGGTCTTTGAGACAGGACCCTCACACCAGGAGGGTGAGGATATTTTCCCAAAGCATCAATATTGGTAGGATACCTCTGCCCCAGATTGAACTGTTCAGAGAACTGTAAAGTCCACAAAGACCCTGGGGCTGCTCCCTGGAAAGTTTATTTTGTAATCAACCTGACACATGTTTCCACTCTTTTTTCTGTTGTTGTTATCATTAGTTTGCTGTAGACTTTACCTCTAATTTAATTGGATTTGTTCATTATTATATTGTTATTGGTGGTGGTGGTGGTGGTGTGGGTGTATGATGTACATGAGGGCCAGTACCTGTGTGACAGAGCATGCGTGTAATCAGGGGACAACTAGTAGGAGGAAATTCTGTCCTTCCACCATGGGAGTCTTGGGTATTGAACTTAAGCCCTTAGGCCTGACAGCAGGCCGCTTTACCTCCTGGGCCATCTCTCCAGTCCAATTTTATTTATTTTGTGAAACTAGGGTTTAAACACAGGGCTGTGCACTTACTAGGCAAGAGCTCTACCACTGACCCATATCTCGAGCCCTCTTTTTAGTTTTTGGGACAGAATTTTACTGATTTGTCCAGGATAGCCTTGAATTCATTCTGTAGCTGAGGTGGGTCCTGAACTTTTGATCCTCCTGCCTCAGCCTCTGAAGTAGCTGGGATTACAGACTTGCACAACCATGCTCATCTTGGAATGTCTTTCTTTTTTAAGAGACGTTTTGGATGAACAGAAAAATTGAATAGGAGGCTCCCATACAATCTTTCTCTTTCAGTAACAAAATACTCAAGGCTGGGTAGCCTTAGAAGGGAAAAGGGTTTATTTAACTCCCAGTTCTGGAGATTGAAAGACGTGGCACCTGCATGGTCTCTAATGAAGACCTCACAACAGTCGGTCCAATGGTGGAGGAACATTGTGACAGTGACAATTCTCATTGCTAGACAGAAAGTTCAACAGGCTGGGAGTGTCTAGACCTCCTTATGACAAGTGACTCCTGTGTCCCATGAGACCTATGCTCCCAGCAACCCAAGGACCTTCAAGTAGGCCCCACCCCTGGAAGTCCCCCCACCTGCTAACCACACTGGGAACTCCAGACACACAACCCCCTGGAGGAAGAACCAACTCTACAGCATGGAAGGGCAGCTTTCTGTGGCTAGCATCCACTGTCTGAGTAACGGAAGGATTAGTGGAAGACAAAACTGGAGACATGGCCCAGAGAGCTGAGCAAATAACACTGGAAAATAAGAGCTGTGATTAAAAAAAAAAAAAAAAAAAGAGCGGAAGGCAGCAGGCAGTGGAGCACATGCCGTCAAATCCAGCACAGGCAGGTCTCTGAGTTCGAGGCCAGCCTGGTCTACAGAGCGAGTTCCAGGACAGCCAAGGCTACACAGAGAATTCCTGTCCTCAAAAAAACCAAAAAAGAAGAAGAGCAAAGGGCCCAGGAGGTGGACAACTGTGGATGAATAGAACAGAGACAATGGAGCAGAGACCATGAAGGCAACAGCGTGATGGGGTGGGAACGGAAGCAAGTCCGGGGATACAGGAGAAGGACTTGCTGTGGGCTGCAGCGCCCACACAGACTGTTGTCTGTTCAAGCAGGGAGGAGTCCAGAACCTCCGCACACTGGTCATATTGTTTTTTTTTTCTCTTTACTCTTTCGGGGCCCCTCACCCAACTCCCAAATAATTACATGGAGACTTATTCTTTCTTATGAATGCTCAGCCTTAGCTTGGCTTATTTCTAGCCAGTTTTTCTTAAATTACCTTATTTACCTTTTGCCTCTAGGCTTTTGTCTTTCTCTATTTCTGTATATCTTTTCTTTCCTTCTTATTCCATGTCTGGCTGTGTGGCTGGATGGCTGGCCCCCGGCATCCTCCTCTCCTTTTCTTCCTCCTTCCTCCTCTGGTTCTTTCCTTCTATTTATTCTCTTTGCCTGCCAGCCCCACCTATCCTTTCTCCTGCCTTGCTATTGGCCATTTAGCTTTTTATTAGACCAATCAGGTGTTTTAGACAGGCAAAGTAACACAGCTTCACAGAGTTAAACAAATGCAACATAAAAGAATGCAACACATCTTTGCATCATTAAACAAATATTCCACAGCATAAATGAAATGTAATACATCTTTAAGTATTTACTCTACAACACACTGACAGTCGGGAAGGAAAGGGACAGGGTGGCCCCTGAGAGGATGCACTGGAATCCACATAGTTTACAAAATTCTTATATTAGCTAACTATTAATTTTATGTTTATGGGTGCTTCGTATGTCTGTGTATCACATGCATGCAACACCCAAGGAGGCTAGAAAAGAAGAGGGAATGTGATTCCTTGGGACTGGAATCATAGATGGTTGTGAGCTGCCTTATGTGTGCTGGGAATTGAACCCTGGAAGAGCAGCCAGTGCTCTTAACCTCTGAGCCAGTTCTTCAGACTCTGCAATCTGTATCTTTTTGGACCTCATGTTTGAATTTTGTGAGACCCACAGGAGAATCTGCACCGGTCCCCACCACAGACCCCTGCACTGGGCAGAGCAGAACCCTGGGGCAGCTGAAGCCATAGCACTCACGAAGTTGGGCGTGCAGTGCAGCCCACGGCAGCTACAAGCTACAGACACCACGGTGTGGCCACTGCTTGATTTCTGCCTTTCAAATCTGGCACAAATGTCCTTTGTGGCCAACTCTGGCCGGACACTTTGCCGAGAAGGGACTAATGGGGGGGTGTGACTCCAGCTCCTAAGGTGACAAAATCAAAGTCACCATAAGGAAAAGTCAGTATAAGCCAGGGGGCAAGTCCTTCTGCGTCCCCAGCACTTGGGAAGAAAGGTGGGAGCTCAAGGTCATTGTCTGCCCCAAAGTGAACTAACTCAAGGTCAACCTGGGCTAAGTCAGAGCAGGGTGGGAGGGTGGAGGGTGGGGGGGAGATGAAAAAGGAAGAGAGGAGAAGAGGGAGGGAGGGAATTCAATTATCACAGGATGAGATGAGAAGTTTTTGTTTGTGGTGCTGGGATTTTGAACCCACAACCTCAAGCATACTGGGCAACACAACTAGCTACACTTACTCTGGAAGTAATTTTCTTTTTCCTTTCCAATTTCATGTGCATGCACGCTTGTGTTTTTGTATGTCTGTGAGGCCACCTACATGCACGTGGAGGCCTGAGGTTGATACTGGGGCTCATCCTCAATCCCTCTTCCACCTTATTCACTGAGGCAGGGCCTCTCAAGCAAATCTGAAGATATGAATAGTCTGCTTGCTCAGGGGACCCATGATCTCTGACTCCTGAGGCTGGAATTACAGGCAGGTTGCCACGCCCATCAGGCCTTTTGTTTTTTGTTTTTGGGGACAAGGTGTTGCTGAAGGGCTTCTCTCCAGGTTCTCCAAGCCCCGCAGTCCCACATTCCACTTATAAAATAATCACTCAGACGCTTATATCACTTATAAACTGTATGGCTGTGGCAGGCTTCTTGCTAACTGTTCTTTTATCTTAAATTAACCATTTTTATTATACTTCACGTGGCTGGTGCTTACCAGGTCTTTACATGTTGCTTGTCCTGGCGGTGCTGCAGTGTCTCACTTAGCCTTCGCTTCCAGAATTCACTCTCTCCTTGTCCACCTACTTCTGCTGGCAACCTACTTCTGCTGTCACTGGCCATCAGTGTTTTATTTATATAGAGCAATATCCACAGCACAAGGTTTCTCTGTGTAGCTTTGGCTGTTCTGGAATTCACTTTGTAGACCAGGCTGGCCTCGAACTCAGAGGTCTGCCTGCCTCTGCCTCCCAAGTGGTGGGATTAAAGGCGTGCGCCACCACTACCCGGGCCCCATCAGACTGTTTACATGGTGTCTTAGTTAGGATTTCTATTGCTGCAATAAAGCACCGTTAACAAAAGGCAAGTTGGGGAGGAAAGGGTTAATCCTGCTTACACTTCCACAGCACTGTTCATCATCAAAGGAAGTCAGGACAGGAACTCAAACAGGGCAGGAACATAAAGGCAGGAGCTGATGCAGAGGCCATGGAGGGGAGCTGCTTACTGGCTTACTTCCCATGGCTTACTCAGCCTGCTTTCTTAGAGAACCCAGGACCACCAGCCAAGGATGGCACCACCCACAATGGGCTGAGACCTGCCCCCAGCAGTCACTAATTAAGAAAATGCCCTACAGGCTTGCCTACTGCTCGATCTTATAGAGACATTTTCTTAACTGAGGCTCCCTCCTCTCAGATGACTTCAGCTTGAGTCAAGTTGACTCAAATGAGCCAGTACACACGGACTCAAGAGATCTGAAATCTGATCTTCACCCTTGCCCGTTTCCTAACCCAAGCCATCTTCTCAGCACTCCACAGATATTTTTAACAAGAGGAGTCCACAGAGTATTCTGAACAATGCATGAAAATAGGTTCCCATCATAGCACATTGCTGAGAAATTCCAGAAAACTGGGGACAAGAAGAAAATAAATTTAAAGATGGTGTGTGTGTGTGTGGGAGGGATGGGTTTCAGTCAAAGAGTTCTAACATGAAACCTTTCGACAGCAGCTCTGAACATTTGAAGAAAACAAAGATGGGACTTGAGAGTTCTGGGGGAAAAACAATTCCCCACCCAGACCTTCTCACTGACAATAAGGACCGAATGAGGCATCTCGGCACAGACTGAGGAACCACCAAACACGACCCACGAGGCAGTGGAGGATCCAACAGCACAGGGAGAGAAAGAGATCCTGGCCCAAGGCTGGGACCAACCAGGCTCGCAGATGGCTAGAGGCTTCACAGGCACTTCTGGTGCCTGTAGGTTTCTGCGCCCTAAGCTGAATTTCCTAGCATACCCACAACAGACAGGACAGCGTTACCTCCAGAGGAAACACAAGTTAGCCGGGGAAGAATAACATTTTCGAGTACCACGTGGCTCAGCCAAGAATAGCTTTCCACAGCCATAATGATCTAAATGCTGCCTACTGAGCTCATGAACAGCAGAGCAAACCACACTGATAGGTAGGAAGGGGTGGATGAGAAAGGACAGAGAGGCGAAAGGAACAAGCCCTGGGTCCCACGCTACACTTTTAGACGCTATTTGCCTGTTGCTATAGTCCACGTAAAAGAGTGATCTAGGGATGGGGTATAGCTTAGAGGGAGATGTCTATCCAGCACGTGCAAAGACCTGGGTTTCATGCCCAGCGATGTATAAAAAAAAAAAGAAGCGTTGTCTGACAGAAGAGAGAATGCATGCAGTGTTTATAATGATGTATATGGTCATATTCAAGAGAAGGAAACCAAAGATAATGTTCAAAATGGAATTCTTTTCATTGTAAGTTCAGGGCCAGCCAGGGCTACAGAGCAAGTTCCAGGACAGTCAGGGCTACACAGAGAAATCCTGTCTCAGAAAAACAAAACAAATTGAAAATCAGAAAGTGGGAATCTGTCTTATTATTTAGACATACAAAGCTAGTGGAGAAGAGAGAATCTGGGGTTGGAGAGTTGGCTCAGTGGTTAGGAGCACTTGTTGTTCTTGCAAAGGACCTGGGTTTGATTCCCAGCACCCCAGGGAGGCTCACCACCGCCTTGGGAAACAAGGCACACATGTGGTAGACAGACAGACGACATACATGAGGCAAAACACACCTATATACTAAGTAGTAAAATAAATTAAAAAAAGAAAAGTAGAAGGGAGAACTCACCAAGTAGTAGCTCCTGGGGAGGGAAATCTGGGTTTGTGGGAGGCTAGGAAGGGGCCCGGCATTTTACGGCACATTTAACAGGAATGTCGTGGTCCTTTGATTCAAACCAAATGTAAAGCATAAAGATGAAGGAAGAGAAGAGGGCAAAGGGGAAAAGAAGAAAGAAAAATATGTTTCCTATCTAGTTCTCCTCACTTAATGGTGGGTTCTTGTTATCAGCGTGGGAAGGTGTTGGAGCAGGGTGCCTGGATTTGAACTCTGGCCCTGACACCTGCGCAACCTTGAGAAAGTCACCCCGTGCCTCAGTTTCCTTATCTGAAAAATGGAGGAGAAGAATAGCACCTCTACACAAAGCAATTCTCTCTCCAGAGCCTGGCAATTTGCTTGGTACCAATAACAGTCAAACTATCACTACTACGGGTGTTGCCAGCGTTTGGTGGTTTCTGGTGGGACTGTTTAACTTCAAAGACAGAACAAGGACAGGCTTAGTGGTGTGCGCCTTTAATCCCAGCACTCGGGAGGCAGAGGCAGGCGGATCTCTGTGAGTCTGAGGCCAGCCTGGTCTACAGAGTGAGTTCCAGGCTAGCCAGAGCTACACAGAGACACCCTGTCTCAGGGTGGGAGTGGGGGTGTGGGGGTGTGGGTAGGGGTGTGGGGGTGGGAGGGGGCGGGGTTAAGGAGGCATTTGCTCTCTGGTGGATGCGCAAGAAATTAGTTTTCTGGAGATCCTGGGAGAAAAAGTGACAGGTGTGGGAAGGAGGCTGAGTCGGTCAAGGTCTACGCGGGAGGTAGGAGCCATGCCAGTCATGTTAACAGCAAGAACTGCATCCAAAGGACTGATGTGTGTGTAACTGAGGGGGGAAAAGGGAAAGCACCCTAATTTTTCGTGCAAACAGCCACTTCAGGAAGCACTTAACATCCCTAGTCCAGGGGAACAAAGAAAAGACTTGGAATTAAAGTATTAAAACTTGCTGGGCGGTGGTGGCGCACGCCTTTAGTCCCAGCACTCGGAGCAGAGCCGGCGATCTCTGTGAGTTCGAGGCAGCTGGCTACAAGTGAGTCCAGGAAAGCACAAAGCTACACAGAGAAACCCTGTCTTGAAAAAAAAAAAAAAAAAAAAAAGTATTAAAACTTGAAGGGCATTGTTGGCTGGTATCGGCATTTTTGAAGGGGCACAGTGAAGCAGGGGTCAGAGAGGGGACACACACACACACACACACACACACACACACAGGATTCAGCCGCTGGTTCAAGAATGTGCTGCTGTCCCTGGATGAAGATGTGTGTAGGATGCTGCTCATATGTAGGTGCCAGGTGTGTGTAGGGGGGTCCCCAGGTTCTCCTCACTGCTCTGGCCTTACTTCCTGGCACTGGGAGAAAGTAGTTGGGTGCTGAAAGAAAGTACAATAATAACCAGCCACCGACTTTCACCGAATACCTATCTCACCTGTTTAATTTCATTCCATTCAGAGAATCACTCGATTTTTAAAAATATATACAAAACCCAGGAAATCTGACGTTGGTCATTGAGATTGACCTGTGAATGAATGGAATGAAGAATTTGTGCACGGGTGTGTTTACAATCATTTGTTACTCTGCACATTCTTCCAGACGTCTGAGGAGTGGGACAGAAAAGAAACCTAGTCCCCACTTCCACAGTGAAGCAAGCGGTGTGTCCAGGCCACAGACCCAGTGGCAGTGGCATTAATACAGGAGTGTAGTCGAAGATCATTCTGGACAGGGCAGGTGCTTGGTGTCTGTGACATTAATATTTAAGCGACCTAAAGCCTGACAAAGGGCACTTCTCATAAGATCTGGAGGAAGAGTGTCTTCCACAGAGAGAACAGAAATTGCAAGGACCGGAGGTGTGAGGGAGCGTGGTGTGTTCTGTGAAGCGTCTGCACCTGTGAGATGCGGGCAGGGCTCCATAGACAATGTAAAAGGTTTGTGGCTTATTCTGAACGCAGTGAGGCTGGTGACGTTCCGTAGCAGACACGAGAGCCCGTGTGCTCCTTTGAAATACCCCCTGGACTGCAGGGAGGAGAAGGGGTTGACCTCAGTGTGCCAAGTGAGGAGGGGGCAGCAAGCCATCTCTTTAGGGTCGCCATGACAAACCACCACAAACGTGGGCCTTAGAACACCGGGAACTCATCCTCTCACAGCTCGGGATGGCAGAAGGCTGACATTTTGGTGTGTGCAGGGCCACCCTTCCAGTGGCCCAGGGCCCTCCTGGGCTTACAAAGCAGCAACACTCTACCACACACATCTGTCTGCATCTGGCCTTCTCCCTGGGCACCTGTGTTCCTCAGCTCTCTGTAAGGGATTTAGGGCCTGTCCCCTTATGTGAGATGATCTCATCTCCGGATTCTTGCCTTAATTATGTCTCCGAAGACAAGCTTTCCACAGAAGGTGACATTTGCAGTTACTGGGGGTGGTGAGCAGGAAGACGTATCCTTTGAGGGAGTGTACAACCCACTGTAGAGATCAATGGGGAGTCACACAATGTGTGAATGACAGAACACAGTGGGCTGGAGCAGGTGTGGCTGCAGAAATGGAGAGAGGTGGACAGGTTGAGTAGATAGTATGTTCCTCAAGGTTCTCCACAGAAATATATACCTACAATTGTACATCTATACATATACACACATACATGTGGGCATATATTTAGTCTGTTCTATTCTACATGTCTGTGTGTGTATGCACATATACTATACACACGTCTTAGTTGCTGTTCTATGAGGAGACACCATGACCAAGGCAACTCTTATAGAAGAAAGCACTTAATTTGGGCTTACTTACAGTTTTAGAGGGTTAATCCATGATCATCGTTGCAGGAAGCAGACAGGCAAGTGGCTGGAGCAGTACCTGAGAGCTTCACATCCTGATCCACAGGCAGCAGGCAGAGACATAGAAAGAAAGACTGGGCCTGGCATGGGTTTTGAAACCTCAAAGCCTACCCCTAGTGACACACCTCCTCCAAGAAGGCCACACCTCCTCCAACAAGGCCACACCTTCTCCAACAAGGTCACACCTCCTCCAACAAGGCCACACCTCCTCCAACAAGGCCACACCTCCTCCAACAAGGCCACACCTCCCCCAACAAGGCCACACCTCCCCCAACAAGGCCACACCTCCAGTTCTTCCCTGACAGCTCACCAATTGGGGACTAAGCACTCAGACACATGAGTCTATGAGGGCCATTCTCATTCAAGCCACCACAGCACATATAAGAAGAAATTGTCTCAGATAATTATGGAAGCTGAGACTCCCTAGAGCTGCAGTTGGCAAGCTAGACACCCAAGAGGGCGTCAATATAGGTCTGAAGGCCTGAGGACCAGGAGACCCTAGAAGAGTTAATGTTTTAGCTGAAGTCTGAAGGCCAGAAAAGACCAGTCTCCCAGGCAGGCAGGAAGAGTCCCCTCTTAGGCAGCTTTGTGTTTTGTTTGGGCCTTTGAGTGTCTGCACAAGACTCAGCCACACTGGGGAAGTGTGATGACTGATCTTGGTTGTCAACTTGACTGGATCTGGAATCAACTAAAAGTCGCACCCCTGGGTGGGTCTGTGGGCATATTTCCTAGAAAGATTCGCGGAGGAAGGAAGACTCTCCCCTAGTAAGAGAAGGACAGCAACCCAGAGAGAAGGAGGGCTGAAGCGAAAGCTGTTACATTTTGCTTGCTTGCCTTCACCTCCTGCTGATAAGTACATCTGCTCTACCGCTGCTGCAGCTGCTACCACCATTCACTTGCTGTCAGTGAACCCAGCTTCTTTGGCTTTCCGTCATGGACCGAAGACTAGCGGCTCTCCAGGAATCCCCCAGGCCTTCAACACCAGCTTGGGACTGCTGAGACGTCCAGCTTCATGGACTCAGAAGCTGCTGGATTCTCAGCACCTCCTGTGTGCAGACAACCACTATGTACCAAGGAAGCCACTCTGATAAGGCCCCTTTGTGTATTCATTGGACTGGCCCGCCTAAGCCTAACACAGGAGGACAATCTGCTTTACTCGACCCAAACATGGCTCCCAACCAGGAACGTCCTCACAGACACACCTGGAATAATGTTTGGCAGCCTGTGGCCCCTCCAAGAAGGACCCCTAAGACTAACCAAGGAGGGCACACAAGAAGAAAAAAGGGGACCGAAGAGCTCCTTCTTCCAGGAAAAGGTATAAACTGAGTGGCCCGATTTTGGGTCACAGGGTGGGGGTGGGAAGGGAACATGAGGAAGTGAGAGACCAGGGACACTGGCCCGCTGGAGAATAGCCAGGTGAGGCTTCAGTAAAGCTCATCTCCTCCAGCCTCCCTCCTCCCCGGGCCCTGAAAGCATCTCTTGCTAAATGCAGGGGGCTAGCCTCTGCTGGGGATGGCACCATTCCCAAGCAGATGAACCAGGACAAAGCCGGGTCCTAGACACTAATGTCTGCCGTGGGAGCGGAACCCTCGGCCCTTCCTCTCTCACTCTCCTCCAGGTCAGGCATTGACAGTGAACAGCCGCCTGGTGCCGGTCGGCAGGATGTCACTCTGAACGGGTAATTTCTGTCCCAGTGAGACTGTGAGCCCTTTGGCTACCCTAGGGGTCTTCCAGAGTCCCTCACCCTGATGTTTTCCTCCTATGTGAAGTCAGGGTGCTCTGAGAGGTGGCTGTGTGAACACATTCTGCAGACTTTGACCTCAGTCTTTGCAACAGTGATTCTAGCAAGGTCTGTCCTGGGTAAAGGTGCTATTGCTGTTATCCACCGGTGTGTAATGAAGAACCTCCAAAAGTGGCTTAAGTAGCAAACATTCATGCTTTCAGAGTTTTTGTGGGTTGGGGTTCAAGAAACAGCTCTCAGTGGGGTCCTAGCTCAGTCTGTGTCAGGTTGTAGTCTAGATGCAGACAGGGGCTGTAGGCATCTGGAAGCTTCCATGACGGCTCACTGTGAGGATGGTTACTAAGAGAGCTTTGTCTCTTGCTGGCTGTTGGATGGAGGCCTAGATTCTTTTCTTCTTGTTGTTTTTTGTTGTTTTTTGTTTTTGTTTTTGTTTTTTTCGAGACAGGGTTTCTCTGTGTAGCTTTGCGCCTTTCCTGGAATTCACTTGATAGCCCAGGTTGGCCTCGAACTCACAGAGATCTGCCTGGCCCTGCCTCCCAAGTGCTGGGATCAAAGGCGTGCACCACCACCACTGCCCGCGGCCTAGATTCTTTACCATCTGAGCCTCTTCGCAGGGCTCCTTGAATGTTTCCACAATGCAGTGGTAGGTTTCCCCTAAAGAAAGTGACCCCACCCTAAGAGCCAGAATGGCAAAGTGTCTTAGGTTCCGCCTTTGATGTCATACCCCACCATCACTGGCTATGTTGTAGTAGAGTGAGTCAGTCCAGCAGAGAGAGTAAACAACACAAGCCTAAGTCGAGGAGCCTCAGATAATCGGTGTGTGTGTGTGTTATGTCCGGGTGCTCTGGAAGCTTGTCTCCAGCTGAGCGGGCTCTCGGAACCGTCACCACACCACCGGGAAGACTGCTCAGACCACGCTTGCCCAGCAAAACTGAGGAGCCACGGGTTAGGCTTGTTTGTGTCTGTCTGCCTCCTCATGAGTTGGGGGGTGGGAACATTTGTAACAGAGAGCATCAACAGTGAGGTAAAAATGGTGCCTGATATTTGCTGAACACACTGGAGACTACGAACATGTTGAGGGCAGGGCCACCGCCTGCCTCGTTTCTAGGCTGTTTCCATTACCTAGAAGCAGGCATTCAAATATTTGCGAATGGGATCGGCACACTATGGTGTGTGTGCCTGTAGTCACAACACTCAGAAGGCTGAGGTGGGGGGATTCGAGTCTGAAGGCAGCCTGAGCTACCTGGCAAGACCCTACCTATCTCAAAATAACTTTTCCTTAGGAAGAAAGGAATGTGTTTCTCATTTTGAGCTCACAAGAGCCCGATAGTGCAAGTATCATGATTGTTCCCATTCTGTGGATGGAAAAACAGACACACAAGGAGATGAAGTCATTCCTTCAAAGTGACGTGGCTCGTATTGATAGCATTAGCGTGAGAAATCAGACTGACTCTGAATGGCCATAGAGAGACAGACAAACAGCTCTGACGGGACTAGCTATCCACGAGTTGCCCTGCTCTATTAGAAGCAGGATGAGGCTTGAGTTGAAACCAGACACTAGATAATCCAAGACCCATTTTCATCTGGCTCAGGAAATGCTGACACAGACGAACTCTCGAGGGCAGCCACACTCAGACCATGTGCACTTGGCCCTGATCTTCACCTAAGGCTTCACACTCTCCGGAAGGAATCTTTCACATTGTTTGAGACAGGGTCTCTCTATGTAGCCCTGGCTGTCCTGGTACTCACTGTGTAGATCGGGCTGGCCTCAAACTCCCAGAGATCCACCTGTCTCTGCCTCACTCATGGTGGGGCTAAAGATGTGTGCCACCACACCTGGCATAGATTGTGTTTATTTTTATTTTATGTGCATTAGTGTTTGCTGAATGTACGTCTGTGTACCACCATCAAAGGATCCAGCCTTTGCTGGATCTGAGCGTCCCTGAGCGAATTTATCTGATCCACCGTTTCTATCTCTTTTCTTCCTTCAGTCGCACACATCTTGGTTTGTGAACAGCGTATTTCTTCCTGTTACGTTCTCAGGAGGACATATTCTTTAATTCAACACAGCAACTCATGATTCACAACAGGGTGGTTCCATGCCCAGCATACACTAGAAGGGAGAGCTGAAAGCCAGCACGTGGCCGCATGGGTTCCTGACTCACGCTCTGACTTAGACACCCCGAGCGCTGCTGGCTTCTTCGCGGAGCCTCTTCCCCACACTAACAGCCACAGATGGATGCCACTGTGGAGCCAGCGGATGCGTGAGTGAGCGGAGAGCCGTGCTGGCAAGGCCAGCTTCGACTTCCCACACCTGCCAGCTTCACGTACGGCTACAGCTCAGCTCTGTCCCTGCCACCTGGTGCACGCTGGATTCCCTTTCCATCATGGCAAGAGCTCAGAGATCATCACGGGATTCTTCACCGAGGAGCCAACCGGACCCCAAGCAAGCTCAGTCCAGTGTTTTTATAGCTTGTCAAAGGACAAACTGGCCCTCAGAGTCCTGTGGGTTGAATCTGATTTTATGTTATTGCCTGTATGTCTTGTATGGTATATGTGTGCACATATATGTGTGGTGCATGTGCCAGTGCATGTATGTATGTAGAGCAGATATCAACTTTCTACCTTATTATTTTTATTATTATTTATTTATTTATATTGTTTTCGAGACACAGTCTCTCTATGTAGCCCTGGCTGTCTTGGTACTCACTCTATAGACCAGGCTGACCTCAAACTCACAAAGATCCACCTGTCTCTGCCTCCCTAGTGGTGGGCTAAAGGTGTGTGCCACCACCGCCTGGCATAGAATTTATTTATTTTTGTCTTGTGTATTAGTGTTTGCCTGAATGCATGCGTACCACATGCGTGCAGTACCTGTGGGAGCCATAAGAGGGCATCAGATCCTTGGGACAGGAGTCACAGATGGATGTGAGCTGCCATGTGGGTGCTAGGAATTGAACCTGGGTCCTCTTGAAGAACAGCTAGTGTACTTAAACACTGAGCCATCTCTCCAGCAGCCCTTCCATCTTGTTTTTTAAGACAAGGTCTCTTCACTGAACCTGGAGGTCACTGATTGTCTAGTGTGGCTGGCTGGGAAGCCCCAGGGACCCAACTATCTCTTTCCTAATCCCTCACTGTTTGGGGGTCCTAAGTACACACTGCTGTGCTCAGCTTTCACATGGGTCACAGTGATCCCCAACTCAGGTCTTCGTGTTGTACAGAAAGCACTTTTACCCCTTCAGCCGTCCCCTAGCCCCTCTGGACATTAACTTAAAACAACAATTTCCCCAGACAGATCAACATTGCCAATCTTAAAAGGGGGAGGGGACATTTCCATCTTGAAAAGTTCAGCTAACTAAGAGCTGGAAACGTTGACATCAACCAGATCCCCAAAGAATAATGAACAAGATCTGAGTCTAGCCAGGTATGGTGGTCCACACTTTTGATCCCAGCACTCGGGAGGCAGAGGTAGGAGGATTTCTGTGAATTCAAAGCCAGCCTGGGCTACAGAGTTCCAGGAGAGCCAAGGTTACACAGAGAAACCCTGCCTGGGAAAAACCAAAGCAAACAAACAAACAAACAAACAAATAAAATGTAAAGAGATAAAGATCTGAGTCTAGGTTGTTACCTACCTTACTCGAATGAGGCAGGATTTTTACCAGACTGCCAGTGTTTTGAATTCTTGTCCCTAGTGTATTATTTTGAAGACCAGGGAGCCTTTTAGTAGTGGGGTCTCCTGGCTGAAACAGGCTAATGGAGGCAGCTCTTGCCTTAGTTCAAGCCATTCTCTGCTTTCTGGTCTGCCACCACATGGGAGGTTCCACGTCGTGTTTGCCACCATGGACTCCACCAAGCCCCCTCACCACAATGGACTAAAATCCCTCTGGAACCCTGGGCCAACGGCAATCTTTCCATTCAAGCTGTTTCTTTCAGACATTTGTTATGGTGATTTAAAAGAAAAGAATGTGGATTTTTATAATACGAACCCCCTTGTGTATGCTGCAGTGGTGAAGTTTCCTTTCAGTTTTCCTTTTACGGGGGTGGGGTGGGGGGATGATTTTCTTATTCATGTGTGTGAGCGCAGGTGCTCATTCTTTCAGGGATCAGTTCCTTCCTCCCACTGTGGGTTCCTGAGATCAAACTCAGGTTGTCAGGCTTGCTCAGCAAGCAATTTTACCCACACAGCTATCTCACCTCCCCGCTTTCTGCTTTCTTTTCTGTAAAATGCTGCAAGCTCATCTAACCTGAGCGTAGAGGATGCCCCGGCCTCACAGATACCTTGCTGTGCTAATCTGTTGGCTGAACCATCTGGCACTTTGGATTTGGGACGTCTTCCAGGATTCAGGGGTAGCTGGTCAGCCAAAGATGAACTTTTTGAGAACAGAGAGTACCTAGGAACATATGACCCATAGTGTATACATCCTTATCATGAAGACCCCCAGCCCGATGAGATCTGGACTGGACTTAAGGAGACTGGGGTGGAATTTGCAGTCTAAAAGCTTCAACCTAGCACAGGACATGGTAAAGCTTCGCTGGAAAGATGGTCACTTGCTTTGGGGAGGAGTTTTACTGTTACAATGTTGTGCTGATGTCTCTACGTATTGTCTGTGGCTGCTTCCCCTCTGAGAAGGCTGCACTGAGTAGGGTCGGGATAGACCATGGGGCTGGCAAGCCTAAACTATTTACAATCTGCCCTTTATGGAAAAAGTTCCTGTGCTGTCGAGTTTTATATCAATTTGACACAGGCTCAAGTCACTTGGGAGGAGAGAACCTTAACTGAGAAAAATGATCCCACCACATCGGCCTTTGGGCAAGAATGTGGAACATTTTTCTTGATTGATGATTGATGTAGGAGGGCCCAGTTCACTGGATTGTGCTAACCCTGGGCAGATGGTCCTGGGTGCTAGAATAAAGCAGACTGAGCAAGCCAGTAAACAGCATTCCGCCATGGCCTCTGCACATCAGCTCCTGCTTCCAGGTTTTTTGTTTTGTTTTTTCGATACAGGGTTTCTCTGTGTAGCTTTGTGCCTTTCCTGGAACTCACTCTGTAGCCCAGGCTGGTCTCGAACTCACAGAGATCCACCTGCCTCTGCCTTCCGAGTGCTGGGATTAAAGGCGTGCGCCGCCACCGCCTGGCTGCTTCCAGGTTTTTGCCTTGAGTTCCTGCCCTGATTTTCATAGATAATGAACTACAAGATGTGAGATGAAATAAATTCTTTCTAAGTGTTACTTTTGGTAGAGCTATTTTATCAATAGCAACAGAACCAAGACAGATCCAACCAAGGACAGGAACCTCAGAGAAGTCAGACATCAGGAAAGCACAAGGTATGGGGAGGAGACAAGGCGGAGGGGAGGGGAGAGCTTTACTTGGGCTTTACCTGTTTCTCCCTGATTCTTCTGTCAGTTTCTTTCCTGGGATGGCGCAGACCCATTCTATGTTAAGAAATCCCAAATAGCCATTCACCTTTGATGTTATTTTCGTTGTTAATGCTCTCTCTCTCTCTCTCTCTCTCTCTCTCTCTCTCTCTCTCTCTCTCTCTCTCTCAGTTTTTCAAGACAGGGTTTCTCTGTGTAACAGCTCTGGCTGTCCTAGAACTTGCTTTGTAGACCAAGTTGACCTTGAACTCGTAGATTGAAGGCATGTGTCACCAACCGCCTGGCTTGTTAATGGTCTTAATCTTTGAGTTTCCCAGTTCTAAAATCTCAGAAAAGGAATCTGGTTAGCCTGGGTCATCTTTTCAAGCTGATGTTTTGGAGCCTCCAAGCCAGACTGTAGCTGTCCATTGCCGCCCCCGCCCCCCATCCTCACCAATTAGGAGGCTGCCTCTGGATCAGTCACTGGGGCCAGAGGGACACTGGCACCTGGAGCAGAGTGTTACTGGTCAGCAGAGGTGATATGGAGCCCTGGCTTAGAGGGGGACAAGATGGCTACCACAGCTTGTGAGGGGTCTGGACACTTCTTAGAGCTCAGGACAATCCTCCTAAGCACTATGATTCACAGCAGAGGGGAAAGCCTGCATCTGAATGCTCAGCATTTTGAGGGAACTAGAGCCTGGGAGCTGTGGGGAGTTGGGGGGGGGCAGGCGAACCCCATCAACTGTGGCCCGTGGTGGGATGCAAAGACATGATCATCTGAACTAGGAGAAGAGGCAGGAACCAGCTTGATAGAACATGTCTGTGTGAATGCTGCCACAAAAAATTAGTCATGAGTTACTTTCCCTGTCTTCCACCCCAGACCTCAGTTTCCCCCACCGAGTGATTTCCCCACTGACTGGGCTGCTTCTCAGAGTGGTCCCCAAGCCATGGCTTTCTTAAGGACCTCCTGCTGGGCCACAACCCAGAACCGCTGATTTCACGGGTCTGGGCTAAGGCCTAAGAATATGTGTTTGTATTAGGAACCAGCTCCCAGGAGATGCTGATGCTCTGTGGCTGGACCACACTTTGAAGGACTTGAGTCCGTCATCGTCTAGACTCCTTCCAGGTGGAACAGGATGAGCCTAGTGACTCCCGGCGTTAGGTTGGATGAGCTTCCTTGTCAGTGTGGAGAACGTGGATCATGGGACAGGGAAAGCGCCTCTCTGACTTATCCCTCCTCCTCCAATCCTCATAGGGGTCAGACAGAATCCCCACCACCGCCCCGTCCATGCCTCACCCCAACAAGGACCATGCTACCAGAATCCCGAGCTCCAGAGCTACTCAATCACCTTCTCAGCCTGCTGGAAAATGTTGACTTTCTATTTTTCCCCTTGGCCAAATTTTGTGGGTAGCGTGGCTCCCCGACACGTAGGCCGCACAATTGGCTCTCTCAACTCACTTCCTCCAAGGTGATCCCATGTTGGTCTGCTGTCCATGATAAACAGCTCGCACTGGGCAGCCCTAACCCAAGGGAAGCCAGCCTGCTGCAGATCTGGAAAGTTCCCTTTGTGCAGATAGGAGGCAGCTGCTCTACTGGCCCAGGCTGAGGCCAAGCCACAAGCTGGGGTAGGGGGTGGGGGGTGGGGTGGCAACTCAGAGCTTAGGTCTCCGCTAATGCTGCAAATTGCCCCTGCCTGCAGGGCCCTGCCAGCCCGGAAGGAGCCCAAGACTGGAACTCCCCCATCTGAAGTGTGTGCGAATCTTGTTGTCACCACCTAGTATTAATGGGCAGGCGTCACCAAAGGAAAAAGGGCTTTTCGGCTGCATTTTTTGCACACTGGCTTGACAAGCTCAATAAAAGCTTAAACAAATATTAAAACATACACACACACACACACACACACACACACACACAGACACAGAGAGAGAGAGAGAGAGAGAGAGAGAGAGAGAGGTTTAAATTAACTTCCCAAGCACTTTACCTACCAGAGGAAGAAATTATAATAAAACGTCAGAGCAAAAATAAACCTCATGTGGAAATAAAAATAGAACATAAAATGCCCTCTTACAACTCACTGCTCAGTACGATTTATTTCATAACAACATATCATTGTACATGAAGTTTTCATAGTCTTAAAGTGTACTTGGGCATTAGGAATGTTGACTTTGAAAATTTCATATTTTATACGTTGGGAGCCTGTGTCTTTCCCAGAAACCTTTACAGACCAGCATAAAACAGCCCCCCCCCCAACCCTGAAAATACTTTAACTTTGACATAATTCTTCCAAATAGAATGTGCGGCTTAACATGTGACCCGGAGTTCCGTTTCTCAAGGCATTCGCGGCGCTAGCCCACTGCCTAGGCTCCAGCCACAGAGAAGGAAAAGACTGGGGGGAACCGATCTGCCCTGGCCATTCTCAGAGCCCAGAAGTGGAGTTAGAGAAGGAGACTCTGGTCCTTGGCCTGAGGCTTCTCAAATCCTCCTGTCTCAGGCTAAGTTGAATCGGATAGACTGAGATTGTCGGGGAGGGGGTGCTTGAAGATTGCTTTTATGCACAAAATAAAGAGAAGGAAGGCAGGGGAAGGAGGGAGGAAGGAAAGAATGGAGGGTGAAGGACAGGGCTTGGGGTGGGCGCCTCCCGTCCAGATGATCTTGAGTAAGTCTCCCCCACACTGATACATCCTGGCTTTCTAAGCAGAGGTGCAGTGGGAACCCAAGGACCCTGGGAGCCTACACTTGCCCCCTTCATGGCAAGATTTATGTCGCACCTCAAAGGCAGTTTGCTGGGAAAGGCTTCCCTGGCAGGGTCTGGGTGGAGCTGCCTGGTACAACTTCAGATCTGGCTCCTAGCAAGAGCTTCCAGGGGGACCTAAGCTGGCCTCAGAAAAGCCAGCCTCCCCCTTTCCCCATGCCATGCTGAGGGCTCCTATGGAGTGCTGTAGCACCAAAGACTGGAGCCCCAGGACAGCCACGGGCTGGAAGCCAGCCCCAGCTCACACAAGTGTGGACACACAGCTAAGCGTGTAGGCAGGCAGTTCCGTATGTAGACACATGTACAGATGCATGTGCATCTTTCTTGGCCAGTTAATCACGACCTCCCTAAGAGACTCGGAGGTGACTCATCAGCTGGCAAGGCCTGGACAGCCATGGCAGAGACACAAGCCCAGGAATCTCTCCAGGGTGGCAGGGGCTGTTATAGAACCCCACAGACTGAGTGTGAGGAGGTCCAGTCCAGAAGGCAAGCCCAGACTGAAAAATACAACTGATTTCTCTAATCTGCTTGTGCTGGTTGCGAGAGAAGCAAATACCAGCAGTCGTGGAAAAAAAATATTTCTGTTCCTTCGACTCGGCTCTGAGCCACCCGCCCCAAAGTGGAAGGAAAAAGAAAAGGAACAGATTCTGGGGCTGTTTTGTCTGGCTCAGTGGATCCTTCGCCTCCTTAGCCTCTGGGAAGGAGGTGGGGGTTATCTGGGGGCCCCTCTCCACTCAGGACCTGAAACACTCCCTTCAATTTCCCACCAAAAAAAAAAAAAGTTCCAGAGTCGGAAACTGGCCTTGGTTCCCCAGGGCAGAAATTGAGAGCTCGGCTCTAAACCACTTCCTTTGCCTGGTAACAATGCACGAAGGAATTTCCACAAATCCCCTTAGCTGTCATGGCTTCCGCTCCTGGACTTGGGCAAAGACAGCCTGGGACATTCCAGCCCTGAGCCGGCACCGCACGCCGTTTGATCTGTTTGGCTCCTGAAGCAGCCTTGGAGAAGCTCAGTATTCATTTCCCTTCTCTGTGTTTCCTCCAGGAGTGAGACACCAGGGCTGACCAAGTGTGGGAAGCAGCCCAGCGCAGCCTTTGCAGAGGTCCCTTCTCCAGCTCTGGAGAATTAAGAGGCTGCAAGGGAGGACCCGGCAGGACTGGGTGGACTCAAGGCTGGCTTCTAAAACTGGGCTACACCACACTTGTGGCTCTTCTGGTACCTGAGATCCCCGAGAGGCAAAGCTCCCATGCCCTAAGAGCCAGAGGCAGGACAATCGCGAGTTTGAAACCTCGGTGTCCCCCATTCCTCACGAGCATTTCTCAGGCCTGTGTGTGAAGACCACACTTTCCAAGTGGACTGTGTTCAAGTTCATCTCCTGCAATCTAGTGGAAAATCACATTGCCAATCTGCGTGCTCCCCAGGGTGCTCTGGGAGATCCCTGCCAATTCCCAGAGCATTGGAGCCTGGAATGCTGGATCTGAGCAGAGGTCAGGGGAATGAAGTCTTGGACCTCACTCAGCGACCAGCAGAGTTAGAGCTCAGAACCACATATTCTGTTTGGTGTAGGCTTAACCCCAAACTTCCAAAAAAGAGTGCAAGGAGGAATCATCTTTTTTGGAGCCTCAGTTTCTCTATGCAAAATAAAAGGAGGGGATGCATATGAACTAATTTGTGTACCCTCAAAATTTGTTGAAGTTCTGACCTCTAGTGTAATTATCCTTGCAGTTTTTTAAAAAATCTTTCTTTCTTTCTTTTCTTTCTCACTCTCCCTCCTTCCCTCCTCCCTCCCTTTTCTCTCTCTCTCTCTCTCTCTCTCTCTCTCTCTCTCTCTCTCTCTCTCTCTCTTATGTGGTTTGAGCTTGTGTTTCTCAGTGTGCTCGTGAGATCCCCTTTGCGGAGTTGGTTTTCTCCTTCCACACACACTTGGGTTCAGAGGATTAAACTCAGGTTGTCAACAGTACTTAGCAAGCACTTTTGTACCCACTGAGCCATATCTTAGTGTGGCCATACTAGGAAACAGTGTGTGAGGAGGAAACACAAGTTAAATGACGTCACAGCAGAGGGGATCAACGGCGAGGTATCCTTGAGAAGGGGCTTCAGGAGGACACAGCAAAAAGGTGGTCATCTGCAAGGCTGGAGAGAGGTCTCACAGGAAACGACCTCTGCCCACACCGTGGTCTTTCTTGGACTTTTAGCCTCCAGAACTGTGATGAAATAAGTTTTTGCTGTTTAACCGATGCAGTCTAATGTATTTTGTTACAGTAGTTCCAGTGAATTCATATGAAGGAGATAGACTGAGTCAGCACTCTGGGATGTGAGTGCACAGTGTGGTGCCTCAGGGACTGGGAGCCCTGGCATGTTGGGGAGAGGCTCTTGTCTCTTTGTCCTACACAGTGGTACCAGCACCTGCTTTAGCTTTTTTTATTTTTTTATTTTAAATTGGAGCTTAAGGGCATTAAAAGAAAAAAAAAAAAAAAACTTTTTTTGAAGGAAGTTTCCTCAGTGAACAAAGCCAGAGCCTGTCATGCTAACTCTGTTGTAGTTGCAGCACGAAGGACTATGGAGTCCCAGAATTCAAGAGCTTGCCCAGCTTTCAGGGCCCACGGTTTGGGAATGGTCTTAGGTGCCAACATGAATGTTGCATTTAACAAGTTCTAACGTGTCTCGCTCACCATGCAAATCACATAGTCCCCCCTGAACCCCATAGGGGTGGGCTCCTTATTTCTTCACATTACTGTGGCTGTCTCAGAAGCCTTTGATTCTGAACTCCATGAATCTCAGAAAAAGGGAGAGGAAGCTGCCAAGTCACCTACCCCTCCACACTCCTTATGGCCAGAGATTTGCTTACAGAACGAGGACGCCACATCTACCATCTGGGCACTGAAGATAATGGACGGGTTTCTGAACTCTCCTCAGAAGAGATGTATAGAATCCCTCTCACAAATGGAGTTCAGATCTGTTATTCTACCTTATTTTTGTGTCATATGGGTATATTTGGACTATGACCACTTAAACACTACAGTGAATTAATATAAAATGGGCGCACAGTTATTTTGAACTCAGTATTACATACTGTTTTCTTTCTGGACCTGCAGGGCTAGCATTGTCCCATTGTACACCCCAGATCTTCCAGAAAGGAGAGATGGAAGAAAGCATTGTTCTCAGATGATGAACTGGACAGAAACCCCAAATAATGTGCAGCTTGAGCATTTGAACTAATGAGAGCTCTGTGAGACTTGATGCTTGAAATAATTTGCTTTTCTACACAATTTCCATCCTACAGAATTTCTGTACATTTATAATAAATAACCAGTTAGGAAATAGAATTTGCTTATAAACATGGTCATACCTTTTTTGTTGCTATTTGTTTTTGAGACAGGACTAATTTATGTAGCCTAGGCTAACCTCAGATGAATAATCTTCCAGCCTCCATCTCCCAAGAGCTGGGAATATAGGCATGTACCACCATGCCTGATTTAAAGATTTGTTTTGGTCTTGTTTCTTTTTTATTATTACTTAAATTTTTTCATAGGAGATATTTTAATCATATGCTCCTCCCCAGATCCTCCCAGATCCTTCCCATCTCTCTACCCACCTAGCTTCATGTTCTCTCCTGCCTACCCCCAAAAAGGGAAAGGAAATAATAATAGATGTAGATGTAACCAACCGTCTTATTAAATAAGAAACACAGAACCAATGTAAAGAAGAAAGCCAAGAGGTCAGAGCTCAGAGCTAAAACCTTACCCTTCCTCCTGCGGTGGCCCTACCTCTCCAAAAGAGACCTACTTCCTGTGTGTTTGTCGTTATATAGTCTTTCTGTTCTGCCTTCTCATTGGTTGTAAATCGAAACACATGACTGCCTCGTCACTGCCTGTCTGTACAGACCTCCAGGTCTTCTATGGTATTGAGATTAAAGGTGTGTGTCTCCAATGCTGGCTGTATCCTTGACCACACAGAGATCTACCTAACTCTTCTATGAAGTGCTGGGATTAAAGGTGTATGCCACGAATGCCACGCTCTTGCTATGGCTGTAATAGCTCTGACCCCCAGGCAACTTTATTTATTAACATACAATTAAAATCACATTTCAGTACAAATAAAATACCACCATAAATAGACAACAAAAGGCCTGTAAGACAAAAAATACCCAAACAAAAAGCACACACACACAAAAACATGGAGTCCTTTTGATGTTGGCAAACTACTCCTGGGCATGGGGCCTTCCCTAGAGTGTGGTTGATATATCTAGTGGCTATGAAGTGCCATTGGAAAAAACTACTTTTCCCTTTTCCAGCTAGTATCAATTGCAAATAGCTTCTCAGTTGGGGGATGGGGAAATTGTGTCCACTTCCCCTTCTTTGTGCTGGGATTCTGTCTGGTTTGAACCTGTGTAGGCCTTGGGCATGCTGTCCCAGTCTCTGTGGGTTCATATGTGTATCAGCTCTGTTGTGTCTGGAGGGTACTGTTTCCTTGGAGTCCTCCATCACCTCTGGCTCTTACAAACTTTCTGCCTCCACTTCCACATAGATCCCTGAGACTTGAGGGGAGAATTTTGTTTTTATGAGACAGGATTTCTCTGTGTAGCCCTAGCTATCCTGGAACTCAACTCCAGACCAGGCTGGCCTTGAACTCACAGAAATCCACCTACCTCCACCTCCGAGTGCTGGGATCAAAGGAGTGCTCCCCCACTGCCCGGCTTGAGGGGAGGATTTTGATTATTTTTCTCTTCCAGGAGAGCAGAGAGTACTTTCCAGAACCATTAACACTGTTCTGGAAGGGGTGAAACTTCTCCCTGGACAGCAGCTCAATTTCTCATGTTCTGTGACATAAAAGTAAGCGTGGTCTTTGACAGTAGGACCTTACCATCAAGTTGTGGAGAGTAACCCACAGCCTAGACAACAGCCTTCGATGTTTGAAGACATCTACGGGATCCCTTTGGTCCAACAAATCAACAGGACTGTAGCCCGTTCCTGGCACTGGGGGTTTTATTGGGAGCATAAGATGCCTAGTTGGGGCCTTGTCTCCCCCATTATGCGGTGACTCGATTTAAATTCCTTTCATCTATCTATCTATTTTAAGGAGCTTCTGTGGTGTTAGTTGTCCCTCCTTTACCCTTCCCTCCATCCCCCTCCTCACTAATCCTCCGATTCTGGCTTCCCCTTTATCTCTCTCTGCCACCATATTGAATTTCACCTTCCTTGGAAGATTTCCTCCTCCCCACTGGTCCCTGACCAGCTACTCAGCCTCCGTGGTTATTCTGATTGAAACACATATATCACATATATCCAAAGCTTAAAAAGCCAACACTCACATATAAGAAAAACATGCAATATTTGTCTTTCTGGATCTGGGTTGCCTTACTCAGGGTGATTGTTTCTAGCTCCATTCATTTACCTGCAAATTTCACCATTTCCTCTTTCTTTCTTCTCTCTCTCTCTCTCTCTCTCTCTCTCTCCTCTCTCTCTCTCCCCCCCCCACCCCCGAGACCAAGTTTCTCTATATAACAGTCCTGGCTATCTTGGAACTTGCTCTGTAGACCTGGCTGGCCTCAAATTCACAGAGATCCACCTGCCTCTGCCTCCCAAGTGAATACATCACCACCTCTTGGCAATTTTCTTTTTCTTTCTTTTTTTTTTAATTTTAAAAAAAAATTTTTAAATTTTATTTTTCTTAACAGCTGAATAACAATCCATTATATAAATGTACAACATTTGTACTACCCATTCATCAGTTGATGGACATCTAGGCTGTTCCCAATTTCTGGCTAGTATGAAACAGAACAATAATGAACACAGATGAACAAATATTTCTATAGTAAGATGTAGAGTCCTGGGTTGGAAAGATGGTTCAGAGGTTAAGAGCACTGGCTGCTCTTCCAGAGGTCCTGAGTTCAATTCCCAGCAACAGCATGGTGGCTCACAACCATCTGTAATGAGATCTGATGCCTTCTACTAGTGTGCAGGCAAACATGCAGACAGAATATTGTATACATGATAAATAAATAAACCTTAAAACAAACAAACAAACAAACAAAAAAATGATGTAGAGTCCTTTGGGTATATGCCCAAGAAGATCTTATGGTAGATTTATTTCCAGGTTCCCAAGAAAATGGCACACTGATTTCCTTAATGGCTATACTGGTTTGCACTCCCACCAACAATGAATGTGTATTCTCCTTTTCCTGAATCCTCATTAGCATGAACTGTCATTGTTTTATCAATGTTGGCCATTCTGACTAGAGTAAGATATGCTGTGGAATAATGCTTTTGTTCACTGGTTTAATAAAATGCTGATTGGCCAGTAGCCAGGCAGGAAGTATAGGTGGGATAAGCAGACAAGGAGAATTCTGGGAAGAGGAAGGCTGAATGAGGAGATGCCAGCCCACCATCTAGGGAGCAGCATGTAATAGCACACTGGTAAAGCCATAGAATGTATGGCAACATATAGATGAACAGAAATGGGCTGAGTGTAAGTGTAAGAGCTAGTCAGTAGTTAGCCTGAGCTAATGGCTGAGCAGTTTTAATTACTATAAGCCTGTGTGTGTTTACTTGGGTCTGAGCAGCTGCGGACTGGTGGGACACAGAAAACTTACAGCTACAAAGATAAAATCTAAAAATGGTTTTAATTTGTATTTCCTTGAGGGCTAAGGATGTTGAACATTTTAAAAAGTGTTTCTTAGGCATTTGTGTTTCATCTTTTGAGAACTCAGTGTTTTGTTCTGTACTCCATTTTTAAATTGAGTTGTTTCCTCAATGTTCAATTTCTTTGTATATGCAAGATACTAACCCTCTGTCAGCTGTAAAATTCGTAAAGAAAATTTCCCCCATTTTGTAGGCTGCCACTTTGTTCAAATGATGGCATTCTTTACTGTAGAGAAGGTTTTCAGTTTCATGAAGCCCATTCTTCATCTTCTTCATCTTCATCATCATCATCATTTTGTTTTGTTTTTTGAGACAGGGTTTCTCTATGTAGCCCTTGCTGTCCTGGAATTCACTCTGTAGACAAAGGCTCACCTTGTACTCAGAGATCCATCTTCCTCTGCCTCCCAAGTGCTGGGATTAAAGTTGTGGGCCACCACTGCCCAGCAAAATCCCATTTATTAATTGTTGTTCTTAGTACCTGTGCTGTTAGTGTCCTGTTCAGAAAGTCCTTTCCTGTGCAAGGAGTTCAAGCCTATTCCTTATTTTCTATCAGATTCAAGGTATCTGACCTTACATAGAGGTCTTTGGTCCATTTGGAGCTGAGTTTTGTGCAAGGTGATAAATATTTTCATTCTTCTACATGCAGCTATCCAGTTTGGCCAGCTTCATTTGTTGAAAATACTGTTTTTTCCTCCAGTGTGTATTTTTGGATTCTTTTTAAAAAACCAAGTATCCTTAGGACTTATATTTGCTCTTTAGTTCTATTCTATTGATCAACCTCTGTGTGTGTTTAATATCAATACCATGCTGTTTTTACCACCATAGCTCTGTGATACAACCTGAAATCAGGAGTGGTGATACTTCCAAAAGTTCTTTTATTATTCAGGGCTTTTTTTCCTCTCCTGGGATATTTGTGGTTTCATATGAAGTTTTAGATCTATAGATTGCTTTTGGTAGGATCGGCATTGTCACAAGATTTGTCCTACCAATCCATGAGCATGGGAGATATTTCCATCTTCTGATGACTTCTTCAATTTATTTTTTTTAAATTTTATTTCTTTAAAAAATATGGCTTTTATAAAATAATAAATTAATTAATTTAGTGTGTGTGTGTGTGTGTGTGTGTGTGTGTGTGTGTGTGTGTGTGTGTGTTTGCGTGCACATGTGTGCATATATACCACAACACTCATGTAGAGTCAGGGGACAACTTGTAGGAGTCTGCTCTCTCTTTCTACCTATGGATCCCAAGGCTTGAACTCAGGTTGTCTGGCTTGGTGGCAGACATCTCTACCCTTTGACTTTGTTTTTGAGGTAGGGTCTCTCCTTCTTTTTGCTGCTGCTTACACAAGCTTTGGACCGATTCTTCTGTGTCCACCTCCCATCTGGAAGTAGGAGTGCTGGGATTAGACAGGAGCCAGCATATCTGGCTTTTCCCATGGGCTTCCGGTCATCAGGCCTGTACAGGAAGCAATTTTATCAACTGAGCCAAAGACAGTCATTTCTAATAGCCAATTAAAAAATGTGATCAGGAGTGGTGGCACATGCCTTTAGTCCCAACCGTCAGGAGGAAGAGGCAGGCTGAGTTCAGGGTCATCCTGGCCTACCTAGTGAGTTCCAGGACAGCCAGAGATACACAGAGAAACCCTATTTAAAAAAAAAAAAAAAAAAAGGAAGTGGAGCTGGGCAAGCGGCTCAGCAGGTGGAGCACATGCCTGACCAGAGGCAGTCCCTGGAACTCACATTCAAGAGAAAAAACTGCCCTCTGACCTCCAAACACGAGCTGTGGCAAGTGCACACATCACCCCCCAAAGCACATAAAGTAACAAAACAAATAAATGTTTAAAAAGAGTTTAAAAATGCAAAATAATAGCAATACATCTATGAAAACTACATACATGCTTCATGGGAAAATGATCAAATTTTAGTTTGTTTTTACAGAGACAGGGTCTGTAAGGACCAAAGACAGGTAAGGACCAAAGAACCTAACCTGTAAGACCCACTTACTTACCCAAGGACAGATGAATTCCTGGAATGCTAGGGACTGAGGTTCTTGTGGGATAATAAACTATATGTTTTCACTCCCCTAAACAAGTGTGTTTGATCCAACTCCACCACATGGGCTTGATTGGGTGTAGGTGGGAGGTACGCAGGCAGGAAGTGTGTCAGGCTATATTCTTGCCCCTGATTGGATCTGATGGGAAATACAGTGGCCTTGTGGGGTTGGGGTTTTTTTGTTTGTTTGTTTGTTTGTTGTTGTTTTTCTTTTTCTTTTTTTTTTTTTTTTTTTTTTTTGGTTTTTTGAGACAGGGTTTCTCTGTGTAGCTTTGCGCCTTTCCTGGATCTCACTCTGTAGACCAGGCTGTCCTCGAACTCACAGAGATCTGCCTGCCTCTGCCTCCCGAGTGCTGGGATTAAAGGCGTGTGCCACCACCACCTGGCAGTTTTTTTTTGTTTTTTGTTTGTTTGTTTGTTTATTAGTTGTTTTTTCAAGACAGGTTTCTCCGTGTAATTTTGGTGCCTGTCCTGGATCTCACCCTATAGACCAGGCTAGCCTCAAACTCTCAGACATCCACCTGGCTGTGCCTCCCAAGTGCTGGGATTAAAGGTGTGCACCACCACCACCACCACCACCACCACCACCACCACCACCACCACCCACCGCCGCCGCCGCCCAGTGTGGGGTTGGTGTTTTAAGTCTCTGCAAAATGTGATTTGGCACCATTTTCTGGAAGCCCCAGAATGGACCTGGCCAGACTCCATTATCCTGGTCAGTATTTCATTAAAGCTTGTTTCAAATTTGGCTCATAAATTGTAGAACTGGTTTAAAGTCTCAGTTTTAACATTTAGAGGCCCCAGCAAACAAACAAACAAACAAACAAACAAATAAAACAAAACAAAAAACCCCTAAGCAAACAAACAAACAAAACATCCTACCCAAATTCTGCTGAAGCTGGACTCTACTCTGGAACCCTCAAGACCACCCCAGGAGGTACACATACCTTGGGCTAACCAACCAAGCTGCCCTAAAGCTATGGGGAAGTGCTTTCTTCTCTGAGAACGCCTGAGGTGGATGGCTTCTCTTGAGAGGGAAACAGCAAGCACTTTTTCTTTTTTTCCTTGGAGGTTTCTGGATGCTGTGTATATCAAGGCTGATTTCAAATATCTTTCTGTATCAGCCACCTATGAGCTGGGTTATAGGAAGTGCCTCTGCCACCAGCTAAAATGCTGTACATTTTATTTTATTTATTTACTTAGGCTGTGGTGGTGATCAAACACAGGTCCTCATAATGCTATGTAAAACACTACCATACCCCAACTCTAAAATGACCAAATTTAAATGAAATTTTTAAATATAAATTCGAGGAGTGCAATGTTCTCAGATGGAGCAACTTGGCATGGTGATTGACACAACCCAATGCTTACTAAGAACCTCACCTGGCATGCTTTCCTCTTTCTTTCTTTGGGACCGGGTCTCAAATAGCTCAGACAGGTCTCATACTTATGACAGTTTTTTTTTTTCACTCAGTTTCCCGAGTCCTAGGATCACCGACACACTACACTCATCTTCTAGATAAATATTTTTTATATGCTCAAGAAGGATTTTTTTTTTTTTTTCGAGACAGCGTTTCTCTGTGTAGCTTTGCGCCTTTCCTGGAACTCACTTGGTAGCCCAGGCTGGCCTCGAACTCACAGAGATCCGCCTGCCTCTGCCTCCCGAGTGCTAGGATTAAAGGTGTGCGCCACCACCGCCCGGCTTCAAGAAGGATTTTTAAACAAAACAAAAAGCCTAAATGGTAAAGAATTGCTAAGTCCAACTACATTTTCAAAAGAGAGAAGAAAAATAATACACTGAGAGAAGATATTTGGGACATGTTTAACTAACAAATGAGCAGAATGGAGAATATATTAAGCATGCCTATAAATTGAAATAGAAAAAAAAAAGATATGCTAAACATGAATAAAAGCCTTGGAAAGCACAGAAAAGACACGATGGCCATTGTGCAAAATGTGTGAAACAGGCACGGGTGTGAAAATGTGTCCAACCTCATTCAGTGATGGGAGAGATGCGAAGCTTGTCACGGTCGCTCAAGCCTGTTTCCCCAGCACTTTCCAGGCTGAGGCAGGAGAACTGTTAACAAGGTCAAGTCAGCCTGAGCCACCTAAAGTTAAAGGGGGCTGGGGAGAGGAAGAGAGAGGTTCACTTGAAGTTGAGTGAATACCTGCAGTTAGCAGTCAAAAGCCCACTACCATAAGACAGAGAGATGTAAAAAAAAAAAGACACAAACTCAGACAAAATGAACAGAAGAGGAGTCAGCAGCTGAAAGCAAAACAAAACCAACCTCAACCAACAAAGGCACTGCCACCAGCACAAGAAGCCTGGGCAGCAGATGGACAAGTTGGTGCCAGCTCAGCAGGCCAGTATGCCACCTTCTAAGCCCAAGCCCAGCAGAGCCAAGCAGTCAAGGAGTTTGCACTAACGTTGTTTTCAAGGGGCTCCAGGTTCACAGCACCAAGGCTCTCTGAAGCGGGAGTGCCTGTGGAGCTGAAGGGGCGGCCAGCCTCCACCCACACACGGGGCCCATCTGAGTGCAATCTATTATTAAGTCAGTACACACGCCCTTGGTGTCCTACTCTTCCCAATTACTTTTTATTTTATTTATTTATTATTTATTGTTTTTCGAGACAAGGTTTCTCTGTGTAGCCCTGGCTGTCTTTGTAGACAGCCTCACTTGTGGACCAGGCTGACCTCAAACTCACAGAGATCCACCTGCCTCTGTCTCCCGAGTGTTGAGGTTAAAGGTGTGTGCCACAGCCTAGCCAATACCCAATTCTATAATACTGTTCTGTGGTTTTGTTTTGCTTGTGGTTTTTTGTTTGTTTGTTTGTTTTATTGTTGTTGTTGCTTTGAGACGGAGTCTTACTATGTAGTTCCGGCTGTCTTGGAACTCACTGTGTAGACCAGGCTAGCCTTGATCTCATAGAGGTCCACCTGCCTCTGCCTCAGAGTTCTGGGATTAAAGGTATGGGACACTATACTCAGCTCCAATTCTAATATTATTTGATTGAATTACCTCACATTTCCTCAGACATGGTGAGGGCCCAGCTACCTTTCCCAGGTGAGCTCAAACTTCTCAGACCCAGGTTACTCCTGGTGTCCGCGGTGGCTCCCTTCTCCTCTTCGCCTTGAGGTGATGGAATAAGGCTTCTGGAAATGTAGCAGAGATGTGAAGAGTCCCCAAAGGGTCTTGGGCTTCGATGAGAGGTATTGGCAGAGAGCAGTGTCTTTTTTTTTTTTAAGATTTATTTTATTTTTAATTCTCTGTGTGCCCACTAGGAAAGGGTGTTGGATACCCTTAGACTGGACTTAGAGGCATTTGTGAGCTTCTTGATGCTGGGAATTGAACTTGGGTCCTCTGCAAGAGCAGCCTGTGCCTTTAACCACTTAGCCAGCTTTCCTGCTGCTCAGAGAGGCAATCCCATCACACATAGGTTGTGCTGTCATCCCAAAGAAGGAAAACTCAGGCCAGTGAGAAAGCTCACCGGGTTAAGACACTTGCCACCAAGACTGACCACCTAAGTTTGCTCTTGGGGACTACCTAATAGGAGGATTCCAATGGGTTGTTTCCCCTTCTCTCTCACATACACACTGTGTGTGTGTGTGTGTGTGTGTGTGTGTGTGTGTGTGAATATAATAAGTACATCGAAAGAGAGGGCATTCCAATGACTTCTTTGAGACATTGGGAAAGAAAGGGGAACAAGTTTCAGTGTCTTAAACCCCAAATAAAAGTCCCAGTGCCTTGCTTGTCTGGTGACACACAACTCTGAAAAAGCAGAATCACTAGGAGTTTGAGGCCAGCTTGGTCCTCATAGCAAATTCAAGGCTGATCAGGGCTACCCAGTGAGGCCCTGTCAGAAAAAAAAAAAAAAAACAATCAGAAGAAAAGATAACAACACAGAACCCCAGAAGCCCCACCAACCGCCTTGAGCTGGCCTTTCCACACACCATCCAGCAGCCAGCGGCAGAGCTCTGAGGCAGGCTGGGAGACAGCCCTGTGGGCAGCAGGATCAACTAAATGGACTCGAAGGGCTACCCTGGGGCTGTGGGTTCCACCACAATTCACAAATCCACCAGACCGGCCTGCCTCCAGAAGTCAGAAAAGGACCAAGTGACACACCAGTGACTTAGCCCAACTTAGTGCCTTGAGACAAAAATACTCACTAAAAAGTCAAGAGAAATTCTGAAAAGATCCAGCTCCCCTCCCTGCTCCCAACCCATTGTCATCAGCTCTAACCACAAGCCTTTTGCCCCTAGGGAACCTCAAGTGTCTTCCTTCCTTGTGGGGTACCACACAGCCAGTACAAGAAAGCATTCTTCTGGGTGGGGTGGGGCATGGGAAGCAGGAGTCAGCGCTGGCTGGCGGTAAGCGAAGGTTGCGCTCCCATCATTCATTCTCCCAGACTTTGGGAGGAGTAGAGAGGCGTGAGAAAGCAGACTGGGGTGTCTGGCCAGCTGGAGGGCAAGGTATCTCCTCCTCTCTCTGAATATTTGTTTTCTCTCTTTCCTAGAACCCCCACTTCTTACACATACACACACACACACACACACACACACACATTTACTCTCTCTCTGTATATGTGTGATATATCCATGAGTGTGTGTGGGTGTATGCACCTGAACATCCATGTGCAAAAGCCAGAGAAGGGCATCCAATGTCTCACTTGCTCTCCACCTTTTTCCTTTGAGACAGAGTCTCTTTACTGAATCGACAGCTTACAATTTTAGCCAGGATGAGTTGACTGGTTTTGGGGATCCACCTGTTTCTACCTCTCAGTCTTGGGGTTATGGGCAAGTGCCGTCATGCCTAGCTTGTCTTTCATGTGGCTTCTGGGGATTTGAACTCTCGTCCTCAAGCTTGCATGGCAAGTGTCTTTATAGAACAAGCCACTTCCTAGCTCAGGACTGAGGATCCCCAGCCCCAATGCTTTTACTTATAGCTAGCCCTGCTTGTCTGGTGTGGCTCTCTGGAGCATTCCTTCATGCTCGCTGTAACCATGATCCACAGAAGTAAGATCTAAACATGTCTCCGGTCAGGTGACAAATGGCCACTAATAACAAGTCCTTTTAAGACAGGCTCTCAGGTAGGAAGTCAGGATGGCTTTGAACTCTTTATGTAGTTGAGACTGACTTTGAACTCCTTCCTACCCCTCCTGCTTCTACCTCCCAAGTACTGAGATTACAGGATGGGCCACCAAGCCTGGCTATAATTTGTCCTTTCATTTTAACGATGCCAGGCATTGTTCTAGGCATCAGAACTAAGAACCAAAGTACTTGTGAAGCTTTGTCTGAGCAGGCAGCACCTTCCTTAGCTTTCTCTGCTCACCTGTGTGCCAAGTCTATGTGGCAATAAGATGATCCATCTTTAGCTTTATGGGCCAGCAGGGCAGCAAGTGGGGTATTTCAAACTAACTCAGACCTGAGTCCCATGTGCAAACTGTAGGACCTTAGGAAAATGTTTTCTTAGCCTTCAAGCTTTTATATGTCCAGTGGGATTTTACTGCTGAAATAAATTCTTTTGCTAATGATAATGTAGGCCATTGTTGCAAGGACAGTGCTAAGTGTCCAGTGAGAAGACACAGCTCCAAGGCTTGTCCCAGGGTCAGGATGTTGTAAGTAAACTCTCATTTGTGCTTGGAGAAATGGCCCAGTTGTTAAGAATGTGCACTGCTCCTGCTGATGTTCAGAGTTCAATTCCCAGCAGCCAATCAGGCGGCTCACAACTGCCTGTAACTCCAACTCTCGGGAACTGGACGACCTCCTCCACCCCTTTAACTGTCTTGTCTTTTTAAAAGAAGACTTAGCCGGGCGGTGGTGGCGCTCGCCTTTGATCCCAGCACTCGGGAGGCAGAGCCAGGTGGATCTCTGTGAACTCAAGGCCAGCCTGGTCTACAAAGCAAATTCCAGGAAAGGCGCAAAGCTACACAGAAGAAACCCTGTCTTGAAAAACCAAAAAAACAAAAACAACAACAACAAAAAAAACCCAGGCAGGACTCATTATGTAGCCCTGGGTGGTCTGAACCTGTGTGTATGGGAACCTTGATGTCACAGAGATCTGCAGACTTCTGCATCTGCCTCTTCTGGACTCGGTGTGCTCTCACATGTGTACACACACACACACACACACACACACACACACACACACACACACACACACTAATCTTCAAAAAATAAGTTAAAAAACAAATTCTTACTAAATGTCTTTTGGTAAGGTTTCTATGGCTGCGAAGAGACACCTTGACCATGGCAGCTCTTACAAAGGAAAACATTTTACTGGGGCTGGCTCACAGTTTCAGAGGTTTAGTCCATTATCATCATGGTGAGACATGGTAACATGCAGGCAGACATGGTGCTGGAGAAAGAGCTGAGAATTCTACATCGAGATCCACAGGCAATAGGAAGTGAACTGTGTCCCATACTGGGCATAGCTTGAGCATACCAGACCTTAAAGGGTGGCCTCACAGTGACACACTTCCTCCAACAACTCCACACCTACCTCAACAAGGTCACACCTCCTAATGATGCCACTCCATATAGATCAAGCATTCAAATAGGTATGGGGGTCATACCTATTCAAACCACCCCACTAAATGTTAGGTATATCTGCCCCAGATGGTCCCTCTTCAGTGCCCTTGTATTGTGAGCTAGTTCCCAAGCCATTGTGTAGTTTATTTTCTGTTTGTTCTTATGCTCACCATGAATGTAGAGAGGCATCTGGAATTGTACTCATACTCAACTGAAATTGCAACCTCAAAGCCAATGTGTGGCGCCAAGGGATGGGACCCAAGTGCAGACAATCTCTCCAGATGGTTTCCATTGCTGGGGTCCTTGAGAAGCACAACCCAGGAAGGCTTTTTTAATTTATGCCATTGGACTAGGTAAGAGAAAACAGTACTCTCTGAGAGAACCCACTGTGAGATACCAAACCAACTTAAGGTTCATTCATTATTTCCCTGGTATTGGCACAAAAAGGTCAGGCCCTATCATGGATACCCTCCCCAAAGGGAGGACACAGAATGCTTGAACTCTTTCACTGCACAAGTTTGGTAGGACTAAGGTGGGAACTGTTTATCATTATTATGAATAGTGCCTGCCCACAATCTGTGTTCAAGTCTTCACGCTTCCAGGGGGCGTGAGAAAACCGGTTTTAGAATAAACATAAAACAAGTGTCCACATGTCCATGAGCCCAAGTTTCCCCAAAGGTCCTCACTCATTTGGGTCAATTGTTCAGATACTTAGAAACTATTTCAAGAAATGGCTGAGCAGAACATGACCTAATCCCATTGTCTCAGAGACGTGTTTTCTGAACTCTTCCCGGCACCAACTTGATGTCTCATGCTGCACGTTCGTGTGTTTGTTGTCAGTGTGCTTCACATACTCAGAGAGGCTCCACTGAACCCTCACACCCTTAGACATGCAGAGCAAAGAGAAGGGAGTACTGCCAAGGTGTCTGTCTGTTGGATCTGAAGGTGTGGGATTTCTTCACTTGTGTTGAGTGAATTGGGAAACAGGTGCTGGCCTGCTCCTCGGCAGACACTGGTCCTGCAGAGTAGGGAACTCAGAGTCATCCTGGAAAGCCTCGAGGGGACAAGTTGAATAAAGAATCAGCTCCCTAATGAACTGTGTAGGTGGACTTTTCTTTCCCACCTGTCTATTCCAAAACAACCACAGAGAGGCTTAATATTAATTATCAATGCTTGGCCGATAGCTCAGGCTTGTTACTAGTTAACTCTTACAACTTAAATTAACCCGTATTTTTTTTAATCTACCTTCTGCCACATGGCTCATGGATTGTTACCTCATTTTCTACATGTCCCGCTTCCTCTGTGTCTGCTGGCATCTCTCTCTGACTCTACTGTTCTTCTTCCCAGTGACCTTAGTTTGATTGTCCTGCCTATACTTCCTGTCTGGCTACCAGTAAGACAACTTTTTATTAAACCAATTCAAGTGACAAATCTTTATGGTGTACAAAAGGATTATTCCACAGCAGAACTGTACGTGTTTCATTAAATATGACACCTCCCAGAGCCTGGCAAAACTGTAGGCATAGAGTATATCATGTGCCAGCAAAAGTTCTGGTGAGCACTAGGTAGCTCAACAAGAAGTTCCATAATGGTTCTACTTACAAACATTAAAAGGAAACCACAAGGGACAGTGCAGTGTCCTAGGGGAGCCCTTACATTCACAGGCATGAAGGGACAGGATGAAGGAATGGTCATTCACTGAGGTGATTCTTGCTATGTGCTTCCTCTTGCTTTAGTCCAGCTGGAAACCAGAGGGACTAGGAATCTCAATGTGCAAGCTTCCACGGTTAGCCTCCCAGGTCACAAGGTGATATTATAGGGGCAAAGATTGGGTCTAGAAGCAAACAGAGGCGTCAAGCTCTGCCTTCAAGGGTAATTTGCTGATTGATGGAAAAGCCTCCATCAGAGGGTGAAGCTAATAGAGCAGTCACGTGGTATTTTTTTGAGTCATTGTTGTGGATAATGTTCACTTACTGTATACTTGTGATTCATTACAGAGTTGATTTCCTAAATCTCCAGAACATTCTTATAAGATTTTCATATAATAGATAAGAAAATTTAGTCACAAAATATTTATGTAAGCCAGTCATGGCTACTCATGCCTGCAATCCCAAAACTTGGGAGGCTGAAGCAGGAGGATTGTCATGACTTTAGGGTAAGGCCATACTGTAGAGTAAGGCCATGTCTCAAGAAGAAAAAACAAAAAGAAAGTATGTAATTGCCTCACAACCCACAAGTTATCAATGGAGAATGGGAATTCAAGTCTCATTTAATTGCTCCTCAAGTTTTCATTATAAAAAGTAGATATAGAAAAATATAAAAAGGAAAAAATTTGAATATACATATACCAATCACTTAAATTCAACAATTGTAAATATTTTGTCATGTCTGTCTGTCTATCTATCTGTCTATTTGTCTATCTCTCTATCAGCTATCTATTCATCCATCCATCCATCCATCCATCTATCTATCTATCATCTATCTATCTATCTATCTATCTATCTATCTATCTATCTATCATCTATCTATCTATCTGCCAGAGATGGGATCCTTCCTACGAGGTCAGGGAGGCCCTGGAGGCCTCCCAAACAGTACAGCCTCTTGCCACTGCTCGTGGCTGTTCACCAGAACTAGACGGTTGGACCGTGTTGCTGAAGACAGCTCACACTTGGGTTACAAGGCATGGAGAAATCAAGCGGAACTAAAGTGCAAACTTCCTCCCTCCCGGCTAGCTTTCACAGTGCACTTGGGATAGAGAGATGGCTCAGTGGTTAAGAACACTCACTGCTCTTACAGGGGACCTGGGTTTAGTTCCCAGCACCCACATGGTGTCTCACAAACATACATAGCGTCAGTTCCAGGACTTCTGAACTTCATGGGCACCAAGTCCCACATGGTGTACACACATATATGCAGACAAAAAAATCCACACAATAAACTAGATAAATCTAAAAGTTTTAAATAACCATAATTAAAACAAACAAACAAACAAACAAACAAACCCCAGTGCTGGGGTCCTAATAGCCTTTGTTTACAGAACGTCCTTTTGGGGTAATTAACTATACTGTAACAATTAGATCCTTCATCTCAGGAAGTTGGAATTGGATTATTATCTATTACTTAATTTTATTTATATATATTTTTTGAGGCAGGGTCTCACTCTATAATGTTGGCTGGCCTGGAACTTATTATGTAGACCAGGATGGCTTTGAACGCACAGGGATCTAACTGCCTCTTCCTAATAAATGCCTAGATTAAAGGAGTACACTACCTTGCCCGGTTGGATTGTTTTTTTCCCCAGTGCTGGACTGGAATACATGACTCTCTGCATTCTAAGCAAGTGCTCTGCCACGAGCAACACACTAGAACCGCAACTAAGGGACGCTGACTGGTCTCTGCCTCCTACTTACTGAGACAGTAAAGTTAGGCAAACGCCCAAGGGAGCCAGCTGTGCCACGGTGTCCTGGGGGAAAAACATGCACCTTCCAGAAGCTTTTTTCCCTGACCTCCAGGCCTGTTGGCTGCTCCAGCAAAGCGTTCTCTAGAACCCCTCAGGGATCGTGGCTTTTCTTTGCAGCACAAAGATGGCTGATGTCTTCCTTCTCCTCTTCCAGCTTGCACTAGCCCTTGTGATAGTTCCTCTTCACTGTCAGTTTGGCTGCACTTAGAATTACCCAGGAGACACACTCCGGAGTGTTTGAGCCTTTATCTCAAGTCTCTAACGCCTGGCAGGTGCTTTGCCGTGGACAGGGAAATTCAACATCAGGGCCCACTGCAGGGCAGAAGGGGCATAGTGCCATGCCAGAGATATACACTGTGCTATGGGTATGGGAGAAGGGTGATTCCTGCCAAGTACATCAGACAAGACATCATGGGGAACAGCCAATGAGCAAACTTGGAAGACATTTTTTGCAGGTCACAGGGTTAAGTCCATGGCAACGTATTATATAGCTCAAGGTGTGACACCCAACACAGATCCACATAGACAACCCTCTTCATTTTCTTTAGTGGCAAGAATGAACAACTGGGAACATTTTCTACCTATTATCTTGATTTCCTGGGAAAAAACTGAGAGGTCTTCTGGGGTACTCAAGCTAACGGCTAGGTCTGCCGTCAGACACCTCCCCCTTATCTTCTGACTATGGCAGAGACTAGGAACAGGCAGTGAGTATCTGGAGCTCTGGCCTGATGACCTGCTACTCCTTGGGCCCTCCCCAGCATGGTCCAGGCCGATTGTCATCTTCTGATTAGTGAAGCCTCCTCTGCTCCGGACTGTAACTCTGGCCGGGGCCTCTGCACATGGCAGAGTTGGGATGGGGTAAGTGAAGGCACACATCAGGGAACTAGGGGACTCCTCTATATCTATGCTGTTCTGGCTGTCCTGCTCTGTACCTGCCTGGCCCCCATTCCTCCTGTATAGCTTAGAAAAGCAGAGAGACCAGAGGTGACAGAGGATCCAAAGCTCACACCCCCACCCCCAACCTGTGGTCCCGGAACACCTATAGCCTGAAGTGCCAGGCAGGAGCATGGAGAGGAGAGGATTCCAGACAGACGTTGATCGTATCTTCAGCTACTTTCACCTCTCACACGTGCCCTCAATCTCAAAGCCCAGCAGCCCCAGCATCCTGCTCAGACTGGGGTGATGGGAGGGGAGAGGGGCCGTTTCCTACCCTGGAGGGCAATTTCAGAATCAGCTCACCACACTGACGACGCAACAACAAACCAATTGCATGTTTAAAGAAATTGGTGGAACGTACGCAATTAATTAAAGGGCAAGATTCAAGTCAGACTAAATACTGGAAACTAGGAACTGGAGTCCAAGTCCCTGCTTGATCGGAAGGAAGAACTTCCCGATTTGATTGCAGAAAGCAATTTACTTCAATTAGCAGTGACATAAACAGGGTGATTGCTTAATAGAAGTACAGCATCCCTGGAACATAAACAGCCTGCCTCCCATCCCTCACCATCCCATCAGCAGCTCGGGTTGCTTTTGAGACAGGTTTGATTAACCCTGTAGGAGCCACTCCCAAGCAGATGGCTTCGTATCCTTACAAGGCTTTACATTTGTTCTGCAGCCGTGGGTGCGTGCGTGCGTGCGTGCGTGCATGCGTGCATACATGCATGCGTCTGTGTCTGTGTCTCTCTCTGTGTGTGTGTGTGTGTCCCTTGCTTTTGAGTCTTTTAATCCTCTCGGTTATCCTGTGAGATATATATCATTGTGCCCAGCTTTACAGATGGGGAAAATGAGGGTCAGCAAGTTCAAGGAACGATCTTAGCAAATGCAAACTCACATCTTTGATCAACTTGAAGGCCACTAAAGCCCTATAGGATCCGTTTCCTGCCTCTTCTCCCCACTTCAAGCTCCTTTTCCACTACCTCATGACATTTTATTCATTTGTTTGTTTCGTTTTTCGAGACAGGGTTTCTCTATGTGGTCTTGGCTATCCTGGAACTCACTCTGTAGACCAGATTGGCCTCGAGCTCACAGAGATTCACCTGCCTCTGCCTCTCCATGTGCTGGGATTAAAGGTGTGCGCCACCATCACCCGGCTTATTTTGTGGCCTTTTGAGGCGGTTTTACTATGTACTCTTGGCTGTCCTAGACTTCAATATGTAGACATAGCTGGCTTCAAATTCATAGAGATCCACTTGCCTCTGCCCCCGGCCCCCCAACAGCTGGGGTTAAGGTGTGTGTCACCATACCTGGCCCACTTATTTGTTTCTTTGAGACAGGGTCTCACATAGCTCAGGCTAGCCTCTGGCTCCTTATTATAGCCAAGGATGACCTTGAACCCCTGTCCTCCTGCTCTCATCTACCAAATGCTGGGATCATAGGCTTAGGCTGCCATAATTACTTTTCTGTGATGCTGGGGGTCGAACCCAGGGCTCCCTGCCTGCTAGCTAGGAGGCGTTCTACCAAACAAGCAACATCCTCAGTCCGTACCATTTCCTAATTTTTTTAGAAGTTATTATGTTTAATTATTGCGTGTGTGTGTTTGGGGACACACACACACACACACACACACACACACACACCACAGTGAGCATGTAGAAGATGTAGAAGTCAGGGGACAACTCACAGGAGTTGGTTCTCTCCTTCTATCACATGAGTTACGGGGTTTGAACTCGGGTTGTCAGGCTTGGCCTTTACCCACAGAGCTCTCTACAGCTCCCAGGACATTTATTTTTGTAGGGAGGCGGGGTGAGCCTAGCTATTTGCACCTCTCTCCCCTTTGAACCTAAGTGGAACTAACTTCTTACCATGCCCTATGGCTCAAGCCAAATCTGCTCTCCTCAGGGGAACCCTCTCTCTCTCCCCGACTGTTCCAGCTCCTCTCTGCTTTCAGCCTAACCCTTGGCATTAGCCAAGTCACGTGTTCATAGCTGGTCTGTCCCCACCCCGGAAAGAATCTTCTCTGGCTTAAACTCCCCCAGAGGCCCCTTGCTTACTCCTGGTTGGATATCCTTCTCCCGCCCCAAGAACCAAAAGTCCAGAGGCATAAGACTGATGGAAAACCCCGAGGTCCCAACCTGGGAGGCTGTAAGAAAGGACCCAGCCTCTTCACAGAAATGCATTCCCTGCCCTGGACCGTGGGGAACAACAAAAGCTGATTGCGGAATTTTAAGCTGCATCCCAAATCCACCCCAGCCCAAGCTCCCTACACTGCCCGGTGGGTGATAGTCACAGGACAAGGACATTCGGCAAACTAAGGCCACTGGGGGGAGTTTCCCTGCTCAAGGAGAGAATGAAAGTCATGAGAAGTTGTGTGTGGGCACCCCAGCTTTGGGATGCAGGGGCTTCACCTCCCTGAGTTATTTCCCTGTGTCCAGATGGCTCTGATGGGAGCTGACCAGCCTACACCTTCACACACTGGCTGGTTTGGATCTGTTTCTTCATCAGGCTTCTTCATGTCACCTTCAGGGCAAGGTCAAGTGTGGCCACCTTCACAGTCCTGGTTTTGCTGTCTATTCCTTGTGTGACCTTGAAGAGGTCTCTAAACTCTAGTGTCCACCCTGCAGGATTGCAACATCTTTAAGTAAGATAAAGAACGGGGACGTGACCCGGAAGTGTAAAATGCGGGGTGCGCTAAGGAGAGGCTTTTGTTTCTATCTAAATAGAGAAGTGATTTTAACATTCATTATGCATGATCTGTCAAGGTGGGGTTTCCTCCACCAGCCACAGGACAGATAAGGAAACCCAGGCTCTTGAAGCAACTTGCTTCCAGCTACTAAGCAAGGAAATGGAAATTGTTTCCATTGCTTATGTTGAACACATCCTGCCAGGATGTGACAACGTGAGCATAGACTTCATCCAGAGAGATAAAATCCTGGGGATGGAGAGTGGTAGGGGAGGGACCAGGGCTGCAAGACAAAGATGGAGAGGAACCAGAGACCAGGTCACAGGCAAAGCCTATGGAGAGTGGCTTTTCTAAGTCTGGTTTCCAATTGTAAAAAGAATGCCCGACAAGGACAGCGTCTTCAGACAGAGCTCTGGAAGCATGCAGAGACATTCTGGAGAGAGGGCGGTATGGCCAGCGGCAAGGCTGGGACTGGGATGGGAGAATGGGGGCATGGGAGAGGCCCTGATGGTGGAGTGGGAGGGGATGCTGGGTGTAGGTGGAGATGACTGAAGCTGGAAGCCGCTTTGAAAACGGGTAGAGCAAACTCCAGAGCTAGCACAACCACCCTCGAGATGAAGAAAGCCCAGGCTAACCTGGTGGGGAGTCACACAGATGAACTCACCGGCACCCCGTGGCTCTACCTGTAACTGAACACGTGGGAAGGTCTGGCCTGACCATGTGGATAGATGTGACTGACTGCCCCTAAGAAGACTCATCTGTTTCCTCAGGGAACTAGGAGAGAGGCCTCTCTAAGTTGATCTGCTGTAGCCTCTCTCTCCTTCCGTTCATCAGGCTCTAGGCTAGACAGTTATTCCCCACCCCGGGTCGACTGCAGCCTTCGCTCTCAAATTTCCAGCCTTATAGTCACCTGTCTTCAGAAATGCCTTAACATAAACCAGGTCCTGTGGCACAAGCCTGTCACCTCAGTTCCCTGGGAGGCTGAGGCAGGAGGATCTCAAGTTTAAGGCCTGCTTGTGCCACAGAGTGCTTTCAAAACCAGCCTGGGGAAGTTAGTGAGACCCTATCTCAAATAAATAAATAAATAGGTAGATAGATAGATAGATAGATAGATAGATAAATAAATAAAAAAATAAATAAATAAATAAATAAAAATAAATAAATAAATATAAATAAATAAATATTAAAGAGGATAAGGGCTGAGGATATGCAGGCCAGGCTAGACCTCAGAGACTTACATTCTCCATAGGAACCACTGGGGTTGAACGCAGAGCCCCATTTGAGGCCACAAGATGTTTTCCTAGGAATTAAGGCATGGCTCCCTCCACAAGGCTTTCCTGTCTTTTCTAAAACAGAAATTCTGCCTCTATGTGGCTTCCTAACATGGCTGCACAGGACTGTCTTCATTCACAGGTGTTGTCCTGATAAATCCAAAACTACTCACTTGATGACTCACTCTCTGCTGGATCTGCTGTCCCCGGGGCCCATTACAGGTCCCTGGTGGTGGTCTATAACTGTTTCTCCACTCCATTCAAGGCACCTCACCAGCCTTGGGACTTCCAGCCAGTCCGTCCCTTTTCCTATTATCTCTTTGAAGCTGGAGAGCTGTGATTTTGTTCCACAGGAGACTCAGAGATTCCATTCTTGCCACCCAAATCCCATCACTGAGGAAAAGGCAAGGAAGCCAAGCTTTTCTTGCTAAAATGATAACGCCAGTCATCACAGGGCTTGTCTGTCCAGTAAAGGACTGTGAATCCCAGACATTGGCCAGAGCTGTCAAGACTGTTGTTCACACTCTAGTGGGCTGGCTGGGGTCCTCCAGAACCACTGTCCCCCAGAACAGACCTCTGAAAGCAGAGTCCAGCTTCCCCAGCCACCCCCGACCCCAGGAGGAAACCCACACAGTCAACCACCTCCTCCAAGTTAAAAGCCAAGGAACACTAGGAATTGTTTTCTTCTCCTTCCTTCCTTCTTCTTTTATAGAGTCAGACAGAGTCCTATGTCTCTTAGGCTGGCTTCAAATTAATTGTGGAGCTAAGGATGACCTTGAACTGATCCTCCTGCCTCCATTTCTCAGTGCTGAGATTATAGGTGTGCATGACCACATCCGGTTTAGATAGTGTGCTAGGCAAGCACTCTACCAACTGATCTCCATCCCCAGCCCAGGAGCGACGTTTTCACAGTCCAGTGCTGTGTCTCCCCTCTCAAAGCCTCATCTCTTCACCTGCACAAGGGCGCTCCAGAGCCCGAGCCCGCAGGACTGCCAGGGGATCAAGTTCAACAAGGATCATAATTATTTCGAAAGTCATGTGAGCCATCTACCAGAGTAGGAGCTTTGTCGGGATCATCACGTTTAATCTTCCTAAGGACCCCGTGGGGAAGACCGTTAATACCCCTTATTTTCGAGGTGAGACAGGCAGCTCACATCGTGGCCCAGTGCCACGTGGGGCTGGGATGCAGACCCCATCACCCTACACCCTAGTCTACACTATGACCCTTTGACTTACACAACCCCTCCATGAATGCGGCTTGGAGCCTGGCAGGCAAAAGTGCCCTGTAAGTGGTGTCATAACTGTCCTGGCAGAAACAAAGATATTCTAGAAAGACACCGTGTCTCTCTTCAGCTGTTAGACTACTGGGACAAGGGACCCTAAGAAGTTGGGATTTCTCCAGAAAGGGTCGGGACCCTGATGCCAGTCAGAGGGGAACACAGTTCTGATAACACATCAGACCACCTCACGGAAGGGAAGAGCAGAGGCAAGGATGATGGGCGGAACTTAGCTGTACATATACCTCTTGTCCTCTGTTTAAATATAAACCTCATGTCAGGACCCCAAAAGTGGACTTGAGGGGGATCACTGGACCGATTTGTTCCTCTTCTCGGTGTGGAGATGGAATAAAACTCCTGCTCTTCACTGTTACTAGTTTCTTTAATTAGTCTACTAAGGACAAGTGGCTGAGCCCAACTGGTTAGGGGCTGCCAGGGCTCAGGCTTGATCCTAACCATTCCAGTAACAATATGGCTTATTGAGCAGCTGGGGGCTTCTAGTACAAGGCCCCCTCCCTCGGCTCTGACCAGTCTCCAGAACGAGCCTGGGAGTCACCCAACAGCCAGACCTTCTGAACCTGCTCCTGTTCCAAGACTCACATCTGCGTTCTTGCGAAAGTGCAGAACGGAACAGACCACGGGTGGAAAGCCTGCCTTTTCCGAGCTCTCCTCAACAGTCCAGTCCCAGCGGCCAGCCAGAGCTCCAGCCTGAGTGAAGCCCCAGACCAGCGCCTCCTTGGAGAAGTTGGAAGGGCTGTGTTACCTCAGAACGCCTAATTCTGTCCTTCCTGTTTCTTTTCTCTGACCTGTCAGGTACCAGCCGGAATCAATACATCAGGGAACTGGGAGGTAGCTCCAGGTACCAACAGGACAAGGAGGACTGGATTCCAAAGAAAATGATAGTATGAGATCATTCATTATAATATTTAGCTCCCAAAAGAAACCACTGTGAGTCCCATCCAAACCACAGACAGCTTTGGCAGCCTCGGTAGCCTCTGATAGTTACATAAGCTTTGCAGGGAAATAAATACCAACTCATCTCGAAGGAATTTTAAGGGGTAATAAACCTTAACCAGTCTATGCAGAGAAGGTTCCCTTCCGAGGGCGGGACTGCGGTTTGAGAGAGAGGAAAGAACTGAGCCCCGGGGCTCTGGGGCAGGGCTGGAAGGCCGACCTCGTGGGCCAGGCATGTTCCTCAGAGATGCTAATCCCACAGGTTCACTTCAGTTCCAAGGCCAGCCCCTCCTCACACATGCTAGGCAAGTGGTACCGCTGGGCTGTCCCTGCGGCTCCCATTCTGACTCACACACCATCAGGGTTCTGTTCTCTGCTCTTATGGGTAGTGAGTTTCCCATCACTGGGGGTGTTCAAGCATATTTAAATACAGAGTAGTGGTTTTAAGAACCAGTTAACTCTAAGGGTTCAGTTCTATATCACAAGCTTTCAGGCCCAGGAACTCGTCCCTCATCATCAAACAAAAGGCAGGATCGTAGAAGAGGAAAACTTTGCATCTGGAGCCTGTTACTCCAGCTGGGTGATGTCGGGCAGGTGGCTCTGCCTCTTCCTGCAAAGGACAGTTACTCACTTCAGCCCACGTCACCTGATTGCTGGAAGAGGCAGATGAACTGCAGGAGTGTGAAAATTGCCTTGCAAATTGCAAACTGTTTTGCCATCAGCAAGATGCCACAGACGTGCCAGGCACTAAGCAGGGGATGGTGGCTCTCTGCCTGCCCCGTTAGGAGAGACGGTCACAACTCAACCTGTCATCACCCCACGGCCTCCTCTTCCACGGCCTCCTTTCTAGAGGGAACTAAGTCAACTGCGTCTTGGTTAGGGCTGTAGATCCCAGAGCCAGGACTAATGAATCTTCAGCACTCTGGGCTGCAGACAGGGTCTCACTGGCTGTCTTGGAACTCACTCTGTAGACCAGGCTGGCCTCAAAATCACAGAGATCCGCCTGCCTCTGCCTCTTGAGTGCTGGGATTAAAGGCATGTGCTGCTACACCCGGCTTTTTTTTTTTTCTTTTAATTATTTGCAGTGTGCGTGCACGTGTGCACATGAGTCATGGTACACACATATGTAGGGCCTTGGTCCCCCATTTTGGGTAGCTGTTGCCTTGCTTGCCGACCTTGACCAGATGTCCTCCCTATGCTGATTCCTTCTTCCTGAATGCTCACCGGAGGTTCTTTGTTTGTGTATCCTGCATTTGGAGTAAACAGCTTAGATGCAAGAATGTAGAACCTTGGGTAGTGAACTTCTGCCCTCGGGGGATCCTCCATTGTGCTGTAAGCCTATATTTAAGGTTTCCTCCCTCCTTCAATAAACGGCATTGCGCATTCTGCTGGAGCAAATGACCCACTGTCTTTTGTCTCTGTTTTTAATCCACAGCCCCTCGCTGGACCTGATGATCAGGTGGTTGTAGCGCGGGCGCTACCGCAACACATATAGAGATCACAGGACAACCTTCAGGAGTTGGGTCCCAGGGATTAACTAGGATGTCAGGCTGAGCCATCTCTTCTCCAGTTAACCCGATGTGCCTCATTTTCCTCACTTGAGGCTTGCAGAGCCACAGTGCCTCTCTTAGTTGTTAGGAGAACCAAGGTGCATTTCGTGCTGAGAACATTGGCACAAAGTGACTGCTGTAGAATGTGTTGCTAGTTACTAAAGTATTATCTAGTGAATCAACTTAACTTTCTTCTGGTCACTCTCCCTGATCCAAGTTAAGGAACAGAACACAAGATGAGTAGCTTTTCTTTCTAAGATTGGTTTATTTATTTACAGATATGTGTACCATGTGTGTGCAGGAGCCCCTGGAGGCCAGAGGAAGGTGTGGAATGCCCTGGAAATGGAGTTACAGGCAGTTTTGAGCTGTGTGATGTTGGTGCTAGGAACCTAACCTAGAGCCCTCTCTATAAGAACAGTTAAGTGTCAACCGCTGAGTGAGCTTTCCAGAATCAGGACAGGTCGATTTTGTAGAGGCCAATAAAGACAAAGGGGCCCCTTTCATGAGCACTCACTGTGTGCTGGGCACTGTGCTGTCCTTACTATTATTCCATCTAATCATGTCACAGTGCCTTTGAGGAGTCAGGGTCTCAGTCCTGTGCTACAGGAGAGGAGTCCAAGCCTCAGTCAGACTGGCCCAAGACCAAAGGGCAGAGCCTTAATGACATCAGGGCTTGGACATGAGCAGTCTGCCAGGGACCCAGTTTTCTTAACCTTATCTGAGACTTGAGGCATTATCTAGGACTCTAGAAGGTGTGACAGGGTTAGACTCTGGTGACCTGAGTCCCTGCAGCGATACTAAAGCAAAAGAGCAGATGATGCCATGAATATAATGAGTGACCCTTGGGCTACAGTTCAGTTTGGCTGTCACAGACATGCTACCCAGGCCTTTTGAGGAGAAGGTAAAGGAAGGTGGAGTATGGTACATGGTTATAATGTACCACTGGAGAGGTTGAAGCAGGGGGATGGTTAGTTCAAGGCTACCTTGGGATACACAGTAAGATGGTTTTTTAAAATAGCTGAGGAGAAGGACTGCTTTTAAGTCTGAGAGGATTGTCAAGCCAAGGGGAAACTGAGTCAGTCTTACCCTAGCTGTGTGGACAGTAAGGCCATATTTCCAGAGATGGGAGTCTGGGGGGAGGGGTGGGGAACCAAACCCTAGGAGGCAAAGCTGCCTTCCTCTGCTCAGGCCAAGGCCAAGACAGGGGTAATGAGTTACTGGGCTCTTTGAGATGCAGCCTGGGTAACCATAGCATCCAGTGACGCCCCCACCTCAGGCTGCAACAGGAGTGCAGAGCAGGTGGCCACATTCTGGGACCCGGGTACCTTAATTCCACTGCTCTCTGCCCACTAGCAACAGATGAGCTCTCGGAGCCTCTAATGGAGACGACCTTTCCCCTGCTTTGTTGCTGTCCCACACTTTCTGCTGGTTGACCCCATCTGTAGCTGGAGAGTTTTCTCTCTGGGTCCCCCCAAGCTCCGGCAGTCCGACAGCCCGAGAGCCCACTTATAAAATAAACACACAGGCGCTTATATTATTTAAACTGTTTGGCCTAATGTCTCAGGCTTCTAGCTATCTAGTTCTTACATCTTAAATTAATCCATTTCTATAAATCTATACTTTGCCACGTGGCTCGTGGCTTACCGGCACCTTCCCATGCTGCTTGTCATGGCGGCGGCTGGCAGTGTCTCCTTCCACCTTCCTGTTCTCTCAGTTCTCCTCTCTGTTAGTCCTGCCTATACTTCCTGCCTGGCTACTGGCCAATTGGTGTTTTATTTATTGACCAATCAGAGCAACACATTTGACATACAGACCATCCCACAGCACCCATCTATGAAATGAAAGCTCAGGCCACTCTCTCTAGATAGACCTCTACTTGTCCCCAAACACACACAGGCTGAGAATGCCCTAGAAAGGCAGGGGACCCCCGACTTTGTGCCCAGTGTTATGCTTAACACTAGCACACTCTTGAAGATCTGGGATCTGGGTGCTGAAGGACGCAGCTGGGGGCAGAGCGCAGCCAGAAGAAAACTAAGGAAACCTTTGGAAAACCCTGCGAGGATTCAGCATGAAGTCTAGCCTGTCCACTGTTGATTGGCCAACAGGTTCTGTGTTAGCTCTGGGGAAGGGCTCTAGGTCAACAACCAGGAGGCTCCTGGTCCAAGTGTGTTGGGACCTGTTAGCCCACCCAGATCCCAGCAAGGCACTTGTCTCTCAGCCTCCTCCACATTGCAGACAGGCAGCTGGCAGCTTGTTTTATGAACATCCAAAATCCATAAGGAACCACAAAACCACACTGGGCTGTAGACAAGCAATCGCAAAGGGAGCCAAGGCTGGGGGTGTTGCCTGGTCTTTCACCCATGGTGGGGCCTACCAGGAAGTCTACCCTCTGGGGAGCAGTAGCGGGTATCTGCTTTCTCTCTGCCAGGCTTTGCTGATGTCCCATCTCTGTGGGCTGTGAACATCTGCTTTCTCCTGGGGTCGATTTGAGAATGGGGAAAGAGAAGTAGCTGATGATGTAGCTCAGGTCAGTAAGTAATGGAGACTGCTTGGAACCTTCTCAAATGCCTGTAACCTTGTCACTGTCTGTCACTAACTTCTAACCAAGGGGAAGAAGTCAGAGGCTTGGGGAACCTGGGAGCCGGAAGGTGGTATGGGGGGAGGGAACCTTATTTTCTGAACTATTTTCTTTAGAAAATGTTATGTGTATGGTGTTTTTCTGTCTGTATGTCTGTGTACCAATTGTGTTTTTAGTGCCCTTGGAGGCCAGAAGAGTGTTTGAAACCCCCCTGGAACTGGAGTTTCAGACAGTTGTAAAAACCACCATGTGGGTGCTGGGAATCAAACTCAGATCCTTTGAAAGAGCAGCCAGTGTCCTCAAGTGTTAAGCCATCTCTCCAACCCCCAGAAACTGTTGGGGTTTTGTTGTTGTTGTTGTTGTTATTTATTGACTGCTAGTTTATGTGGATATCTTTGTGCAGAGGGATGGAGTTATACAGTGTCTATTTTAACGCTGATGAAGAATATTGTCATATGCTTTTTCCAGATCTGAAGTTGGAGCTGGAAGAGGAGTTGGGGTTTCTTTCTACCCCTTTGTTCAAATCCCAAGGTCTTAGCTCAGGTGTTTCCTCCTCTGAGTGTGGCTCCCCAGCCACTTGGGTGGTCACATACCCCATGTTCTTCCTCCCATAAGGCTCTCTCTTTTTTCAGAGTGCTTTTTCAGAGTAGCAGCTAGATATTTTTGGCTTGTTCATCCTCACTCTCCTCCACTGTCAAATGCTCCATGAGAAGAGGTGTATTTGAGTGCCTAGTGTAACTCCTGGAATGGTATGAGTATTCAAATAATATTCATTGAATGAAAGAAGAAATGAATGAATGGGTTTAATCATGGAGGGAGGGGCATGGCCTTGAGTTAAACTTTATACCTTCTATTACAAAACTTAGCTCAAACTGGATCCTTAAGCTAAACATAGCTGTGTAGAACATAGCTCAGTTGGCAGAGTTCTTGCCTAACATGCATGATGACTTGGGTTAGATCCTCAGTAGTGTGTAAACCAGGTATGATAGATAGTACATGCCTATAATCCCAGCACTAAGGAGATAGAATGCCTTAGTTTCTTTACCTATTGGTGTAATGAAAATACTCTGACAAGCTAGGCATAGTGGCAAACACTTTTTTTTTTTTTTTCCAAGACAGGGTTTCTCTGTGTAGCTTTGTGCCTTTCCTGGAACTCACTCTGTAGCCCAGGCTGGCCTCTGCCTCCCGAGTGCTGGGATTAAAGGTGTGCACCACCACTACTCAGCTAGTGGCAAACACTTTTAATGGAAGTATTTGGGAGGCAGAGTCAGGCAGATTTTTGTAAATTCAAGGTCAGCCTACATAGCAAGTTCCAAGCCATCCAGGGCTACATAGTGATAATAGATATAGATATATGTTACAGAATATTTGTTTAACTATTTCCTTTCCAGGGGCCCAGAAGAGATACTACCAGTGGCGGGGGAATGAATCCAGATACACCATGTTCTTTGTCCATTTACTTTATTCCTCTATGACAAAATTCTATCTATACAACTTCTATCATGAGTCTCAGTTCCTCACTGTGCCTACTTTTTCTGTCCCCTCATAGCCTTAGTAATGACTAAGCCTTAAGCTTTTGGTCTCATCTTTGTCCTCTGTTCCTGTGTCCTCCATCGATCCTTCCTAGCTCCTTACTCCTGCCCTGATAAACTCACTCTACAGGAGATCTACCTAACCATCTACAGAATCTCTGCCTTTCTCTCTTCTCTTTGGCCATGCGGCTCTGTCTACAGAAAAACTGTCTTGTTCTTTCTCTCTTGGCCACATGATTCTGTGCCCCCAGGAATTCTGCCTCACTCTTTACTCCACCTGGATATGCAAAAACATCCTTTGTTCTGAGTCAATAGCTCCCGAATACCACTAGGCCTGAAGGCAAGGGATGGTCTGAGCTTCATTTGCACAAGAAGCAAAGCTATGCATCTACAGCCTGTTTGTCTCCTAGGCTCTGAGTGTGTGTATGTGGGGGGGGGCAGGGGCAGAGGGGGGATGGAGTTAGTTACCTAGAGGAATCAGCATCTGAGAAGCTTACACTGTTTGCCAATATGGTCTAGTAGTATGTGGGCCCACAAGAATTTCATAGCAGAAGACAGCTGAAATATTAAAAACTGAATAACACTAAATATTCCATGGTAAATGGCTTCCTCTAGAGAAAAATATCTTAACATTTCTAGGTATAGCTTTAATATCCAGCTGAATCTCTATAATATATTCTTGTGGCCCTCAAGATTGGAATATTTGTTTAACTATGTAAAGATGTGTTGCTATTTTACCTTGCCTGCTCAAGGCACCTAATAGTCTAATAAAAAGCTGAACAGCCAATAACAAGGGAGGAGGTATAGGGAGAATAAGTAGGAGGAGGGATTTAGGCTCAGGGCAGAAAGAAAAAGAGAAGCCAGGGGCCAGAGAGACAGACATGGAGGAAGCAAGAAATTAGGATATACAGAGTGAAAGAAAGGTTAAAAAAAAAAATCAACCCAAGGCAAAATGTAGATGAATAGAAACAGGTTAAACTAAGTTAAAAGAGCTAGTGGGACAAGCCTAAGCTAAGGCTGAGCATTCATAATAAGTCTTTGTGTCTTTATTGGGAGCTGGTTGGTGGCCCAAAGAAAATTCCAACTACAGATATATACATAGATGTATAGACAGATACATATAGATAGAGATATATAGATAGAGATATAGATTAGATAGATATAAACTTGGCTATAGCTATGTAGATCAGCTGTAGATACAGATATAGATATGGGGCACATTAGACTGGCTCACAGGTTGTGGTCTGGGTGCTTTGACAATGGCTGTCGGATGATGGAAAGACTGAGAATCTGGCAGTTAAGTCCCTGAGGGTGGCGTCTCCGCAATCCCAATCTAGCACTAGAATCCTAGAAGATTCCTAGACAGCTGCTGCTCTTCGGTCCACATTGGAATCCCAAAGAAGTTAATTCTAATACCAGAAAAGTGATGCCTCAGGAACAGGGTTGACGGACTTGCCGGTGAGAATGAGTGAAAACAGGCTAAAAGCAAAGTTCCATTCCTTCGTATCCTTTTCTCTGGGTGGCCACCAGTTGCGTGTGGTCTAGATTGAAGAAAATCCCTCCCAATGGTGCCCAGAAGCTTGAGTTTTTGTTGATTCTAGCTATAGTCAAATTGACAACCAGCATCAGCCACCACAGCGGCTTAAGAGACAAAGGTTTATTCCAGCTCACAGTGGAGGGTAGTCCGTCATGGTGGGGAAATCACAGTGGCAGGGTCTCAAGGGAACTGTTGACGTGACAACCACAGTAATGAAACAGTGTGGCTGTAGCAGTACCACCAACCATACAGCCTCCCTGCTGCTGACTAGCAGACTCGGCTCTCTGCCACCACCCAGCATCCGAGAGAAGCCTGAATCACATATCCCTAGACCAAGAAAAGAGTAAATCAAAATTCCAAGCTCTGAGCCAGGCTTGGTGGCTCACGCCTTTAATCCCAGCACTCAAGAGGCAGAGGCAGGTGGATCTCTGTGAATTTGAGGCTAGCCTGGTCTATAAACCAAGTTCCAGAACAGCCAGGGCTACAAAGAAAGACCCTGACTAAAAACAAAATCCCAAGCACAGTTTCCGTTGGGATGCTTCCTTCACATCATTGTAAAGTAGGGGCCTGCTGAGTTGAGATCTATAAATAGGGGATCATTTACTGTCTTACTAGTAAAGGAACACTAGGCGAACCTTTAGAAAGCACTGCTGATCTGGGAAGAGATCATCAGAGAAGGGCATTTTTCTTTCTTCCATTTTTAATGTTTACTTTCAATTCTCCTTAAGTATAGATAAGCTCACACTCCTCTTGACCCCCTTTCTCTGGTTACCATCCCTCTCCAGAGGTAACCATAGGTGGTGTTTATCTCTCCAAGCTTGTCTTAGCATGCACAATGTATATACATTCCTATGTGTATACAGATGGAACTGATTTTTATAGAAGCGTGCTTCTTCCACCCCTGCCACACGCACACGCACACGCACACGCACACGCACACAGTATGTCCTGGAAACCATCAGCACTTGTGGCTTTGCAAGGCATCGGTTTTAGGAAGTGCTGACCCCCACACCCAGCTGTCCCTTCCCTGTGTGGGGCCAGCTCAGGTGGGCCTGCCCCCTCTCGCCTTCCCCCTTCAGCAGCTCCACCTGGCCAGCTATGGATGAAAGTTCTGTGGTGAAGGCCGCCTGCCGGGCATGCATCCCAACGAGAGGCAGATGTGGCATGCGTGTGCTCCAGTTGGTTCTCGCCCTCTCCTATTTTATATCCCTGTTCTCTACCAGGCCCGCGGGCCCCAAGTTCCAGCATCAGGTAAGACAACAATAGTGTTCCTGGAGAATCGGAGATCCCCCTTCGGGTCTTGGCGAGGAAAGAATCTAAAACTGGACTCAGAAGGAAGATCAAAGACCATTTTATTTATTTATTTATTTATTATTTTTTTTTTTGGTTTTTCGAGACAGGGTTTCTCTGTGTAGCTTTGCGCCTTTCCTGGAACTCACTTGGTAGCCCAGGCTGGCCTTGAACTCACAGAGATCCGCCTGCCTCTGCCTCCCGAGTGCTGGGATTAAAGGCATGCGCCACCACCGCCCGGCCAGACCATTTTATTTATTAGAGTTTGGAAAAATAAATAAAAGGGCAAGTTGGGGTGGGGGGGAGGAAGATGGAGAAGAAGATGGTCAAGCTTTTTGAGTTAGGGTCTAAAGAAGCCAGCATTTTCTTTCTTTCTTTCTCTCTCTCTCTCTCTCTCTCTCTCTCTCTTCCCCCGAGACAGGGTTTCTCTGTGTAGCTTTGCGTCTTTCCTGGAGCTCACTCTGTAGACCAGGCTGGCCTCAAACTCACAGAGATCCGCCTGTCTCTGCCTCCTGAGTACTGGGATTAAAGGCATGTGCCACCACCGCCCAGCTGGAAGCCAGCATTTTCATCAAAGGATGTTGGATTTTCATCAAAGGATGTTCCTCGGGAGGAAGACGATGTCAGGAAAGAGTAAGAAAGCCCAGAGTGTCCAAGAAAACATGCCTGTGCTTTCGGTGGGTATCAGAAAGAAAAGGATAGAAAGAAAAAAGGAGCGTGGATGGGCTGAGCGGTGCTGTTATGCCACACATGCTACAAGCAGCAGGACCAGTAGAGGGGCTTCTGGGAAGTACAGTGTCTCACTAAAGGGGCAATTATTCCTACCATGGCTTTAGTATATCCTCAGGTGAATTAGCTTTCCTGAGCAGTGGTCTCCTGCCCGGGGGATTGATGGGCCCAGCTAGACTGACTCAGAAGTGAGGAGACAGTATCCTGTAATATTCTAATCAGTTTAGCTGCTCAGACTGTCAGGTCTGCAGCCGGGGCCATTGGAAGAACTCTGGTTCCACTCTTTGATCAAGAGGAAGTAACCTTGAGCCTCAGCAAAGCCCTGATGTTTCCATGTTTTCATACAGTATTTTAAATCCTAAGGAGAGGCTGTTGTGATGTCTCCCTTTCTAGTATTACCAGGGAAACAGATGGGGGACCATGCCAACCATGAAGGAGGGGGTCATCTTAAATGGCTTTCAAGCCTTGAAGCTGAGACCTGTAATATTCTTCCTCAATGGTTGAAATCCTAAAACCATTTAGGAGGTGATCTGAAATTGGGATGTAAAGGCTTTAGGATTTCTATTCTGGCTGACTTTTGGGCCTTGGAGGGTGATCAGGGGACTCAGATAAATGGAGACAGATTGCAGCAGGAGCATCTGAGAGGTCAAGTGTGAATAGGCAGTGGTTGAACACATAAGGTCCAGAGGTGAATAATATCACTGCTAAGGTTGTAATGGACAAAACCCCACCAGAACTGGAGCCGCCTCCTCTGGCATCTGTGGTCTCCGTCAGGACAGAAGGAAGGAACGGCTGCTTTCACGGTCACCACACGGCCCGCTCAGTCTACTACATCAGTGTGCGATACCACCTGATCTATCTATTACACCTCCTGATCAGTCTGCCACACCGCCTGATCAGTCTGCCACACCGCCTGATCAGTCTGCCACACCGCCTGATCAGTCTGCACACTGATCAGTCTGTCACACCGCCTGATCAGTCTGCCACACTGCCTGATCAGTCTGACTATACACAGCCTGATCAGTCTACACCGCCTGATCAGTCTGCCACACCGCCTGATCAGGTCTGCCACACGGCCCGATCAGTCTACTACATCAGTGTGCTATACCACCTGATCTATCTGTATTCAAATTGCTCTGATTCAGTATAAACACTGATTGGCCATGCCAGCGGAGTAGGTGGCAAGGGGAGGGTCTGGATAAGCTGATCAGGCACTGCCACACCGCCGATCATGTGACCAGCAACACCGCCTGATTAGTTTTGTTAATTTAAGCTAAAGACAGTTACAAGCTGTCACTTCCTGTTCTTCAGCTGTCATTCTGTTGTCCCTGCTCCCCAGTTGTATGACACAATGACACACATGCTTGGTGTACCTCCTCCTGGCTCCCCTTCTCTAATAGAACTGACAAACACAGTGCAGTGGTAACGATAAATTATTTATTTACTTACTTACTTACTTACTTATTTCTGTAGTTGCACCTTCCTTGGACCGACAGCTGGCAAATAATGACACAGAGACTTAATATTATGTTAATTATGAAAGCTTGGTGTTAGCTTAAGCTGTTTCCCCAGCCAGCTCTTATAACTTGAATTAACCTGTTTCTATTCATCCACATTCTGCCACAAGGCTCGGTTACCTCTGCTCTGTATTGAATGTCCAACTTCTTCAAGTCTCACTGGTGTCCCCGCCTCTCTTTTTCCCAGAGTTCTTTCTCTGCCTGGAAGTCCTGCCTATACCTCCTGCCTAGCTATTGGCTGCTCTGCTTTTTATTACACCAATCACAGCAATACACCTTCACACAGAGTACAAATATCCCTGCAACGTTTTTCATTTTCAATTCAGTAATAAGCATCAAAACCAGAACCTAATGAAGAAAAAAAAGAAAAAAAAAGTGAGCTGGTGGCTCACTCCTTTACTCCCAGCACTCAGGAGGCAGAGGCAGGTGAATTTCTGTTTTCAAGGCCAGCCTGGTCTACAGAGTGAGTCCAGGACAGCCAGGGCTACACAGAGAAACCCTGTCTCAAAAACTAAACAACAACAAAACACAGGACCTCCTACATACTGTCCTAGTTACGGTTTCTGTTGCTGTGAAAAACAACATAACCAAGAGCAACTTAGGGAGAAAAAAAAGCTTATTTCAGCTTCTAGGTTTACAGTGCTTTGTTGTAGCTCAAAGAAGAAACCAATAGAAAAATGTACTTACTGGTTTACTCCTTCTACCTAGTGCTTAGCCAGAACAGCTTAGTCTATACAATCCAGACCCAGCTGCCCAGAGACGGCACTGCCCACAGTGGGCTGGGTCCTCCCACATCGATCACCAGTAAGACAATATCCATAGACATTACCAAAGGCCAATCTAATCCAGGCAATTCTATGGTGATATTTTATTTGTACTGAAATGTGATTTTATTTGTATGTTAATAAATAAAGTTGCCCCGGGGGTCAGAGCTATTAGAGCCATAGTGAAAGCTGGGCAGTGGTGGTGCACGCCTTTAATCCCAACACTTGGTAGGCAGAGCTAGGTAGATCTCTGTGTGGTCAAGGATACAGCCAGCATTGGAGACACATGCCTTTAATCTCAATACCAACCATAGAAGACCTGGAGGTCTGTATAGACAGCCAATGACGAGGCAGTCATGTGGTTGGGTTTACAACCAATGAGAAGGCAGAACAGAAAGTCTATATAAAGACAAACACACAGGAAGCAGGTCTCTTTTGGAGAGGTCTCTTGGCAGAAGAGGCTAGCTGCAGCAGATGGGTAAGGCTCTTAGCTCTGATCTCTTGCCTTTCTTCTTTGCATTGGTTCTGTGTTTCTTATTTAATAAGACGGTTGGTTACATCTACACAATTCTGCAACTGAGGTTCCCTCTTCCAATTCTAGGCTGTGTCAAATCGACAGCTGGAGCTAACCAGAAAAGACCAAACAAGGGCTCTATCACTGAGCCATAGCCTCCTCCCCCCTATCCCGCCACTTTTTTCTTAGCCCTTCTACTGAAGTAACACTGTGGGGCCAGTGAGTTTTTTCGGCAAGTAGAGGTACTGTGGCCAAGCCTGTCAGCCTGCTGAGTTTGATTTTCCAGGATCCTTATGGCAGGAGGAGACAACTGACTCTGGCAAATTGCCCTCTGACCTCTACGTGTGCACTGTGGTGCCTGCATCCCCCCCCCCCATACAAAATGACTGAATAAATGTAATGAAGTTTTTGTTTGATTGTTTGAAAGAAAGAAAGTCAAGCTGAAGAGGTGGCTCAGTGCCTAAGAGCCCTGCTGCTCTTGCAGAGGACCTAGGTTTGATTCCCACCATCCACATCAGGTGATCTGTAATTCCAGGGCATTCACCAACCTCTTCTGGCCTCTGTGGGCACCAGGCACACATGCAGTGTGATATATGTGCAGGTAAAACATTTATACACATGGAAGGAAAGAGAGAGAGAGAGAGAGAGAGAGAGAGAGAGAGAGAGAGAGAGAGAAGGAAGAAGGAAGGAGGGAAGGAGGGAGGGAGGGAGGAAGGAAGGAAGGAAGGAAGGAAGGAAGGAAGGAAGGGAAAGGGAGGGAGGGAAGGGGAGGGGAGGGAGGAAGGAAGGAAGGCAAGCTATTAAAATCTCTACCCTGTCCTTATAAACCATGCAGCAACACCTTGCTGGCTAGTATTTTTTATGTCAATATGACACAAGCTAGGGTCCTGTAGGAAGAAGAAATCTTAATTGAGAAGATGTCTCCATAGGACTGGCCTGTAGGCAAGTTCATATGGGATTTTCCTGGTTGATGATCATTGTGGGTGGAGCTAGCCCTGAGCAGGTGGTCCAGGTATAAGAAAGGAGACTGAAGCTGGGTGGTGGTGGCGGCGGCGGCGGCGGCGGCGGCGGCGGCGGCGCACGCCTTTAATCCCAGCACTCGGGAGGCAGAGGCAGGCGGATCTTTGTGAGTTCAAGGCCAACCTGGTCTACAGAGCGAGATCCAGGAAAGGCGCAAAGCTACACAGAGAAACCCTGTCTCGAAAAACCAAAAAAAAAAAAAAAAAAAAAGGAGACTGAGAAAATCATGAGTGGACAAGCCAATAAACAGCACTCTCTATGGCCTGCCTTGAGTTCATGCCCTGACTTCCCTGGATGATGAACTTAAAAGCTATAAGGTGAAATAAACCCTCTCTTCCCAAAGTTGCTTTTGGCCATGGTATTTATCACAGTGGCAGAAACCCTAACAGAGGCAGTACTCTTGTTCATATTTGCTCCCCCCCGCCCCAAGACAGGGTTTCACTGTGTAGCTAGCTGTCCTGGAACTCACTCTGTAAACTAGGCTGGCCTCAAACTCAGAGATCTGCCTGCCTCTGCCTCCTGAGTACAGGGATTGAAGGCGTGTGCCATCACCACCCAATTTCATATTTGCTTTTAAAACTATATCTGTGAGAAAAAAAAATAAAGCTGATAACTCAAAAAGTTTGCTGCTGTGGGATGTTCTGTATGGCAAATGTGTTGCTCTGATTGGTCAATAAATAAAATACTGATTGGCCAGTGGCTAGGCAGGAAGTATAGGCAGGACTAACAGAGAGGAGAAAAGAAAGAACAGGAAGGCAGAAGGAGTCCCTGCCAGCCGCCACCAGGACAAGCAGTATGGTAAGCCACGAGCCACATGGCAATGTATAGATGTATGGAAATGGATTAATTTAAGCTATAAGAACAGTTAGCAAGAAGCCTGCCATGGCCATACAGTTTGTAAGCAATATAAGTCTCTGTGTTTACTTGGTTGGGTCTGAGCGGCTGTGGGACTGGCAGGTGACAGAGATTTGTCCTGATTGTGGGCAAGGCAGGGAAACTCTAGCTACAGTTTGCAAATTTTATATTTTAGTAGAAAGGCCCAGCTTAAAGGTCAATATTCACACTCAGACCAGGATGGAAGGCTTTGCCATTTCCTGTGGGTCTAAGGCATGAATGAGGCTCTTGATATGACTGTGATCATGTCAACAACACACATTTACTCAGGACACTCCCTACAAGAGGAAGAAGACCTTATTAAAGAAAGAAAAAAGAAAGAAACAACAAGGGGGGGGGGGAAGAAACCAAAGAAAGAAACGGGAATATAGGACACAGAAAGAGCAGCCAATCACATTCTGGTCTCATTTCTTCCATGCCTGCTGTAACACGATTATATTCCATCTCTTGGGCTTGACCTTGTGACTTGCTCTAGCTAATTAGAATTCCCAGCTGTGAAGTGACCTGAACTTGAAACACAATTGCCCAGTTGAAGTGGCTCTGCTCTTTTTCCAGGAAAACAATATGCCTGAGCCACTTGCTGATCCGAGAGTGATGAGAGACATGCAGTGCAGACCTGGACTAAACCTACAGCCTTCAGCCAAGACCTCAGAGGCCAGCCTAGCTCCCCGGACCCCAGTTGGCCAGACAGTTCAGCATTACATGCTGCATTTAGTCAGAGTCTTTCTTTAGTCTCCTTCCATTTCAAACACTTCTGTAAGCCTGCCCAACTCTGGCTCTCTTCAACGTGAAAGGTCAGCAACTCCACAGAACGTCTTTCTGTTGGGCCCTCTGATTAGAGTCTGGCTGTGCAGCATTCAAAAGCATTTCAGGATGTGGTGCTGTTTTTCACTGCATCTGATCAATGGTGTGTGCTTTCGTTTGCTCCATTGCTAATTGAAATTCACTCTGATTGCCTGATTAATGTGAGGGTCATCACACTACACTGTCAAATTACTCTTTTGCCCTTGAATTTATTGGGCATATGAGGAGAGGAACAGGAACTGGAAACCATATACTTATTTATATTTGTGTGCAGTTATGATATTCTTTTTTTATAGAAAATTTACTATTTGTTATATGTGTATGTGTATGTATCTGAGAATATGTATGTTTGATCCTATGTGTGTAGTGTCTACAGAGACCAGAAGGGGGCATCAGATCATATGGTACTGGAATTTCAGATAGTCAACTGCCCAGTGTGGGTCCTGGGAACTGAACCCTGGTCCTTTGCTGTGGGATGTCCTGTATGATGTAAATATATGTTGCTATGATTGATTGATAAATAAAATGCTGGTTGGCCAGTAGCCAGGCAGGAAGTATAGGCAGGACAAAGAGAGAGAAGAATTCTGGAAAGTGGAAGGCTGAGGCAGAGAGACGCTGCCAGCTGCCATGAGAAGCATGATGTAAGAGACTGGTAAGCTACAAGCCATGTGGCAAGGTATAGATTTATAGAAATGGGTTAATTTAAGATAGAAGAACAGATAGCAAGAAGCCTGCCACAGCCATAGAGTTTATAAGTAATATAAGCATCTGAGTGATTATTTTATAAGTGGGCTGTGGGACTGCAGGGACTTGGTGGGACCCGTAGAGAAACACTCCAGCTACAGTCCTCTGTTCAAGCTATACTTTATGGACCATTAGGCTGAAGGCATGGCTTTGTGGTAGAGAATTTACCTGCATCATGTGAAAAAAAGCTTCTGGTGTGAACCCCAGCATTGCAAAACCAAAGCAAGGTATCAGTGGCATTACTTATTTTGATAGTCAAATTGTCACAGATTTGGCCAGCAGAAGGTCTTTCAGTCCTGGCATTTCACATGTCCCCATTCTTTATTTATTTGATCACATCCTTGTTTTCTGACACAAAAGAATGCCCCATGGTCCTTTTGTACTTCTTATGTCACATTAGAGTAATCAACCATATCTCTCAGGAACTATGGTTCCTGAGATTATAAAACGATATCCAAGATCTGGGAGGTAGGAGTGCTAAGTGCTAGCTGAGGTGTCTCTATTCCCAGGCCCTCTGTGTAAAGAGCTACCAAGCATTTACAGTTTGTCTGTGTGACTGTCTGCTTTCTATACCTACCTGGGGTTTAAAAGCCCGGAGTTCTAATAAATACATTAATTCCTTCCTAGTTGCTACCACACTCCACAACCATAACTTGCTCCCCTGGTCATCAAGTGTGGTTCTCATTAGCACTGTGGAATGTCATTCTGTATGCTGTGAATGTGTGTTGCTCTGATTGGTTGATAAATAAAATGCTGATTGGCCAGTAGACAGGCAGGAAGTATAAGTGGGATAAGCAGACAAGGAGAATTCTAGGAGGAGGAAGGCCGAGTCAGGAGTCGCCAGCCAGACACAGAGAAAGCAAGATGTCAAGGCAGAACTGAGAAAAGGTGTCAAACCACGTGGCTAAACATAAATAAGAATTATGGGGCTGGGCAGTGGTGGCGCACACCTTTAATCCCAGCACTCAGGAGGCAGAGCCAGGCAGATCTCTATGAGTTTGAGGACGGCTTGGTCTACAGAGTGAGATCCAGGACAGGCACCAAAATTACACAGAGAAGCCCTGTCTCGAAAAACAAACAAACAAAAAACAAAACAAAACAAAATAAAAGATTTATGAGTTAATTTAAGTGTAAGAGCTAGTCAGTAATAAGCCTGAGCTAATGACCATAGAGTTCATAATTAATATAAGCCTCTGTGTATTTATTTGGGGGACGTGAGTGGGAAGATTTGTCCCGACCGCCAGCCAGCCGGGACACAGGAAAACTTCTGACTACACATTAGTTCCCACATATTCACTTGTTTGGTCAGTTTCCCATTGTTTGTTTTTGCTCTTTTCTGAGGGGCCTGCCACTCAGCTCCCAAATAAATCCACACATGGAGGCTTATTATTCTAGCCAGTTTTTCTTAAATTATCCCATCTACCTTTTGCCTCTGGGCTTTTCCGTTCTCTTACTTCTGTAAATCTTACTCTTCCTCCATGGCTGGCTGTGTAGCTGGGTGGCTGGTCCCTGGAGTCCACCTCCTTCTCTGGCTTCTGGATCTCTCCTCCCAGTTTTCTCCTTTTCTATATATTCTTCCTGACTACCAGCCCCACCTATCCTTTATCTTGCCTTGCTATTGGCTGTTCAGCTCTTTATCAGACCATCAGGGGTTTTAGACAGGCATAGTAACACAGCTTCACAGAGTTAAAGAAATGCAACATAAACAAAAGTAACACAGCCTAAAATAATATTCTACAGCAGTTTCTCATTGCCATCAGTCTGCTATCATCCCTTTCTCTCACCGCCTCTGACTTCCTGTAGCAGACCCAGCCCATTCCTCTATGTGCTCAGATGCTGACTTGTAAGGCCAGGTCTTCCCTGTGCAGATACTGTTCCTACTCTAGATCCTGACAGTCAAGCCTGGGCCTGGAATCCCCGTGGACACTGTCCTGGTGTGGAGTATTTTAATCACACTCAGACACTCCCAAGACTGCCAATAAAAGTAACTTTGAAGCAGAGGGTAGAGCTAGCTACTACCTGACCAAAATGAGCCATAGAGGTTTTAGAGGACCGAGGACAGAGAGAGAGAGACACCGGAAGTAGTAGGATGAGGCTTAGAAAGATTCTTGGCCCTTTTGGATTGAGGAAAGAGAGAGAAGGTCACTGGTTGCTTCGCTGCTGCTTTTCTGGTCATTCAGGTTCCTACCCTGATCTCTGACTGTCTGACGGGGTTTTTATTGATAGAGTGTAATTAGATAAACGTTTCACGGTCCTCTCTTACCCAGGCTCTTTCTGCCTAAATCGATAGTGCTATTCCACATCACTGGGACATTTCACGCACCCTTCAAGGTTCTGCATCCCTGCTCCTTGCATGACATCATACCTTTGGGTTCTAGACCTCACAACAGGCATATTTTCTTTGTTGACACTCTCCTAACTCCAGTCAATGCCTCCTTCTGGACTATGGCAACTCTCCTCTAGGGCAGCAGGGGTCCTACCTGTCTCTATCTACAGATTTGGGGACCAATTAGTTCAGAAAGGGATGAAAAATCAATCAGGGTGTGTGTGTGTGTGTGTGTGTGTGTGTGTGTGTGTGTGTGCGCTGCGCGAGGCTAGCGCGCACGCGCGACGCTTCTGCGTTGCCAGATGGAAACTAGACTGCAGGGAGGCAAGGGTAGAGGGGAGACTAGCCAAGGGGGCTACTGAAACTGTTTAAACAAGGTAATGAAGACTAGGTAGCAGTGAGTCATGGGGGTGAAAAGTGATCCATTCTAGATCTGTCCTAAAAGAGTTGATGCCATGTGCTCATGAAATGCTTGGGAATTCAAGGATCATTTATTCTTGCTTAGTTAAGTTCTATGGTTGCACGTCGAATTCCACCCAGATGAACATAAGTAAAAAAAAAAAAAAGATGAACTGATAAGATTCAGGTGTAGCTCTCAGAACCCACAGGTGGACCTCATGAGGGGCAGGAACCAGGACCTGGAGCCTGGATAGGCCCCCTCCTCCTCTTCCTATCCCCTCACCTCTGCCCACGTGGATAGCCATCAATCCCGTTTCCTGCACGTGTTCCACATTTTCTCTCAGTAGATCTCCTTCTCTGTGTGCCATGCTTGTGGTGGAAGATGGCAATGAGGAGTCTCGGCCCCTGTTCAAAAGACTGGATTTCCAGAAGGGCAAATCTGAATGACCTAGTGTGTTAGCAGCCCACCTCTTATAGCCCAGGGGCAGGGAGACACAGCACAAACTTGGTTCCTGGGCCCTTTCTTGATAGTTCCCTTTCAAGGAGGTTGATGGATTGGTCAGACACAGTCAGAAAGTTCACCTTTAGAAATGTTCTACCTGGGCCTGCAGAGATGGCACAGCGGCTCTTCAAGAGGACCTGGGTTTGATTGCCACCTCCCACATGGAAGCTCACAACCATCTGTGGTTCCAGTTCCAGGGGACCCAGTGCTCTCTCTGGCCTCCTCAGGCATCAGGCATGCAAGTGGTCCATGGACATAAATGCAGACAAAACTCTTGTAAGCAGAAAATAAAAGTAAATAAAAACAACTTTTCTACCTATTCATACCTTTAAATTTCTTTACTTACTTGTTTGTTTTTGTTTTTCGAGTCAAGGTTTCTCTGGGTAGCTTTGCCTGGCCGGGAAGTAACTCTGTAGACCAGGCTGCCCTTGAACTCACAGAGATCTGCCTGCCTCTGCCTCCTGAGTGCTGAGATTAAAGGCCGGTGCCACCACTGCCTGGCAGATTTATTTTTATTTTATATGTGTGGGTGGTTTGCATGCATGTATGTCTGTGTACTACATGCATGCCTGGTGACCATGGAAGCCAGAAAAAGATGTTAGATCCCTTGGAACTGGAGTTACAGACAGTTGAGAGCTGCCATGTGGGTGCTGAGAACTGAACTCAGGTCCTTTGCAAAAGTAGAAAGCGCTCTAAACTGCTGAACTATCTCTCCAGCCTGGTCACCTTTTATACACAAAGGATTGATTCACTGTAAAGTACTCAAGTCCACAGAAAGAGAAATATAGAAACCATGTCCTCCAAGCTCATACAGAACCTGAGTGGAACAAACATTTGGAACAGTAAGAAAGACCTCAAGGCAGCAGGTCTATATGGCAGGAGCTTGGAGAAGGACCCACCACTTCCCTAACCGACCTGAGCCCCACCTCCCCCAGGCTGTAATCACAGGGCAGAGGCTGTGGGAGAAGTGTTTGGATATTGTAGTGGAAAAGGAAGACCTGGGAGAGGCCCCTGAGCAGCATTGTCCATTTTCTCTGCAGGCACCGGGCTCTCCAGGGCCATGGATACCACACCACTGATTGATGGCCTGCGCAGTCAGCAAAGTTAGACCTCTGTGGCTTTGTTTTATAACACTGCTCCCCTCAAACTGGCTTTATACCTCCCTCATATAAATCTGCTAGAGAATGGCATGTGGCCCAAGAGGTCCTTCCCAGGTAAGCAAGGTTTTGTTGTCATCTATGAATCGATTTGCAGTCCTCCCAATCCAGGCATTGCAGCACTGAGGTTGACTTTAATCCCTGGAAAAGTCAACCCAATCTATGCTCCAATGGCTTTGGGTCTGGCTTTGTCCTGAAGGCATTTAATGTTCACTGAGCCCCCGCACCCCACCCCAATTGCCTACAAGGTTTAGCTTTTGGTCACTGTCTTAGTTACTGTCCTATTTTTTGCATTGGTTTGGCTTTTGACCTTTCAAGACAGGGTTTCTCTGTGTAGCACTGGATGTCCTGGAACTCCCTCTGTAGACCAGGCTAGCCTCAAACTCAGAGATCTGCTGGCCTCTGCCTCCCAAGTGCTGGGATTAAAGGTGTGCACCACCACTGCCCAGCCAGTTACTATTCTATTGATGTGAGGAGACACCATGACCAAGGCAACTTATAAAAGAAAGCATTTAATTGAAGCTGGCTTACAGTTTGGTAGAGTTAGTCCATGACCATCACGGTAGGAAAATCAGAGGCAAGCAGGCAGACTTAGCTTAGTGCTGGAGTATTAGCTGAAAGTTCACATCTAATTGGAAAGTTGCAGACAGAAAAAGATTGAGGCAGGGCCTGGTGAGGGCTTCTGAAACCTCAAAGCCCATCCCCCACCCCCAAACACCCCTGTGACACACGTCCTCCAGCAAGGCCACACCTCCTAATCCTTCCTAAACAGTTTAACTAGGGACCAAGCCGTCAAAACTATGAGCGGGTGGGGCGATTCTCATTCAAACCACTACAGTTGCCTACTAAGGAGTTTGCTGGAATCCACCTGCTCTAGTTAGTTTGACTATGACCTTGGTCAAATGGGTTCATAACAAGACAGGCAGAATTCTGTCGCAACTAATCTTGCTTGTCACTTAAAACCTCACAGGGTTAGAATCACATCTGCAGTCTAAAGTAAAATGCAGCCAGAACAAAGGCGGCCATGCTATGTGCATTCTTGAATTCCACTCCTTTCCCACCCTCCCACTCTAATGCTGTCGCTGAGACTGGAGGCAAGCTTCAGCTTTGGATATGGGGCCGGGTACAGGTAAGACTGAGGAGACTCACTTCTTGGGGCTGAACAGCAGAGCTGTGAACGGCGAACGGCTCACAGCTCTCAGCCAAGCAGCACATTCCCCACAGCAAACTTCAAGAGCAATGAGCTTCCTCCAAGGCTTATGGAGGGCTGTGGGGGATGGGACAAGTTCTAGGACACTGAGATTCTCTGCCGACTGTGGGATTCGTCTGATTTGCTGGCTCCTCCTTTGACTCGGGGGCCACGGATGTTCACAAGGAAATAGCAAGATAATAAGAAGTGTTTTCTTCTGCATAGGTCACTCTAGATCAGTACTTCTTAGAATGTGTTTCATGCAGTATCAGTCTATGGGATGGCTCGCTGAAAACCAATGTTGGGTTGTCAGTGGTTGGAAATGTAGCTCAGTGGTTCAACATTTCCCCAGAATGCACAAGGCCTTGCCCTCAGTGCCTGCATCCCAGCACTCAGAAAATAATGTAGTTTTCTTTTTCTTTCTTTCTTTCTTATTTATTTATTTATTTTTAATTTTTTTTGAGGGGGGATTTGAGACAGGGTTTCTCTGTGTAGCTTTGCTCCTTTCCTGGAACTCACTTGGTAGCCCAGGCTGGCCTCGAACTCACAGAGATCCGCTTGGCTCTGCCTCCGAGTGCTGGATTAAAGACGTGTGCCACCACCGCCAGCTATAATGTAGTTTTCTTTAAAGGAATTAGAACATAAAGTTTGTGGCTGGTCATGGTGGTACCTGCCTATAATCCTAACACTGGAAGCTGAAGCCAGAGGAGCATGAGTGTGAACTCTGGGCTGAATAGCAACTTCAAAACCACTCTGAGATGCTTAAGAATGTGTGGAGAGAAAGACAGAGAACGAGCAGAAGGAAGAACGAGAAAAAGAAGAGAAAGCCCTTCCCAAGCCCAGTAAGCTGGGGAGCACACACCGGCTTCTACCTCTCTAGTTACTCTGTAGAGCGGGCTAGCCTCGGACTCAGAAGCTGCCTGCACCACTGCTGCCTAGCCTAGACCAAATGTTTTTATAATTAATATAAGCTTCCTACATAAAGTGAAATTTGACCTTAATGAGACAAACAACATCAAACCAAAGTACAATAAGACTATGGAAGAAAAAAAAATGTATGTCAGCAGTGGTGGCACACGCGTTTAATCCCAGCCCTGGGGGAGAGGGGATGCAGAGGCAGGCAGATCTCTGTGTGTTCAAGGCCAGCCTGGTGTACAGAGTGAGTTCCAGGACAGCCAAGGCTACACAAAGAAACCCTGTCTCCAGAAAAGAAAAAGAAAGAAAAAGGAAAAAGTGAAAAGTTTATAATTAGATGAAATATCTCAAATTCAACAATGTCTGACCACAAATCCTTTATTGCTCCAGTCCATGACGTTTATTTTTTTCCTTGTGTGTGTGTGTGTGTGTGTGTGTGTATGTGTGTTGTTTATTTGTTTTGTTTTTTTCTTTTTCTTTTTCTCTTTTTTTTTTTTTGAGACAGAATTTCTCTGTGTAGCTCTGGCTGTCCTGGAACTTGCTCTGTAGATCAGACTGGAATCGAACACTCAGAGATCTACCTGCCTCTGTCTCCCAAGTGCTGGGAGGCAAATGCCACCACACCTGACTGATGACATTTACTCTTTAAGACTGAGTTTTCCCGCACATCTCTAGTGGAAGCCTCCTACTCAAAGGTCAGGCCAGCATCCTGAACCCCAGATTGGTACCTAACCCAGTTGTCATCAGAGAGGCTTCATCCATCGCGAGCCTCGCCACGAACGAACCATGAGGATTTTTCAGATCACACAGAGGCTTGGTTGGGAGGGGGGTGAGGGGGATTGAGCTGCATAGGAATGGAGGGGGGGGGGGGGGGGGGGGGGGGGAAGGCATACTCGCATAGAATGAGTTTTTACAGAGAAAAAGGCATCAAACGTTACAACAATGATGAAAAAACAGAGACCCAGAGCTCTGTGGTGAGCTCAAGGAATCCTGCTGGAGAGAGGGGAAGGATTGTAGGAGACAGAGGGGTCAAGTACACCACGAGAAAACCCATAGAATCAACTAATCTGGGCTCATAAGAGCTCACAGAGACTGAACCAACAACCAAAGAGCCTGCATGGGACTGACCTAGGCCCTCTACATATATGTGACAGCTGTGTGGCTTGGTCTAATTGTGGGACTCCTAACAGTGGGAGCAGGGGCTGTCTCTAATTCTTTTGCTGGCTTTTGGGACCCTATTCCTCATACTGGGTCGCCTTGCCCAGCCTTAATACAAGATGAGGTACTTAGTCTTACTATAACTCGATATGCCACATTTTTGTTGATATCCATGGAAGGCCTGCCCTTTTCTGAGTAGAAACAGAGGAGGAGTCGGGGGCGGGGCTCAGAGAGGAGATGGTGGAGGGGCTAAAGGAGGGGCCGGGGGAAGGAGGGAGGAGAAACTGTGATAGGGATGTAAAATAAATAAATAAATTTAAAATAAAACAAGATTGCGTTTTCCTGTAAAAGGTAAAATATGACACTCAGAAAGGCTCAGAATGTATGCATGCATGCGAGCGGTCTCTCTGCAACCTGAGAGATCACAGGTGTTGGAGATGGACTTTCTTCATTTTTCACTGAGTCCATTGACCAAAACCAAGGTTTTGTCAATCCTACGTGTCAAAGTAAGGCACTAGCCTGCCAACTTGAGATTTGAAAAGGAAGCTCTGAAGAATGATTTTGGAACCTTAGCAAACCTTGACCTCAGAGCATAAAAGGAAGAGATGGAGACAGAGACCACCGTTCTGCTGGAGAAAAATAATTGAGTTCGGCGTCTGTCACAGCTGCTGGCTATTAAGACTTAGCTACAAAGTTGATTGTAGAGGAAGGACAGGCGGAACCCACCCTTTCCTGCCCAAAGGATTGTGGGAGGAGAGCAAGTGTCAGGAGAATCTAGAGTAGAGGTAAAGATAGTCTCTGGGCAGAAGAGCAGCAGGTAGGCGAGGCGAGGAAAACATGGTGAAGAGAGTTTGTGGTGTAGAAAGATACCAGCCTAGCAGCCAGCCAAGGAGCGAGGTCCCTGGAGAGGTCTCGGTGCCTTCCGCTGGTACTGCTTGGTGCGTGTCTGGAGTTAAGAGCTGATGGCGGCTGCACTCCTACCCCTGGAGGAGGGAAATTGTGCCCGAGGTCAACTGAGCTCCATCCATAGCTGCAGAAGATGTGGCAGACACCAGAGTGGACCATGGACAAACTTGTGATTACAGCCAGCTCCCACACAAGGCAGAAAGACCGTGAATTCTCACACGTGCCTCCCCTACACACCGTTCAGATCGGGGAGACAGGAGGGGTTCAGTCTCAAGGGTGGTCGAAAAGCTCAGACCTCAGACCTCTTTGGCGGCTGCGGTTGCTGGCTGTGTCTGCTCTTCCTGCCTCTTAGCGAGAAGGAGCTGGGCGCTGTTTTTACCCTTATAGGCGGAAGTGTGGAGGCGACACTCCCTCTGCTCATCTGAGAAATTCTGAACAAAATCCCGTGGCCCTGTCACCAACTTGCGGGATATTGCTTTCTATGAACTCATGATGCTCAGGACAGAACACAATGAGGTAGCCTAGCTACAGAATGAAACAGAGCAGCCCAGGAATAAACCATTACATCTATAAATAGTGAATTGCTTATTTTAATAGGATGTTTTTATTCTGGAACAAATTGTCAGGGGATGGGTCAGTGGCTTCCCAGTGCCAGGTGGATGGGGTATCCTAAGAAGAAACACCAGGATCAAAAGCAAGTTGAGGAGGAGAAGGTTTATCCGGCTTACTCTGCCACACTGTAGTCCGTCCCTGAAGGAAGTTGGGACAGGAACCTGGAAGCAGGAGCTGATGCAGAGGCCATGTAGAGGTGCTGCTCACTAGCTTGTTCCTCGAGGCTTGCTCAGCCTGCTTTCCCAGGACCACCAGCCCAGGGACGGTACCACCCACCATGAGCTGGGCCCTCTCCCACCAATCACTAATTGAGAAAATGCCCTACAGCTGGATCTTACGGAGGCATTTTCTCAATTGAGGTTCCCTCCTTTCAGATAACTCTAGCTTGTGTCAAGTTGGCATAAAACTGGCTACCTTAGACACGACTGTCAGGGCATTGAAACCAGGAAGTCCTGGGTAGGAATTTTTTTTTTTACTACACCCCAACTTGTGAACTTGCTATCTCTGAAGCCAAGTGCTGTACCTTAAACTAGGGCTTGGTGTTACTGATAGGGTTCTTGGGAGAGCAGAGCTTAGGAAGCCACCACTACAAGCCCTGGCTTTCGCTTCCGGACACAACAGTGACCAGCTTGCTTGTCAGTATGTCCAGATGTCCAGACTGCTACTACTACCCCCCCCACCCCTTCTTTCTGCTGCACTGTGAGACACATGACTGCAGAGTGAATTTTATTAAAAAAAAAAAAAACTAACCAAGTAGAACTTCTGTGTCTAAGGTCACCTTCACAGTGCCAGCCCCACACTGTTCCGAGTGACAGGCGCCCCAGGGCAGTCCTGTGCTCCTTGGGGAGTTGCGCTCTTGCATTGCCAGCCTGGATCCCTAGAGCCCACCCAGCTCCAGGCCTGGAACACAAGAGCTGTTCCGTGAGCTCCTCCCCTGAGCTCTGCGAGTCTTCCCCGTGGCACCTCATTTTTGTTTTTGGGGCTTCAGATTCAGAGCCATCAGCTCTGGCACAGCTTTGGTTGGTGATGAGTCTTCAACTTTATTTTTGGAAACAGGCATTTGGAACCTAGATAGCAAAAAAAAAAAAAAAAAAAAAAAAAAAAAAAAAAAACGGGGCCAAAGAGAACATGTCAAATAATGCTGAGACCATTTTTGGTCAAAACTACTAGGAGCAGATCAGGCTCTGTGAATGGAGGAGTCTGGCGATTGTGAACACCAAGTGTGTATAATCCCTTTGAACTTGTGACTACACTAGCTGACAGAGATGCTTCCCTAACACCAGGGCCTTTTAGTCACTATAGTAAAAAGAGATTAATCATTTTCTTTTTTAAAAATATTTTTCTGTGTGGGGGTGTTTTGCTTGTAAGCCTGGTGCCCTCAGGAACATTGAATCCCCTAGAACTGGAGTTACAGACAGTTGTGAGCCACTTTGTGTGCTAGGAATTGAACCCTGGTCCTCTGGAAGAACAGCCAATGACCTTACCCACAGAGTCATCTCTCCAGCCCCTTAATAATTTTCTTTTAAATAACAAAAGAAGAAACAATGATTTAATGCTGTGTACGTTGTGCAGGGTTTTGTGTGAATAGCTGTGGGCTTTCAGATGCAGGAAAGGGCCTCTTCAGACGAAACTGGGGTACGGATTTATAGCACTTTGTGTCTTTCACATTGCTGTGGGGATGTTCTGTATGCTGTGAATGTACTGCTCTGGGTGATAAATAAAATGCTGATTGGCTAGTAGCCAGGCAGGAAGTACAGGCGGGATAAACAGACAAGGAGAATTCTGGGAGAGGAAGGCTGAGTCAGGAGACACCAGAGACTGTCCAGAGAGAAGCATGTGATGGCACACAGGTAAAGCCACAGAACACGTGGCAACATATAGATTAACAGAAATGGGATGAGTTTAAATGTAAGAGCTGGTCAGTGGTAGGCCTGAGCTAATGACCTAGCAGTTTTAATTAATCTAAGCCTCTGTTGTGTTTACTTGGGTCCACGTGGGTGCAGGACTGGCGGGTGAGAAAGATTTGTCCTGACTGCAGGCCAGGTGGGACACAAAAAACTTCAGCTACATCACATTTTGACTTATTTTGGTACTATAACCTTTTAAATTATTAACAGCAACAACACGGGAAAAGCAGGAGGAAGCAGCAGCATTCCTTTCCTGTATAATAAATATTTAACCTGAGTTTTCACTTAAAAAAAAAAAAAAGGAGTAAGCCATAAAAGGATTAGCAGGAGGTTAATGATCCCATTGAGCCTATTAGCACATTCAGGGCTGTTCCCCAGCCTGGCAAGAAGGCACATTTTGTATCCCCCAAATTATATAGGTTTGAGGTTGATGAAAATATATACCCTGACCTAAGCCCTCATGGATCATTTGCAATACTTTGGGTTTTTTGTTTGTTTGTTTTGTTTTTTAAAGATTTTTATTTACTTATTATGTATACAGGGTTCTGCCTGCATGCCGGAAGAGGGCACAAGATCTCATTACAGATGAGCCAGCATGTGGTTGCTGGGAATTGAACTCAGGACCTCTGGAAGAACATCTCTCCAGTCCCCCACCCCACCCCTGCAATACTTTGTTTTACAAATATTATAATAATTCTGGAAATTGAATTTCCGAAGGAATCCTTCCGTGTTACCTGGTGCCAGTCTCCTCCCCTCCTCCATTGCCAGGCCACCATTCAGACACCTCCCCTTAATGCCAGCAGAGATGAAGAGGCATGTTCACCAAGGAGGAGCCAAGGGCAGCCATTTTGTCTGTGGCATCCCTCCCTAGAGTCCATCCTCTGCCTTTAGGAAAGGGCTCCCAGGTCCTTTCTGCTTCCTCTCAAGTGAAGCTCCAAAACGGAGTTTCGGAATGTGATGGGGCGCGCAGGGGTGGGTGGGGGTGGCGGGGGTGGGTGGGTGGCAGGAGGCGCATCCTGTTTAAGCCTGTCGTGTGTCAGATTCCCAGGCTATTCAGCTTGAACAGGGAAGGAAAAGGGAACCAGCGGCTCACGGAGACATGTTCCAGCAAACAGATCTAGAACCAGGCATTCTCCTTAGTCAGACTCAAGCCAGAGAAGAAGGGATTGGGGTGCCACAGGGCGCTGGGTGAGGGGACTGAAGAGGTGAGTCCTGTGCTGACCAGGGGTTCCTGAAGGTCCCGAGTCCACTCACTCCCTTCTCCACTCCAGACAACCTGACATGTGAGCCAATGATGTCACCTTAAGCCGGAGTGTGTAATGGCTTTACTCTATCTTATAACCAGATTAGTCCCTGTTTAAGGTAGGTGTGATTTCAAACACTTGCAGTCCCAGCACTTGGGAGGCTGAGGCAGGAGGATTGCAAGTTTGAGCCAGTCTGATCTAGATTATATAATGAGACATCGTGTGTGTGTGTCTCTCTCTCTCTCTCTCTCTCTCTCTCTCTCTCTCTCTCTCTCTCTCTCTCTCTCTCTCTCTCACACACACACACACACACACACACACACACTGTCCCAAACCCCGTCCCCAGAAGATCTTGACTGATGTGTTCGTGTGGGAGGTCTAGGATGCTGACTCAGCTTTCAGAGGGACCTGACCTCAGCCAGTGAGCATCAGAATTAAGCCCTAGGCAGTTCCACCTCACCAGGGCCTGCATCTTCTCACTGCCCTTCTCTTGGGGAAGCAGGATTAGGAGATGGGAAAACCTGGGTAGGAAATAGCAGTTTGTCTCCCCAGTCTTCCTACCACGTGCCTGTGCCTTCCTTACGAGGCTTTACTAGTCCAGCCCTGACCTCACAGGGCCAAGCTGCCTCACAATTCCAAGAAAGCACAGAATCTTCTCTGGTTGGGAATTTCAGGGCACCAGGGACAAACATGCCTGTGTAAGTGAGTAAGGAGCCAGGGACAGAGGTGGCTCAATGATTTGCTCATCACACTCGGAAACTGAGGCAGGTCACGACAGCCGAACTGTCTGCAGAGGCCCTGAATTGAGGGATATTTTCATCCTCTCTAAGCCCCGTCCCAATACTCTCTCTCTCTCTTTCTCTCTCTCTCTCTCTCTCTCTCACCTTGTTCCTTGGATGGCACAGGAAATGTATGGACTAACCCACAGATCGAATTCTCCATGTGAAGAATAATAAATCATATAAAAAAGACACTCCAACACTACCATAGTGACAGGGTATAACTATTCATCTATCAGATTGACAAAGATGGAAACACCTGGAAAAGTCCAACCCTGGTGAGGGCTCAGAAGAAGGAACACACTTGGATCTGTCCTATGTAAGCAGCACATATGACCATAGCTTTGTAGAAGGCATTTTGGCCGTGGCTGGCTGGTTCTCAACATGCATACCTTAGTGCCAATGAGTTGCTTTGAGGAATTTACCTACAAAGCCACTCCCATCTAGTTACAGGGGTATATGAAGAGCAAGGCCAGCCACCATACACATGTATTTATGGATTTGTGGCATCTAGCCTCACAGCCAGCCCCCAGGCATTCACCCCTCTCCGCTCCCACACATGCTGCCCCTCATCTCAAGAGACAGAACTGGAATCCCAGTCCCTGAGTCTGGTCTGGACTTGCAACTGGCTTTGATCACAGGCTATGGCGGGGCTTACATTCTGGAACCTAGTCCCTTTCCGTGAGAAATCCAAGCCACACGGAGAGATGTGAGTGGTCTCTCTCGGTGACAGAGCCACCCAGCTACCAACCGCCAGCTATGTGAGTAAGGACATTTTGGAGCTATGTAAGGACACTCTCATCAACATCACAGGACAGAGGAACCACTCAGGCAATCCATGGAAATACAAGAACTAAGAAGTTGCTGCTTGGGGTTGGGGATTTAGCTCAGTGGTTAAGCACTTGCCTAGGAAAGGGCAAGGCTCTGGGTTTGGTTTCAGCACTCTTTTTTTTTTTTTTTTTTCTTTTGTTTTTTGAGACAGGGTTTCTCTGTGTAACAGCCCTAACTGTCCTGGAACTTGCTTTGTAGACCAGGCTGACCTGGAACTCACAGATATCCCCTGCCTCTACCTCCACACTGTTGGAATTAAAAATGTGCACCAACACTGCCTGGTGAGAAAACGATTTCTTAGATTTGTTTATATTATATGTACGAAGATTCTGTCTGCATGTATGTACATGCACCACATGTGTGCTTTTGGTTCTCTCTCTCTCTCTCTCTCTCTCTCTCTCTCTCTCTCTCTCACACACACACACACACACACACACACACACACACACACACACAGAGTATTGATGTTGAGCCCAGACCCTTGTGTATGCTGGACAGATGCTTTATTACTGGTCCACACTCAAACTTTACATTTCAATTTCTTTTTGTTAAAGATTTATTTATTTGTTTGTTTATTTATTTATATGTATGAGTGCTCTGTCTTCCTGTACATCTTCATTACAGAAGAGGGCATCAGATCCCCTTGTAAATGGTTCTAAGCCACCACGTGGTTGCTGGGAATTGAACTCAGGACCATCTGGAAGAGCAACCAGTGCTCTTAACCACTGAGCCATCTTTCCAGCCCCCCCCCTTTTTTTTTTTGTTTCTTGAGACAGGGTTTCTCTGTGTAGCTTTGTGCCTTTCCTGGATCTTGCTCTGTAGACCAGGCTGGCCTCGAACTCACAAAGATCTGCCTGCCTCTACCTCCTGAGTGCTGGGATTAAAGGTGTGTGCCACCACTGCCCAGCTTCAATTTCTTTTTATTTATTTACTTATTGAGACAGGATCTTGCCATGTAGCCCTGGCTGGGCTGGAATTTATTATGTAGACCAAGCTAGCTTCAAAATTACATCTATTCTCATGTCTCTGCCTCCTGAGTTGCTTATGTCTGCCACCATGCCTGGTTTATATGTGGTGATATTGTGTTCCCCAAAATATTGTGCACCCTAATAAACTTATCTGGGGTCAGAAAACAGAACAGCCACTAGATACAGAGGCCAGAAAGTGGTGGCATACACACCTTTAATCCTAGCATTCCGAAGGCAGAGATCCATTCGGATCTGAGTTCAAAGCCACACTGGAAACAGCCAGGCATGATGACTCACACCTTTAATCCCAGGAAGTGATGGCAGGAAGCAAAAAGGTATGTATATAAGGCGTGAGGACCAGGAACTAGAGCTGGTTAAGCTTCTAGGCTTTCGAGAAGCAGTTCAGCTGAGATCCATTTGGATGAGAACGCAGAAGCTTCCAGTCTGAGGAAACAGGATCAGCTGAGGAACTGGTGAGGTGAGGTGGCTGTGATTTGTTCTGTTCCTCTGATCTTCCAGCGTTCACTCCAATACCTGGCTCCGAGTTTGTTTTTATTAAAAAGACCCTTCAAGATTCATGCTACACTTATACTGATTTTTCCTTTTTTAGACAGAATCTCACTGTTTAGGCCAGACTGACCTTGAACTCACAGAGAGCTATGCCTCTGCTTCCCAAGTGCTAAGATTAAAGGTGTGTGCCACAACATTCCACCTTGCACTGGTTTTTAAAAAAAAAAAATGTTACAGATAGCTTCTAGGTACTTCTGTGTCAACTTGTCTATGAGCCATGGTCCCATTACGTATCTCTTGAATGGCTCAAAACTCTGTATGTAGACTAAGCTGGCCTCCTGTCTTTGCCTCTAGAGTGCTGGAATTACACACACACACACACACACACACACACACACACACACACACACACACAAACCTGGCCTACATTTTGACATCAGCCCCACTCTGTTTCTGAACTTTTTAATCTAATGAAAGATGGAGGATGGATCCTAAGCCTTTTCACTCTGGTCCCTGACTTCCTGAGAGCACAGAACAGGTTGGTTTAAGCAAGCCTTCCACTAATGGACCCTTGGATAAACTGCGCGCTCCATGGACTGTTTCTAATCCTCACAACAACCTAGCCAAGTGGGCATTATTTTTTCCTATTTTAGAAATGTGACCATTTAGGTTCAGAGTGGATTAATAACTTTCCAAGTATCACACATCTGAGCAGTGGAAGCAGTGTTTGAATGCGGTCGGCCATCCTCAATAACCCCACCTGGTCCCCCACCCCCCATCCCCCATGGGGAAGGAATTAGCACACAGCCAAGGGAGTGCTGAGTGCAGCATCTGCTGACCAGGTGTGCTGCCCCAGAAAAAAGGCAGCATCCTGTCTCATTCGGCCACTGAACAAGCCTAAGGACCAGGTGTTGTCAGCGCTGCGTCTCCAGTCCCTTGAGAAGAAAATCCCTGCTTCCTTGGAGTTCATGCTATAAAGCCAGGGGCCAAATATGAAACAACTAATGACCACATGATGTGAGTGCCGAGATGAAGGCTAAGGAAAAGGAACACAGGAGGCCGGGGTGTGGCTGGGTTGGTAGAGTGCTTATTAGCATGCACAAAGCCCTGGGTTTGATCTCCAGCACTATGTCAACCAGGAGTGGTGGGTGGCACAGCCTGTATTCCCTGGACTTGGGAGGCAGAGACAGGAAGATCAGAAGTTCAAAGTCATCCTCTGCTAAATATCTAGTTTAAGAGCAGCCTGGGCCACATGAGACCCTCTCTCCAAATAATAATAATTTTTTAAAAAAGGGTCTGGAGAGGTGGCTCAGTGGTTAAGAGCACAGAAGCTCCTCTTCTAGAAGGTCAGGGTTCATTTCCCATTTGTGTGGCTCACAACTGTCGGTAACTCCAGGTCCAGGGGACCTCAAGCCCTCTCTAGTGTCTGTGGGCACCAGGAACGAAATCGGTGAGCAGATATGCTGGCAAAACGCCCATCCACATGAGAGAGGCAGGGGGATGGGTGGGTGGGAGAATCCCTCGATTGCCTTGTCTGTGAAATAGCATAACAGTGGCTATCTTCACGAGACTCTTGTGCTGAGTGGACAAGACCATTCCAGTGTGACGCTTAGCGTTGGGTGCACAATGATGACCAGTAACTGGGGATGATGTGCTGACCAGTCACAAGCTGAAATAACAGATTTGTAAAGGGTGCCCAACAAACGTCAGCTACAAAATGTAGCTAAGAGACCACCAGTTGGGCCAGAACAATCAATCAAGAAGACTTCCTTAGGGACATATCGGGAGCCTCACTGGAAGCTGGAACAAGTCCTCACCCTGCCCTGAAGGCTCCGCAGTGTCCCCACACCAGACAGAGGTACTGCCAAGCTCTTACTAATGTGGTTAGCTGGGCCTTATCTCAGAGAGGAGTTGGGCCTTGATGCATGGCGGAGTTGGGCTGACCACAGAGAAAGCAGTCCAGCAAGCTGGCTGCTGCCCCCAGCAGGAGGGTGGATGGTGGCCCGCCTTTCATAGGAAAGCCACAGAGTGGGTTATTTGTTATGGGGGTGAGGAGGAAGCTGTAAGCAGTCCTCTGTCCTCCATTAACAGCAGGCTGGAGTCAGGCTGGAGCCGCAGGCTTCCCAGTCAGCCTGGTTTTTAAACACACATGGCCAGCCCAGGCCTTTTAACCCGAAACACCCCAGTGTTCTCACAGGAAGAAAACAGTAGTCTTTGGTCTACAAACCTCACAGCATCTCTTCTCAGCTCAGAAACAAAAAGAAGATAAGAATATTGTGATTAAAAGGAAGTATACTTTTTTAAATGGATTATTCCAAGTCAGGGACTCTGGCTACATATAATTCAGTTTACTCTGTACTCATTGTACATACACAAAGCTAAGAGCATATAAAAATAGATTAGTCGCCTCTGCAGAGAAATACAAATTATTTATTTCTGCCCCATACCCCTTTGTATTATTTTCCCCCTCCTCTCCATGCCCTTCTCACCACCTGAAGGTTCTTGAAGGTTAGAGCCTGGGACCTGTGTACAAGACCACAGAACCTGTTCTTTGAATGATGTATACCCCACAACACAGGTTCTTCTTGAAAAACCCACTGATCTGTGGGTTTTTAAGCAATTCTCAGTCTATGATTGGTTTGATCCCATCTAGAACAAGAGGAAAATTCCCAGAGGAGTGCCAGACTGGAAATCAGCACACTAAGACCAGTCTCCTGCCACTGGGGGATGGAGAGTTTTGAGCATCTGGAGCAGCGCTCTGACTCTCCTCTCTGACAGGGATATCCAGTGGGGTCTCTATGGCCCAGCAAGAGCCATTATCTTAAATGTACCCACAGACAGGTGAAGGCCGCTAACATGCTCTTTAGGGAACATAGTCCAAGGCCAGTCTGCTTCTAGACTCCCCCGGGGGTCTGCAGGGCCTGTCAATTAGCAGCGGCAGCAGGGCTGAGAGGCTAGTTCAGCTGGGTCAGTGTCCCTCAAATCTTAGAGAAAGGAAATACATGTTTCTGAGGGGGTTTTAGTTCCCAGAGTCTTTAGTGCCTTACCAAAGAGGAGTTCTGTGCTACCATCTCCCAGCCTTCCTCATGCTATAAAAACCCTCTCAAACCCTGCAGAGAGGTTGAGGCAGGAGGATAAGAACCCACAGCGGTCAGTCAGGCTCAGTGGGACTGGCCAACTTCTAAATGTAAGCCCGACTGCAAACAGACAGTCCCAACCCTACACACAGTCCACGTGCACAAACTGGAAGGAAAAAAAAAAGTCAATTTACGTATGAAACAGGAAAGAGGAAGTGCTAGGCACACACTGTACACAAACTCACACACTCTTCTAGTTAGCATGAGGAAGTGTGAGAGCCAAATTTACATTTTAAGTTTTAATTACTGTGCCTAAGGAATCCTCAAAACAAAATGCCTCTGATCTGCAAGCCTCTTGCCCAAAGACAGACAGTTCCTGAAAGGCTGGAGGCTATTGTTTATGAGAGATAACCAGCCACATGTTTTCATTCCCCTGAACAAGTTTGTTTGACCCACCTGCACTGGATGGGCTTGATCACACATGGTTGAGAGGATCACAGGCAGGAAATACGTCAGTATATATGCTTGCCCCTGATTGGATGTAGACTGGTGGTACATCAGGATGTATGCTTGTCCTTGATTGGACCTGATGGAAAATGCAATGAATTATGGGTTTTCCGTCTCAAGCTGCTGCAAACCATGATTCTGGGCCATTTCCTGGGAATCTGAGTCTGGACCTGGCCAGAGTCCATCCACTTGGCCAGTATTTAATTAAAGCTTGTTTCAGATTTGGCTTTAAACTGTGGTAGTGATCTTATTCTTGATTGGTGGGATTAACTTTCTGGAGGCCCCAGTGAGATTCAGACCACCCACTCAGATTTTAAAGCTGGACCTTCACTCTGGAACTCTGGGGCTGAGGAACGGCTTCAGGAGACACATGCCTTGAGATGTTCCAAGGCTCTGAGGCTACCTTCAGTTTGTGACCTATCAGAGTGAACTGCCATGCTGAAAAAAGTCAGCCAGCATCTGCGGAGGCCTCCTGGTGAATCATAGTCTGGCTCTGTTTTGTGGGATCCCTACCTGAAACATGGAGGTGATTCAACAGGACCCCAATATTCTCCTTTCCAGGGAATATAGTAAAACATTGCCTGCCTGTCTGGTTCTGGTGGGAAAGTTTTGTTTCTCAGGGAAAGTTTTGCTTGTTTTGTTGGAAAGTTTTGTCTCTCTGTGTTTTCTGGTGTGTCTGTAAGTTTTGTTGCAAGCATGGAGCTGAGACAGAAAATGGGTGGGATATTTTTGCTGTCTCTGATGCTGACAGCAGCCAGTCACCACCACTGCCCATAGCTGCATTTATGGTTGGGGCTCAGAGTTTATTTCTGAGCTCTCTGGTCACTGGATTTAGGTTAGTAGGAGTTCAGATAGCTTTTGGGTGTGGATATATTAAAGTTGTTTTGTTTTGTTTTGTTTTTCGAGACAGGGTTTCTCTGTGTAGCTTTGTGCCTTTCCTAGATCTTGCTCTGTAGACCAGGCTGGCCTTGAACTCACAAAGATCCGCCTGCCTCTGCCTCCTGAGTGCTGTATTAAAGTTGTTTTATACTATTCTATTTTATTTGAAAGCTGGCTCTAGAGTTGGTTTATGGCTCCCCCTTTGATAGATCCAAACATATTTAAAAGTCTCCTGTTTGGTTGGATATGGTTAAAAATCTGTAAAATCTGAAAAATAAAAGTTAAAACTAGTGACTTAATTAAAAATTAAAAATCTGTGCATGGGTGATTTTAAAGGAATAATGGGCATGATTCCATTTTGGATTGCCACCGTCTTTAGGCAGCCACATGGCTTGCAGCCACCTTTGCTAGGGTTAGAGAAGATGGATGTCATGTGATTTCACTGCCATATTGATTAAAGGTGACCACGGGGAGTGGGCCTACCAAGGAGGCAATAACAGGTCTCCAAGGTATTTTGAATTAGGATGGATTTTTGTATGATAATTTCTGTCCTGTCTAGAAAACAAGGTTTATGAAAGGTAGCATTTAAAAACAAAGTTTATTTAATAAGGTATTAAAGCTGCCCCTCAATGCTTTTATAGGCAAGACTGTACCTTGCTCTGGCAGCTAAACGTTGTAATTTAATGTCACCCAGGTGATAATGGTTTTAAAGACATGAAGGGATCGTCAGGAACAGCTGAGGTTTGCAGACGTGTAGCAGGGCTAGAGTTCCTAAAGAGAGTCCAGTTGCAATGGTGGACCTTAGCAGTTTTGGAAATGCTGGTGCCATGTGGTAGTCACCAGAAGCACCAGCCACAATGAAATGGAGCAGGCTGAGATCTAGAAGGCAGGCTATGTATGTGCTGCTGAGGGTGGAGCCAGAGAGGTGATCCAAGCCTCCTGAGAATACCAAAAGGATTGTGAATGAATCCTAGATATTGAGCTTTGGATTGTTTGCACTATTGGAGTTTGGTTTTGCTGTATGCAGATTGTGGTTATGCCCTGTTTTCTCCCTCTTGAAGTAAAGAGAGGGTACTTTATTTTTGATATTGCAGAGACATGCAGTTGAGAGATTTTAAACTTTTTTTAAGAGGACATTTTAGAATTTTACAGAAAATTTAAAAACTGGATTTTTTTTTTTTTCAAGACAGGGTTTCTCTGTGTAGCTTTGCACCTTTCCTGGAACTCACTTGGTAGCCCAGGCTGGCCTCGAACTCACAGAGATCCACCTGGCTCTGCCTCCCGAATGCTGGGATCAAAGGTGTGTGCCACCACCGCCCGGCGGATTTTTTTTTTTTTTAAGTAACAATTTTTAAAATATTTAAATGTATAAAGCTATGGAACATTTTAAGTTTCTAGAATGTTTTACATTATTAATATTTGAACTTGAAAGTAAATAAAAGGCTAAAAATTAAGGCTACAGCTATGAGCACCAAATACTAAACACCAGAAATTGGGGTGTTGCTTTCTTATGATGCAGCAAGACAATGACCTAAGCAGTCTGGCAAAGACTTGGAGCAGCTTCTCAACCTGTTAAGTCTAGACTCTTTGGGGGCTGAAAGATCTTTTTACAGGGGTAGCCTAGGACCACCTGCATGTCGAGTGTTTGCACTGAGATTCATAACAGCAACAAAATTGCAGTTGTGAAATAGCAATCAAAATGCTTTGGGGGCAGGGGAGTCACCCAACATGGGGAACTGTATTGAAAGTTGAGAACCACTGGTTCTGCTGTGGGATGTTCTGTATGGCAAATGTGTTATAAATAAAACGCTGATTGGCCAATAGCCAGACAGGAAGTATAGGCAGGACTAACAGAAAAGAGAATTGAGAGGAACAGGAAGGGAAGGGGGAGATTGCCTGCAGCCACCGCCAGGACAAGAAAGATGTAAGGTACCAGTAAGCCATGAGCCACATGGCAAAGCATAGATTAATAGAAATGGGCTAAATACAAGAGTAAGAGCTAGACAATGATAGGCCTCAGCTAATGGCCAAGCAGTTTAAATAATATAAGCATCTGTGTGTTTATTTTATAAGTGGGCTAAGGGACTGCCAGGGTTTGGTGGGACCCAGAGAGAAAACTCTCCAGCTACAGGCTCAGAGAATGTCTCTCCTTACCCAAGGTCCATTCAAGCTTAAGAATGTATGTCTAGCCTCCTTGTCCTTTCTAACTTTGTTAAGCTTAAGCTTTTTTGATAAACTGAGTCATATAAGACACTGTTATATTCTGTAATGGTGTACTATAAAAGGATCAGGAAATTTTCCAATCTCTCTGTGGACTATGTTTATGAGTTAAAAGGTTTATTTTGATACTAAAGGAGCTTCAATTCAGAAATTGTTTTTTAAGGCTCGAACTTAACAGAGATAAAGCTATAAAGTCCTTTCCTGAGGTCAGGCATTTAGACAAAAGCCCCCATTTCCTCAGGGGATTGAAGAAAGTTCCAGCTTGCTAAAAAGGGAGTCAAAAGGAACTTGTGGCCCTTCTATTAACATATAGCTGTGGTACCTATTAACTTGTCAAGGGCATTGCTAGCCTCTAGGTTCCCCTAATCCCTGCTCACAAGCCCTATCCCAGCAAGCCCTAGTCTTATGAAGGCTAATAAGTTATTGTAAACCGTAAAGGATAATTAAGAACAATCTGACTATATTTGGTGTCTAACATGTGGCACAGCTACATGGATGGAGAAGTCATGCCACTCGGGGCTGCTGCAGTCAACATCTGGGCCTCTCTGCCACAGTAGGCTGCCATTCTCAGGGACTCTGGAAAGTGGGCTCAACAACTTTTCAGAGCTGGGGTGGTAAATGCAGCTCCTGCCAGTATCCACCAGCATGAGGCTAGACTCTCAGGGTACCAAGGGGGTCGGATCCAGCCACCAGAGCCATGCAGCAGAGAGTCTGGCCACTGCCTTTGCCTAACAGTTTCAGTTTTGGCTTACACAGTCAGAGAACACTACAGACTTGGGGGGAGAGGGAAGCCAGGTTCCGGTTGAGAAAACCTGAACAGGTTACACCGTGCTTAAAAATGTGTTTAGGTACTAAAGAAAGAGAGAAAAAAATGGGTGTAGACAGTCATAAAAATAAATAAATTAATGGTTTAAAAATAATAAGTAAAGTCTTTAAAGAAAGACAAAAGTAATATAAAAAAAATTAAGCCATGTAAGGATGGGAAAGACACAGGGCACCTGGATCATGTGTGTTGCTTTGCTGACTTTGAATTTTTTAAATGACAGCTGCTACGAGACATGATTGTAGAAGGAACTGCTGAATTAAACCAGCCTATATACTTTAGGGATGTGGTGGCTTCAGAATAGAAGCTGGGAAATGTGTTGTGTATTAATAAAGATCAGATTTGACCAGGGCAGACCTCCTGTGGATCTTGACACAGATGTGAGGGAGGAATCCAAGAAAGGCTACAGGACAATTGATGTGTATGCTGATCCCTGAGATGGGAACAGCTCTGACACTAGATGAGACATAATAAATCTTGTTGGCTACAGAGTCCTCATAACAGTTTGGTTATACAGTCCAAATAGACTTATAAAGTTGACAGATGTCTTTTACCTGCTCAAATATAAAACAAATCATCTTTAGCTGACTAGTGCACTTTGCACATTTCATACTTGCGTTAATACAGATATGTATGTTATCTTTAAAAGTTTGTATGTTTTCACAACAAAAGAATCAGACATGAATAAAGACAAGTAGTAGCCCAAATGATCCTGCCTCTCAGAATACCTCAGTTACACTTTCCTCAAAGATGTTAGCTGAAATGGTCCAGCCTCACAGACTGCTCCATCCAAGACTTCAGATAAACGCTATACTTTTCTATCATACAGAGTCTAAACAAAAAATAATACAGCTAGCTCTCCCAGGACTTGACCATTATCCCAATTTTCTAAGAGTCCCCTAAAGATGCCATTGCCCCCAGACAACAGGAAGCAGTCTAGAGATCACACACCCACATTCTCAAGACATGGGGTGGTTTGTTTCTGGTCATTTGGTGGTGGTTCGTTATTGTTTGGGGGGTATTGGTTGCAAGTTATTGGTCATGGACAGGGAGGAAACTATACAAATGAAATTAGATTCAGGCATCTTTTTCCAAAAAAGGGGGTGGGTATAGGAAAGGGCAGATTATTGAATCTACTTTTAAAATTAAAAAAAAAAAAACAACTAATCTCAAATATTTCACATTGGTATGGATTTTTGTATGTTGATACAATTTTAAAGTTATTTTTGTTATACTGTATATATGTTTCTACTCTTTTTTAAAGTATTATACCTATGCATCCCATTTAAAAATATAATGTATAATTAAGAAATACAGGTCAGTAGTTAGTCATCTATAATCAAATTTGTAGTCATGTTAGGTATGTTTTTGAGGTTAAGAGTCTAGGTTTGTTTAGCTCAAATATACTTAATAGATAATGGTCCTCAAACTTGTCAGAGATCTGATGAATATGGCATTTAAAATGTTTAATGGAAAAAGTTTACTATGACAGAGACTCCACGCTCCTAGCAGTGACCCCAGGGTCTCCAAATAAGATGATGGGTCACTACAATGACTTTGCCTGGATTGTGGTAATGCTAATCTCTGGATAAGACTGCCCCAATGCCACACCTGCTGCCAGGACCCTGCCCAAACTGTGGACAAGCAGGATACTGGAGAATTGATTGTCCCACTTTGCCTAGACAAAGTAAGATCAGTCTCTTCTATGTTCCTCCTCCACAAAAAAAAAACCTCTCATCTTATGGGCCTGGAAATTGAAGACTGATACTGTCCTGATACCTCTGCCCCCAACACCATGGAGACCAGAGGAGCCTGGGATGACGGTCCCAGTAGGTAGGTAATGGACTAGCCTCTGTCATTTTAACTGATACACAGGCCATTTGTTACATTTTCTGCTATACTTTATCCTTCTCGGATCTCCGATGTTATTGGTGGGTAGGCTAACTACAGCTTTGTCAGTTTAGCAGCAGCAGGCAGTCAGATCTTCCTCAAGGCAGCAGCCAGCTTGTTAGCTTATTTCATATGTACAAATTAGGCCTTGCTTTTTCTAGAGCTACTAGATATCTTGTAAAGAAAAGGTAGACAGGTTTGCCTGGCTAACAGGCTTCATATTAAAAGATAAACAGGTTTCAGATGTAACTTTCCACTAATGGAACATGATTTGAAATGACTTTTCTCAGTCATAACTGTTATCTCTGGTAACATGATTAGATGGAAAGAAAAAATGTTAGAGTATATGCAAGTTTTGAGGGTCTAAGAAAATGTCTAAGGTATATAAAGGTCTAGGGACATGAGAATCTATGTGAGTTCTGAGGGTTTAAGATATATAAAGATCAGAGGATAGAAAAGGAAGTTCTGAGGGTCTCAGAAAATGAATTAAGATATATAAATGCAAGTTGTGAAGGTATAAGTGACTTAAAGTATATGAGAATGGTAATGTTTCAGACTTCTTTCCCCTTCTATGTTGTTGTTACACTAAGATTTCAAAAGTTCAGAGTTTTAACAATGATCAATGGAGTTTTGATACACTGATAGAGTAGTGACTACTTACTGTTTAGTCACAAGCTCAAGATTTTAAGTTTCTTCCTTTGGTTGTCTTCTAAATATAGACATAAAGGAGCTTCTCATCGGGCCAAAGACATCTCTATCCAATCTATATCTAGCTCCCTGGACAGAGGAAATGTGTTCATGCTTTTGAACCCAGATCTATAGCTTCTGCTACAACTCAAAGGTGTGAGTCTATGGTAATGCTAATAATATCTAAAACGTTTATGTCTTTTTGTAAACTAAAAATTCATGTAAGCTTCAGAGAACTGAGGAAGTCATAAGACTTAGATCCATCTTTCACAGGTCAAAAGGATTCCAGATAACTACAGTGTTAAGTTCTCCCACCTGTCTATTCTTGAGGCTGGGATCTCTCTTTCTTTCTCTCATGGTCTTGTGGCTCCTCCCTTCCCCCAACTACTCAGACTAATGAGTCTGAAAGTTCCAAATGTAAGGTTTTCCTTTAAGTTGATAAATTTTAACTTCTGTCCCTAGTATCTATCTGTCTCAGCAGGTTTCCACTTGGCTGACAGACACATCCAAGCATCAGCTGCTGAGTACAACCTGCTCCAAACTTGCTGAAAGCTGATGTAGACCAGTCCAGCTGATGTGAATGCTCCCTGTCTCTTCTGTTGGGCCAGTGAACCAGATGCTTCTGATGAATGCTCCATTGTCTGAATTCCCTCTTTGCCTTTGACTAGCATTCCAGCCTTCCTAAGCCCTGACAACAATGTCCTAGTCTTCAACAGGAAGTAGTTACAGAAGAGAGTACGTCACCCCTTGTCCCCCAACAGGCTGTAATGTTATATCAAAAGGAAACTTTCTGCCAATGGGGACAAAATAGCTCCCTATAGTGCCTGTTGCCATACCAGGAAGGGTTCTTGCTAAAACCAAATAGACCCAGATCTATCAACAGGTAGATTCATTAGCTGAAATAGTTCTACAATATGATAGGGCCCCCAACCTGTTCTATGTAAAACAGAGAGAGGTTATTGTATAGCTTTAAGAGAAAATTGTTATTTTTATACAAACCACTCTGGAATCATTAGAAACAATCTAGTTGTACTTGAAAAAAATTATTGCAAAAAAAAAAGGGGACTTGAGATGAAGTAAGTACCTGGTCCCCGTTCTCATTTCCAGGTTCCTTCTAGATAGGAACTCTGATGTCAGTCATTACAGGGCCTTTAGACCTTCTGCTTCTGCTGATTGCAGTTGACTCTTGCATCACTTATGCCTTAACTAAATGATAATTCCTGTCTGGATATCATTAAGCTGATGCTTATTAGATCCCAATATAAACAGGTACCCAAAGTCAAGGATTTGACTCAGGATACAATTCAAGGGGGGAATGTGAGAGTCATAGTTACATTTTATGTTTTAATTACTATGCCTAAGAGATCCATAAAACAAAATTGTCTCTGATCTGCAAGCCTCTTGCCCAAGGACAGACAGCTCCTAAAATGTTGGAGGCTATTGTCTATGGGAGATAACAAGCCACATGTTTTTTGGTCCCCTAAATAAGTTAGTTTGACCCACCTGCACCAGATGGGCTTGATCACATGTGGGTGGGAGGTTCACAGGCAGGAAATATGTCAGGATATGTGTTTGCTCCTGACTGGATGTAGGCTGGAGGTACATCAGGATGTATGCTTGCCCTGATTGGACTTGATGGGAAATGCAATGAATTATGGGTTTTCCTTCTTAAGCTGCTGTAAACCGTGACTCTGGGCCATTTCCCATGAACCTGGGTCTGGACCTGGCCAGAGCCCATCCACCTGGCCAGTATTTAATTACAACTTGCTTCAGATTTGACTTTAACTGTGGAAGTGGTTTTATTGTCAATCCATGGGCAAAGCACTGAGTGGCTTAACTCCTGCCACTCCAGGGCTGGGCCTTTATGGCAATGGCCTTGCTGGTAGAGAAAACACAGGAGGGAGGTATTTATTTAATTCCACTTAATTTTAGAAGTTGTGCATGTGGCATTTATATATGAGCAGGTGGGAGTCCGAAGAGTACATGTCTACCTCGACTCTTCTTCACTTTAATTGCTGAGAGTGAAGTGCAGCCTTTTGGGCCACACTGCCATCTTTCTAACAAGCTCCCAGCATGTGCCTGTCTCTGCCTTCCAGATTAGGGTGACAGGCACATGTGACAGCAGCCATGCTGGGGATTTGTACTCAAGTCTCTTTCTTTCTTTCTTTCTTTCTTTTTTTTTTTTTTTTTTTTTTTTTTGAGACAGGGTTTCTCTGTGTAGTTTTGGTGCCTGTCCTGGATGTTGCTCTGTAGACCAGGCTGGCCTCAGACTCACAGAGATCTGCCTGGCTCTGCCTCCCGAGTGTTGGGACTAAAGGCGTGCACCACCACCACCACCACCACCACCACCACCACCACCAGGCAAATCTCTTGCTTTCACACAAGGTTCCTCCCCCAAGCCATCTCCTCAGCTCCACATGGAGGGAGTTTTTAAGCCTTACTAACTGAAATAATCATTAAAGGGATGGGAAGAAGACTGGAGACAAGGGAAGAGGAAAATGGGGAGGGGAGGGGAGGGAAGGGAAGGGGAGGGGCATGACTTTCAAAGCCTGACAGAGATGGGTTCCACTCCAGCCCTCTGGATTAACTGTCCTGTTACTGTGTACTCACACTCTGATCTCATTTCCCTAGTCTGTGGAAGGAGATGGTGTGGCCTGGACAAGGTTGTTGTCAAGATTAAGAGAGAAAAGAGGTAATACATGAAAGGGGATGATTCGCCCCCCCCCACAAGCTTCCAGAAGTGGTGGCCACTCCCTGCCACTGTTAAATTAGCTTCCTTCTTACCTAGTCTCCTCGTTAACAGGTGTGAGGTAGTCATTTCCTCTAGGGAAACATAAGGCAATGAGCTTTCTCCTGATCTTACTGATTTCCGAGTGTGGGGCGGAGAGGAAGTAGTCACTGCCCTTCCCACCTGACCCACCCTACCATGTTAGCTGAGAGTGAAATGGCACCCTAGATGGGAGAGTTCAGCCACGGCCCTCCAGGGAAATACAGACCTCCCACGACTCCTGTCCCCACGTTCTCCCTGCCCAACACTCCTGAACGGCATTTGACGCTATCTTAACTGGCTGCTAAGACAGTCAGTGACACAGGTCCAGATAGCCACTTGGCCAAGTCTGTGTGAGGACAAGGGGGAAAAACAAACAAAACAAAACAAACAAATAAACAAAAAACAGGACAGGACTAATTATTTCTAAGGCAAAAATAAGTCATTTTAGAGATTGCTGTTATGACCCTGAAAGTGCTCTTCAAATCGCATTTAAACCGCTAGTGCATAGCACCATGGGAGAACATAGTAGGTACGCAATAAATACCTGTTTAGTGCCTGAAGGGACAGACATGAGCAAGCTCACCCAATGGCTACTCTCAGCACTTACACGAAGATGTAAAGATGAAAGAGACTCAAATGAATCTTTCTCCCTGCTACAAAGTTCCCAACTACAGGATCCAAAACAAGTAGTTTAATGGTGTGTAGTAGAACAGGCCCATAGGGTCGAGGAAATTGGCTCAGACCAGTTGCCAAGGCAAGCACATCACATACTCCTGAAGAGCCAACCTGGAGTCTGCCTGAGGGCCTAGCAAGAGGAGCTGTCAGAGTTCCTGGTCATGCCCAGCCAATGAGGAGCGACCACGCAATGCCACCAGACTGTGACACAGACTGGGTGCTGGGAGGAGGGAATATAAGGCCTTCCCCACTATTAAATAGACAAGTTCGTTGTTTGCCTTCAACCGACTCCCGGTGTCTATGCAGTTGATGCCTCGCCCCCTCATCCCTTCCCCCAGGGAACCAGTAGGATCCAGCAACAATAGTGACCTCCAGAAACATTTCTATCTTACACAATTCATTTAGAAAAGACGTCCTTTGTTTGGTCCTCTTCACCTCTTCATCTATCTACACATTCTTCCCAAGTCAGTGGCCTCAGCACCAGACACACTGCAGGCTGTAATAAATGAGTGTGGAATAAAAGGTGATCAATAATCGAATTTACTGATGCCATTGTCTAAAGGCGACTGTGCTGATCGAGCCAGGCAGCTGTGTGTGTGTGTGTGTGTGTTTCCTTCCACCCGCTGCCTGCCCCGGATAGCAATCTTCCTAAATGGGACCATGAGAGCAGACCTGGCCTGAGATCATGGTGTACTGGTCACTCCAGGGACTTGAAGGAGTTCAGCAATATAATGATAGGTCCAATAATGGACGCTCAGCATTTATATGGCCGACACCAAGCTGGCTGACTTAACATCTGCTACAGCTTTTTAAGGGGACCAAGGTTTTGCTGTGTCACCCGAACTGGACTCAAGCCCCAGGCTCAAGTACTTCTTCCGTCTCTGCCTCTGGAGTAGTTTGAAGGACAGCGTGGACAGTCTTTAACGTTCACAATTCTATAGTGTGGGTTATATTACTCACACTGTACAAAAAACACAGCTGAGAGACACGAGATGACATGCTTGAGGTCACATGGCCTCTCCACTCCAGAGGGCTTGTCTCCTCTGTGCTGCCAGCCCAGCCCCTGTCCCACCCTCAGGCATCCGCTGGGCGCTTTCCTTGGGCCCCCTTGTAAAGGCCCCCTTGGCCTTCAAAGCTTTGTCCAAGGGCTGCCTCTTTCTGGAGTCTCCCACCGTCCTCACGGCCAAGGGTAGAATCATCTCCAGTTCAGGACACCAGGCCACAGGCCTACCACACTCCTGGGCAGGAATCAGGACTTGTCACCGGATCTTCAGCAGCTCGCCGAGTGACCAGCCTGACACCTGACGGGACCTGTGATTAGGGCTCCCGGCAAAACAGGAAGAAGGACGCCCCCTGTCCCAGCATATAGCCATGTGGGCCCTGTCTGCTCGCTGGGAAGCAGCTGATGGGCGGGATGGGATGGAAACGGAAGGAAGAGAATCAGGGAGACTTCAGACAGCCCTGGGCAGGAAGGCACCCGAGCAATTCAAAGCCATCAGTCCTGGGTGGGCCGGGCCCTCACTCCACAGACAGGCCAGGCAGCACCATCTCTACCTAACATTCCTTTGTTGGTCCCTCACGCTCACTGGCTTCTTTGCCTGTGTGTCTGAGAGGCCACCACAGATAGTAGAATTTTTCTCTCAAGGGAGGCAGGAGAAGGTGCTTGCCTTCCAGCCCCACGGGCCTCCTGGCAGTGCGAACAGGAACTCGTTTCTCCGGCAAGCCAGCTAGCTGCTCCTGTCTTCCCATCTCTCATCAGAGGCTTTGAGCAAAGTGGGGAGGCAGATAGATGAAGGGTAAATCTTACCACTGAAATGGCACACAACTGCCCTGGCTTGGACTAAAGCAGGTGCCAGAGTCCCCACCCCCCCCCCAGCAGAGTGGGGGGGGGCTGCTTATCCAGAGACAGAACAGACAAAAAGCTTCTAGAAGGTCCCCTGAGCTCCCCAGGTTCCAAGATATTTCTGGAGACAGATCACAGGTGCCTACAGGCAGGGGTGGCTGTCATTTACTGTTCAGACAGGGATCCTTGTCAAATGAAAACAGATCCAGGCATACCTGGGCCTGCCCCAGGCCAACTGGGAAGTCGGATCCTTGCACCTGTGGAGTTGAGGCCAGAGGACCCTCCCTAAAAGCCGGGATTACACAGAGCTGAGATTCCTAGCCAGGGCTGCTGTTCAAACTTTCCCAGAAGAAACGGTCGCTTCCCTCAGAGTTTGGCAGCTTGCTTCCCTGAGTCACAGCAAGAGGTGCGTGATGTCATAACAGTGGGTGAGTTTTGCCTGACGCGCCCTGCTGTCTGCTTCGGGCGGTCTGCACAGGGCACATGCCACAGGACGCTTTCTGGGTAAGGCAGCTGCTAATGGAGAAGCAGGGGATGGCACAAAACCCTGAGTCTGCAGACTGGCTCTAAGGGCGCTGCTCCCGAGACACCTTTAACTGTCTCTTCCCAGGTGGGACTGGGCAGGTGTCTTACCACTAGCCCCTGACCTCGGGAGTAGAGTCCCTCTGTGTAGCATCCTCTAGGGAGACGGGTAAAGACTGCGCTTCTCCCAGGTCAGAATGTGGGTGGGGACTCCCTGCTCCCTCCCCTCCCTCCCTCCCTTCTGGCTCTACTTGGGGAGTAGTCCTCAGGCTAGAGAGTGGGTTCAGGGCAGCAGGACTCAGGAACAGCCCACCTCCACCCGGCACGGAGTCAGCTGAGTAGACTGCTCCCCTGTGTAGACTGAGAAACTGTCCTGGAGTGATGGTTCAGAAATCTTCTACTGTATCATTTCTGCAACTCCCTGCAACCTGCAATACCAGGGGTAAGGGGTCACTGGTGACCAAACCCTTTACCTGACAGGTTATTGCATAGGACAGAGAGAAAAAGAGGGGGAGACAGATGAGAGAGAAGAGAGAGAGAGAGAGAGAGAGATCAGAGGACTGCATGAGTCTCCGGGGAGAATGGCTTCCTCCATTTTTCAGCTTCACCAGGCCTGGGTACCACACTGTCTGTCAACCCAAGTCCTTTTAAAAAGAACTATTGGAGAAGCACACGTGCATGGGACCTGAAGCCAATGCCTCTCTTGAACCCCCTCTATGTTATTTTCTGAGACAGGGTCTTTCCCTGAACTAGAAGCTCACTTCACTGACTGTCCAGATGGTCTGACCACCACGTCCTCTGGATCCACACGTCTTCCCTAGCGCCGAGATTACAGATGCATGCTGCATCAGCATTTCCACAGGTGCTGGGGATCCGAACTCAGGTCCTCACGCCTGCATCACAGGCACTTTACCCACCATGCCATAGTTCCAGTACCTAAGTCCTTTTTAAACATAAGGACATGGTTTTAATCTTAAACCAAAAGGAAACAATCTGGGAAATAATTGATTTTTTTAAAAGATTTATTTATTTATTATGTATACAGGAGAGGATGCCAGATCTCATTACAGATGGGTGTGAGTCACCATGTGGGTGCTGGGAATTGAACTCAGGACCTCTGGAAGAGCAGTCGGTGCTCTTAACCTCTGAGCCATCTCTCCAGTCCTGAAATAATTGGTTTTTATGACACAGGGAAGAGACACATTTAATAGATGTGCATGTGGGGACTTTAGGCATGACAAAAAAAAAAAAAAAAAAAAAAAAAAAGCCCTTCACTTTCTGGGGAACCAGGTGTGAGGGCACAGTGGCACAGTTGGGCACCTCGGGAGAGAGGAGAGGGGGCAGGACGAGGCTGGGGTGTCTCCTGCTCTTTCCTTCACAATCTCCTTAGGCTGCCCCCTCCAATCAGAGCCACGGGGCCTGCCAGACACCATCTCCACACAGCACCCTAATGGACCTGCTCTCACTCCCTCCTTGGGTGGGCTCTGGGTCCCCCCAGGAGCTGCCATGTCCCCTGTTCTTTATTCGACTCCTTTACAAACTACTATTTACAAAGGTAAAGTGCACATCTCAGAACGCACAGTGACAGCCAAGGCCCCACACAAGCAAAGGCCAAGGCTCAGGAAAGGCAATCCAAGCTGTAAACAAACGGAGCCAAACCCAAGCTCCTTGATAATCAACAATCATCCATGAAGCCCGGTCAGGGCCACACTCTGCCTATTCAGGAGCAGAGGGCAACACTCAAGGCCAGAGGACACCCAGCACTGACGAGACCTTGGTCTCCTCCTGACGGTCTAGTCCTTCCAGAGAGCAACTCAGCAACACATGTCCAAGCTCGGGTCTGGAATTTTCATCAGGAACTCGCAAGAGGTTCAGAAGAAAATTCCATACAGAGTCTCATTTTCTCCTTTTTTTTTTTTTTTTTTTTTGGATTTTTTGCTGTTGTTTTGTAAGACGGGGTTTCTCTGTGTAGCCCTGGCTGTCCTGGAACTTACTCTGTAGACCAGGCTGACCGCGAACCCGGAGACCTGACTGCCTCCTGAGTGCCGGGATTAAAGGTGTGCGCCATGCCCACCCAGCTCACTTAAAAAAAAAATAACAAAAATATAAACCTATCTAGATGAGAACTAGGAGAGTTACACTGGCTAAGTAAATAGTACTTTATCCACTGGGTGGAGTAGCATCCAGTCCGTAACACTGAAAATATAAAGGCTTCATAAAATATTTATAATGCATATAAAGTCAAACAAGAAAGCATGAAACATCCTCTGTGCTGATCAGTACTACACAGGAATACCAACGCCTAGGGGCAAAGATCTGAGGGAGATATTTAAAAATAAAAGCACTTATTAAATTAAGGTGTTGTGGTTATAAGGCATATTTTTTCCTACAAAGATTTTCTTTACTATGCAATATATTTAATACATAGTTAACACAATATTGTTTCAATAGTTACATGCAAAATGGGGGAGGGGAATCCCAAAGTAACAAATACCTTGTGTATAGTAACCATGGCAGCCTCATTTCCTTCCTGTTTCATAGAACACATGGTAATAGAACAGTATGGTATGCTAGATGGAACACAGGTGTGGTTCAGACAGAGCCTGGATTTAAGATCTAGCTGGCTCTGGGAAAGCTATACTTTCTGCATCTAAAATATAGGATGCATAAAATATATATCCATTTCCCAGACGCCTTTAGGATAAGGGATCAATATTTGCCAGGAGACCAATAAGTGATTAGGGTTTGTTTCCACACATCCATTTGGGCTGACGTCTTCCACTCCATTACCAACATGCACATAGCAGTTATCCCAAACTGAACAGTGGGCTCCTTCAGGTCGCTTCCTCTGTGGTTAGCTGGGTAATAAACTGAACCCACAGACAATGCTTTGTTACCATGAGGTGAATGTTGGACAGATAACCCTTTGGCCTGTTGTTATTCAAGGCAAAGCGAAGATGGAAAACACCCGGCCGTTTGAAAAGAGTCTGATGAGAGCTTGTCCTTTCATAGACAAGGTCAGGGTGAAGAACCCTGGCATGAGAGTTCTACTCCAAAGATTCTCTCCATCCATTCCAGAAGAATGAAGACCCCTAGTATTTGGGGAGGGAGGGAACCATGTCTAACATAGGTCCTTTCTGCTTGGGCGGAAAGCTCCAGGGGCTCTGTTCCTGCTGCTGCCAGTCACAAATGGGTGCACTCATGAACTTGCAAGAACTTGAGGGCACGGACACATGGGTGGGCCTCTGGCTGGTTTCCAAAAAGTTAGGTATCTCAGGGGAAAGAGGAGGAATGAAGTTTCCTTCAGAGAACCTCAACCTCTCAGTCACATCCAGTCTTCAGCCTCCTAAAGACCTGAGTTCCCCTGGCTTCTTCCTTGGAAAAATCAGAACTCAGCCTTTATCCCAACTTGCTCGGAGGAACTTTCAGGGTAGTGGGAAGGGGCCAGTCTTCTTTACAGATTCAAGATTACAGAATAGAAGAGCCAACAATTAGGAAGTCACCTTTGTGACGCCCCCAGTGAAATAGATGATTCCCGGAGGGATAAGAAAGGACTCCAACGCTATTGGTCAAATCTTGTCTTTGGTGAACCGGATAGTCACGTCGCCCCCTGCACTGTATGCTGATTGCAAGTCCAACAAATGACAAAGGTAATTTAACACTGATTGGATCTCCTTATCTAGACCAGTTTCTGTCCCGGACACAGTCTGAATCACAGGGACAAACAAGATAGTCCTCTTGATGGGAGGCTAGAGGAAGGGTGGGTGTGACCGTGCCAGAATGTAATCAAGCCTGCAACCCTAACTTCCGGCCTCCCAGCACGTAGGTGACAGATGAGGAGGAGTCAACCCTGCTCCCAGGAGACAATCAGACCCACCCCACAGGAGCAGGCAATTTGCCCAGCTTCTTAACAAGGCAGCGTCTGATACCATATAGAAGGAGGGAAAGGGGCCAGGAATGTTCTAGAATAAAAGTATCTTAAAAGCCATAACCAGCAGGCATGATATTTGGTCCTGATGTGAATTAAGTAGGATATATTCTGGGGACAACTAAAGAATGCAGATGTAGATTTGTTTCTAACGGTATTAAAGGCATTTATACATTGTGATACAGCACTGAGTCATTGAGAAACATGTACACATGTACACAAAATGTTCAGGGAAACTGCACATCGCTTGTAACATACTTGGCTTAAAAAAAAAAAAAAAAAAGATCCCGTCGGGTGGCAAAGGCACACGCCTTTAATCCCAGCACTCGGGAGGCAGAGCCAGGCAGATCTCTCTGAGTTCCAAGGCCAGCCTGGTCTACAGAGAGAGATCCAGGACAGGGACCAAGACAGAGAAACCTTGTCTCAGGAAAAAAAAAAAGGTCCCAGCAAACATGACCAAGTATAACTGATTCCAGAGGTGAATGTTCAAATGTGGTACCTAAGGTATCCCAGGCAAAGTACTAGGAACAGAAAACTGAATAGAGGCTGGCCATGGTGGCACTGGTCAGTCACCCTAACAGGAGGTAGAGTTGGGAGAATCAGATCCCTGGAAATCACATAAAGGAGACAGGAGAGAACAGGCTTCCAAAAGTCGCCCTGTGAACTCCATACTCAGGCCTTCGCACACGTTCACACCGTGTTTCACAAATTAATTAAGAGAAAGGAAGGCAGGCAAGGCTTTCCAGTGTTCTTTCAGAGGGCTGGAGGGATGGCTCCGTGGTTGAGAGCACTCGCTGCACAACCATGAGGACCTGAGTTCAGATCCCAGCACCCATGTGACAAGCTGGAAGTGGTCTTGCATGGGCCTGTAACTCCAGGTCTGTGGGGAGTGGAGACAGGAGGATTGCTGTGAATATTTAGCTGTCGGCCTAGCTGGAAAAATGCAAGCTTCAGGTTCAGGGAGAGACTTCTGTGACACTCAATGCCCTCCTCTGGCCTCTGGCTCCTGGGTCTCTACAGACAACACTATAATACGGCAAAAATAAAATAAGGTGGAGGGCAACTGAGAGAGATACCCACCATTTACCTCTGCCTTGCGAGCGCGTGTGCATGTACACACACACACACACACACACACACACACACACACACACACACACCTTACCTTGTGTATTATATTTTGAGGACTGATCCCTTTCCTGGATTTCTCTTTATTTTAGTTTATGTGTACGTATGTATGTCTGTGTGTCTGTCACATGTATATAGTGCCTGGGGAGGCCAGAAGAGGGTGGTGGATCTTAGATGCCCTAGAGCTTGAGTTACTGGCAGTTGTGAACTGTGAAGTGAGCTCCGGGAACTGAGCTCAGGTCCTCTGGGAGAGCAGTAAATGCTCTTAATACTGAGCCATCTCTCTAGCCTCCCTTTCCTGGATGTCTATAGTATCTTGCAGAATGGAGAAGGAGGTTCTAGGAAGAGCCAGACCGGAGAGAAGAAGTCTGACCTCTCTGGCCCTAAGTAGGCAGGCGCATACTGTGAGCACATTATAAAGTAGAAGCTCTTCAGCTCTTTGGAGGTCGGCACTGTTACCCACCCTTAAGATTAGAGAAGCAGACCAGAGAGGGCAAGTTACTGTGCAAGGGTGGCTCAGCCGATGGGTGGTTGCTTTCGGACAACTCTCAGTGAAGACAGAACTTCAGTTAACCAGTTCTTGAAAATGAAGTTTTTCTGTGTTGTCTTTAAAGGTCTTTGAGGCTATAATCTTCAAAATATCTGTTGTTCCCCCCCCCCTCCCCAATCTGGCCACAGGATTCAAGGCTAGCTTGAAAGTCAGTTTAAAAGCACCAGTTGCCATTGACCATAGATTCTGAATCCTGTAAGACTTGTTGGGAGCCAGAGACCAAAACCACATTTCTGGCTTCAAAGTGCTCACCGCCCCTTGTGAAAACCCTAACCGAGTCACTCACTAGAGACGCCACCCTAGCTGCAGGCTGTGGTCACTAAGGCTTCTAGAACTTCAGCTGCTACACTCACCCGGGGGCCAATGGGGTTCTTTTCCTCTCAGGAACACACAACCCACAGCTCAGCTTAGGAGCTCCTCGATTGTGTTGGGAGATACTGAATTTGTGGTATACAGATTCCCCCCAACACACACCCCTTCTCTGAGTGGGACTTGAAGACCCATCATGTAGTGGTCCCGTTCCTCTCGCTGTCCTTCGCACACTCCAATCACACTTGAGTGGTGTGCACTAACTGAATTGTGTCCCCTACAATTCCTACGTGAAAGCTGTAGCCACCTAGGGTGACAGCATTTGGAGACAGCGCCAGTGAGGAGGGAACGGGTTTAATGGTGTACACACTGAGTGCCACCTTTCTAAAGACAAGAAGCTCTCTCACTGCCAGGCGAGGACCCGCCATTGACAAGCAAGAACACCCTGAACTTCCCAGCTTCCTGAGCTGTGAGAAAATGACTCCTGTTGCTTAAGCCACGCTGGCCAGGTATGTTGCAACCGCCCGACCGGGTAATAAAACAGCGCAGCGCGGTCTCCGAGTTTGAAGAAACACTTTCCCACGCGAGTGTGCTTGTGCTTCTGGCTCTCTGCACATGCAAGCACTGAGAAGACTGGAGGCAGGTTCCCCTGGCCCCGGGGCAGTCTGCAGGGGGTCCTCGCTGCAGAAGGAGGGGTGGATCTGCCGTCCCAGGTCAGCCCTGGAAGGCTGGTCTCACCTCTACCTTTGCCCCCTTGCCCAGGTCTAGTCTAGTCGGGTTAGACGGTAAAGCGCCGGCTGGTGTGGGGGTGGGGTGGCTGGGGTGGGGTGGGCAGAGGCAGAGGCGGGAAGGCTGCTCCCCTTGTCGCTGTCCCAGAGCTAGCACGGGCCGGGCGGGAGTCGCCTTCCAACACGTCCCAACATGTGTTTCCAGTAACGCGGTTTGTGGCCGCTTTCTTGTTCTTATCGCTCCTCCCGTGACCTTTGCTGGTTACAGACTTACTGACTGGAGCCAGGTGGATTTGTTTGATTTCTGTTGATGGTTATTAGGAAGAGGAAGTGCCAGAAGGGATTACCTCAAGTTTAAACCTATTTCCAGCAGAGTCCCGGGGCCTTTAATTACACATCTTGGGTCTGTTTGGTAAAGAAGTGGTCAAAGATGTGCTTTTTATCTCCCTCGGGATCTCCTGCGACTGGCAGCATTCCACGTGTGCCTGGCGCGCCTGCGGACTCCAGCCGGGCTGGCAGGGAGGAGGGGGAGCGGGCGGGCGCTGTTCAGAGCTGCCGAGGAAGGAGCCTTCTGAAAAGCAGGGCTGGGGAGTCCTTGGCCAGACCACGACATCGTGAGGTGGAGACAGTCGAGGAAGACTAGAAAGTGCACCGAAGAGACCTGGGGAATTTTGTTCGGAGGAGTGGGGGGTAGATGATGAATGGAGGGTGGGGGTGGGGTGGGGTAGGGGTAAGCATACTGGTCAGTTACTGCTGAACCACAAGTATAAATGCGAGCCAGGTCCAGCACCCCCCCCCCTTTAATCGTTTAATATGTAAAATGCAGCTTTATTTGAGGGTTGGGGGTGGTGCCTCATAATCACCGTTATCATTTTGATGAGGAATGTGGCCCACAAACTCATGTGTTTGACATTAGGGCCCCAGCTGGTGGCCTCTTCCGGGAGGTTGTACACCCTCTAGGACTGTAGCCTAGCTGAATGGGATGCTGGGAGTGGGTCTGGAGGGTGACATCATCCTCAGGTTCAGGTCGGAGATCTCGATCCCCAACCCCTGGCTGCCTACGGCAATGCCTGCTCTGCCCCCAGGACAGTCTCTGTGCACAGAAACCGTTTCTCCTTTGGTTATTCTGTCACGGTGAGGAGAAAGTCATGCAGGGCCTTTGCACATTTTGGAACAGTGAAGGCAGGGAATTAGGAATTGTTCTCTCCCTGTTTGTATTAAAGACAGCTGGGCAGGTAAAATGTGCATACAGTTTCAGATAACAGGGCTCTAAATTTCCCTTTAGTTTTTGCCTAAGTGAGGATAGGGTTTAGTTAGGAAGGCGTACAGGGTAAGAATGGGAACGAACAGGGGAAATTTAGCCAGAGGTTCCTTTCATCCTAGGCGGGGACCCCTTTTCGCTTTTTGTCTGCATTCCACCCTGACCCAAGGATCCAACGATGTCCCTAGGCTGGAGCACACAGCTAAAGCACGGAGAGTCTTGCTGGTTTCTGGAATTAAGTTTTTCTCTTTTGTCCCATTGCCTCATTAGAGTAATTTAAGCAGGTCCTGAAAGACAGAGGCATTGTCTCCCTCAGAAGAGGTACATCTGTGGGGTCAACCCAGTCACTGGTGAGGCTCTGGGCATTACCACCACACCCCTAGCTACTTCTGATGAGAGATACTGCCTGGGGTAGGTGGTGTGAAGGTGATTTTAATTTGCCCTTATCAATATAGACACAGCTTTTTTCTTTTCTTTCTCTCTTTTTTAGTTTGTTTGTTTGAGACAGTTTCTCTGTGTAGCCCTGGCTGTCCTGGAACTCACTCTGTAGACCAGGCTGGCCTCAAACTCACAGAGATCCGCCTGCCTCTGCCTCCCGAGTGCTGGGGTTAAAGGCATGCGCCACCATTGTTCATACATCACCACCACTCTGCTAGACACAGTCTTTAAATCTTGTACCGTGTTCTCCAGGGTAATACCAACACAGTGATGGAGTGCTGCTGGGCTGTCCTCACAGGTAATACTAACTCGGTGATGGCATGCTAAAGGATGTTTTCATGGTATTACAGTAACACAGTGTTTGTGTGCTAAAGGATGTTCTCATTTTAAAGTTTTAGTACATCAGTGGCTAGCTCATAGCTCATAGATATTATTTAGGATGAGGCTGACCTAAATAGGATTAAATTAATTAGGATGAGACTGATGATATTATTTAGGATGACCAATTGAATTAGATAATTTAAGTAATAAGCTAATGGTACAATGATATACAAGTACCACAAAATTCAGGAAACAGGAATGTTCCCTCCCCACTGTGTGCCAGCTAGGTAGTTTAACCAGTGTGCATGAAAACACAAGGGTCTAGAGATGGCCTCACCCCCGAGCTGTGAGTTTAGAACATCCAGGTTCAGGGCTGGCTATTGTAGCTCATGTCTGTAATCTCAGCACCAAGAATGCTTTGGCAAATGATCAAGAGTTTGAGGCTAGACCGGCAAGACTCTGTCTCAAAGCAAACCAAACCAAATGAAATGTACCAGAAAAGGTGCAGACCCTAGAGGTATTGTTTACCTTGCTCTATGACCCAGGGCAAATCATCTCTCTGTGCAAGCTCTCATGTACCCCAGGCTAGCCACAAACCCTCTCTAGCTGAAGCTGACCTTGAACTCTGATTCTCCCGTCTCTATCTCCCAAGTGCTGGGATTTCAGCTAAGTCACAACTCTTTAGGATTCAGCTTCTTTATCTGTAAGACAGAATTTACAAATTCCACCCCAGAAGATAGAGAATTAAGTAATACTTATGAGGCTATTAGCAGCAACTGGCATATATTAAGGGCTTGGAAAGCAGGGGGACTTATAAGTGTAAAAACTAATACTGCCTTTGGTTTTAGTCAAAAGGCTGAGGCCAGGGGCCTGGGAGATGGCTCAGTGGTTAAGAGCACTTGTTCTTTCAGAGGACCGGAGTTCTCAGCACCAACATAATACTTCACAATCATCTGTAACCCCAGTTCTAGAGGATCTGATGCCCTCTTCTGACCTCTACAGACACAGGGCATGCACAAGATGCACTTACATGAAGGCAGGCAAACCTTTACACACGTAAAAATAAAATAAATAAATCTAAAAGACGTTCAAACAAATGCAAAGAACACTTGTCTGTTTTAAGAACTTTTTATTTTAAAAACTGACTTTATGTGTTTGTGTGCATGTGTGTGTGTGCACGTGCACACGTGTGGTATATGCGCCTCAGTGGGCAGGGTGGACAGACATGGATGTCAGAAGACAATTCTGTGAGTCACTTCTTTCCTTCCATCAGCGGAGCCCAGGTATTGAACTCAGGTCTTCAGGCTTGGCAGCATGCTGAGTCATGTCACTAGTGTGGCTTTTTCTTTTGTTTTGTTGTTTGTTTTGTTGTTTGTTTTGATTTTTCTTTCTTTTTTTTTTTAAGATTTATTTATTATGTATACAGTGTTCTGTCTGCATGTATGACTACAGGCCAGAAGAGGGCACTAGATCTCATTACAGATGGTTGTGAGCCACCATGTGGTTGCTGGGAATTGAACTCAGGACCTCAGGAAGAGCAGCCTGTGTTCTTAACCGCAGAGGCATCTCTCCAGCCCCCTGTTTTGATTTTTCAAGACAGGCTCTCACTATGTAGCCCAAGCTGGCCTCAGACTCACAGAGAACCTTTTGCTTCTGCTTCTTGAGGGGTGGGGCTAGAGGCCTCTGACACCAGGTCTGCCCTCACGGGACTCATTTCTAAAACGGGCTATTATCCCCTCTCTCTACCCGGAGATAAGTGTCCAGGAAGATATAACCCATACTGTCCAGGACCATCTTTGCCAAAGAACTGTTCCTGAGAAATAAGCACAGAGATATCCTCGTGTGTTTCCCATCACTGAGAGCTCAGAAACCTCCAGCTCTACTTAGTACCCTCTTTAGCCTATACCACAGACCTGGTGAACAAGGGCCATCTCCATCTACTTCCCCACTCCTAAGGCTTGGAGTCGCCTTGCCTCTAGGTGCACTCCTGATCAGACTCCAGTTGCCCCTGGGACCCTTAGCACCCAGGCCACGCCACCTGCAGTGTCCACATGGGTAGAAGGCCTGCTGTGTCTGCTCCCTGTCAGTACAGTAGGGCCTGCCCATGCACTGAAGGGGTTGATACATTCAGATGATGGGTGAGTCTAGAGGGAAAAATGTGGGCCGGATGAGCTGCTGATGGGGTGGGCCTGGGCTCCTGACGTTTCTGTTTAAACATTGAGAGACCCTCGGGCAAGCAGAAGGCCTTCTGTGTTCTAAGCATCCACAGCGGCCATCTGGGGTCCAATCTGGACAAGCCGTGGCTCCCGGTGGTGAAGCATGGTGAGAAAAAGGCAGGGTTTCCTACATCTTAGCAGATAAACATATACGGCGAAGACCGAGCTATCGTTAGCCCTGGGACTCCACATCTATCACTTCACAGATTCTCAACTATCAACATTTAGAAAAAGTTTTCTAAAAATTCTCTATGGAGTATCCAAGCAGGACATGTGGCCAGCCCAAACCATGGCCTTTCCTCTATCACCTTGGGAAGAGAGATTTCACTCAGCCCACAGGAGAGGTGTGTGTTGGAGGGCGGGGAGAGGTCCTTCAGGACCTGGGGAGTTTACCTGCTCTTCCTTCCTAGCTCAAGCCGAGAAACACTCCTTTGGGATCAGAACACCTCAGATAGGGTTTGTGTGAGTTTTTTGTTTTTGTTGTTATCTACAACCACTAAATACTTACAGCTCTGTAAAGCTATGTGTCCCCATGTGACTCTCTCTTGACTATCACTGTAGGTTAGAGTTCGATTCTGCCACCCTGGGCAATCTGGCTTCCTGGGGGCCTTCTGGTTAAGACAGAGAGTCACAGCTGCAGACTCACCATGTCCAGGCTATTCCCAGCAAGCTCACACTCTCACCAGACCCAGGCTATTCCCACCAAGTTCACAGTCTCACCAGACCCAGGCTATTCCCACCAAGTTCACAGTCTCACCAGGCACAGGCTATTCCCACCAAGTTCACAGTCTCACCAGGCACAGGCTATTCCCACCAAGTTCACAGTCTCACCAGGCACAGGCTATTCCCACCAAGTTCACAGTCTCACCAGACCCAGGTTATTCCCACCAAGTTCACAGTCTCACCAGACCCAGGCTATTCCCGCCAAGTTCACAGTCTTACCAGGCCCAGGTTATTCCCACCAAGTTCACACTCTCACCAGGCACAGGCTATTCCCACCAGGTTCATGTCAGGAAGCACAAGACTGGGAATTCGTGAAACTTATGGGAGATAAGTAAAATAGAGCAAGAGGTGTGGATTGGTGCCTTACATTTTTGCTGTCGATCTCCACTTACATATTGACTTTAAAATAAAAAGGGTTCAAGCCAGGTGTGGTATCACACACCTTTAATCCCAGGAGACAAAGGTAGGCTGATCTCTGTGAGTTTGAGGCCAGCCTGGTCCAGAGAACGAGTTCCAAGACAGACAGACAGAGCTACACACAGAGACCCTGTCTCAAAGGGGAAAAAAAAGTTCAACTTGGAGGAGGCTAATAACCATCATGAGCTCTCTAAACGTAAATGAATTCGTTCCTGTAAATATCTCAGTGTATCTGAGTCATTTCAGCAGCTTCAGTCTTCTCTGAAGACTTGAGGAGCCTCAGAGGTCTGAAGACTGTGTGTTCTTCACATGAAGAGTCTTCCTGAATACATTAGCGTGAGAGCCACTTTGAGACATTAAATCAGCTTATAATAAAGTGCTTGCAGGTAGGAGGTGTGAGTTTGCACCACACAGCCCAAGTCGATGGTGTCACACACTCGAAGCTACAACACTGGAGAGGGAGAGATGGCAGATTCCTGGGCCTTGCTGACTACCCAGCCTAGCCTACTGGGTGAGCTCCAGGCTAGTGAGAAACAGTCTCAAAACAAACAGGTAGCTCGGGCTGATGGCTGGCTCCGCAAAGGGCTTTTGTGACCTGAAGATGCAAACCTGAGAACGTCGAGTTCAATACTGGGAACCCACATACAGGTGGAAGGAGAGAACTCTACAAACTCGTTCTCTTACCTCCATACATGGACGTGGCATGCAACACCCCTACACCTATCTTGCGCACACACATACCTCATACACATCTCACACACATATACATATGTATGTATGCACACCTCATATACATACACTATACAATAACGACGAATAAAAATTGTAAAAATTAAAAAAAGAAAGAGTGGATAGTGTCTAAATGACACAGACAGGGCTGGGGTATAGTTCAGTGGGAGAGCACTTGCACGAGGTCCTGGGTTTGAACCCTGCGATGACTAAAGGAAATGAAGCCCAGGAAGAATGGAACCGAGTGCTGAGACCATAGTAAATAATAAAACTCACTTGTCAGCATGACAGGCGTCTGTGACAGTCATTACATACTTAATGCTTCACATGGAGTCATTTGTGTGCATTTCTGATCAGCAGAGAAACTGGGTCTCTGTATACTGTATGGGGGAAGACCTAAACCCTACAAAGATTATCAATGACCAATGTTGTCACGTTAAATGGCTTCAGGGGCGTTGCAGATTCCGCCTCTAGAACTCAGCAATGAGTGCTTATCAAACTTAGGAGTGTTTTGAGGGGACTGAGTGTTGACAGTTATTTGTTGGGGAGAGGGTTTTGCTTGCTTGGTGGTAAAGAATGCACAATAATCCCGTTTCTAGTCATCTTCGGGGATCAAGCAAACATGCACAGGAGTTCCCACACAAATACTTGATGGCAGTCCTGGAAAAGCAGCACGCCGCATACTCTCTCATCCAGGCTGCAGGAACGTGGGAGGGCAAGAATGGCTTGATTAATCAGGAATAGCTTAATGACACCTTCAGGACTGCCGGAGGGGGAGGGGTATGAAACTGCAGTCCTGAGAAGAAAACGAACCTAGGTTTGGATGACAGCTTCAGGCTGTTAGTGTCCTGTCTCTGGATTTGAGGCTGGAGCTGGCTGGAGCCCTGCAAAGAGCAGTACTATGGACATGGCATCTTACCTACTTTATTATTATTTTTTTCAAGACAGAGTTTCTCTGTAGCCCTGGCTGTCCTGGAGCTAGCTCTGTAGACCAGGATGGCCTTGAACTCTTGAACTCACCAAGTGCTGGATCAAAGGCATGCACCACCACTGTCCAGTTCCTATCTTATCTTCTTAAAGTTTTTTTCCCCAAATACGTGTCTGCGTATGAATATATGCATGTATGTGCAGATACCCATGGAGGCCAGAGAAGATGCTAGATCCCCTGGAGCTGGAGTCACAGGTTGTGAGCCATAAGACATGGGTGCTGGGAACTGAACTGTGGTCCTCTGGAAGAGCAGCAAGTGCTCTTAATTGCTGAGCCATCTCTCCAGACTTTACCTACATTATCTTTATTTAGAACTAAAAGAGCCCTGGGCTGAGGATGGAGCTCAGTTGGTTCGGCACACAAAGCCCCAGGTTCAATCCCCAGGACCTCATAAACCCAGTGTGGTATTATATACCTGTAATCTGAGAACTCAGGTGGAGGCAGGAGAATCAGAAGTTCAAGGTCATCCTCTGCCATAGAGTGAGTTTGCAGCCAGACAAGGCTGCATGAGACCCTGTCTCAAAAGAAAAACAACTAAATAAAAACAGCCCAAAAGAAAATATGTTAGTTAGCATACAGACAGGAACACCAAAGTGTAGGTAGGATGAGCAAATGAGCTGGCTGGCAGGGGGCAGCAGGGTCGAACCTGAGGCCAACAACTTCCCTCTGCAGCTAATTCAAAGACGCAGGCTCACAGTCTTGGCGTGTTTCCCTCTGCATCCTTCTAGGCCCCCTATGGGGTAGCCTTTTCAGTGAGCAGTCACCTTTCCCTCTTTTGAAGCATTTAGCTTTACGAAGAACTTTGGTAGACTTCTAGACAATGAATAAATAAACAAATAAAATAAATTAGCAGATGATAATCACAGCTTGAAAGGTGAAAATGCTTCCAGTGCCACTCAAAGTCTTAGTTACTCTCCTGTTGCTGTCATAAAGTGTCCTGACAAGAGCCCCGGGAAGGGTTTATTTGTGCTCCTAGTCCAAGGCACAGTCTGCCAAAGCTGGCAAAGTTGAGGCAGCAGTCACAGCAAGAAGAGCACCATTAATGCTTCTGTTCAGCTCACCTTTTATACAGTCCAGGACTGTACCCTAGGGAATGGTGCCACCCACAGTGGAGGAATCTTCCATCTTAACTAGCCTAATCAATATACACCCCCACCCCACACCCCTGAAGGCATCTCCAGAGACCATTTCCTAGCTGATCTTATCAACAGTTGGGATTAACAATTATATCAAGGCAGAGGAACTTTGTGTGAATTGTAAATACAGTGTTTACTGGGCCCGAGGTATAGCTCCTAAGAATGGCTGCCTGGTAACATGAAAGGCCATGGGGCTGATTTTCAGTATCACATCCCCACAATTGTACAGAGTTAGTATTTATCAAATAGAACCCAAACAATGCTACAAGAAACCATGTACAGCCAGGCCTGGTGGCTTAGGCTTGCAATCCCAGCAGCACTAAGGAGGCTGAAGCAGGAAGACTGCTCAGTTTGAGGCCATGGCTTGGGCAACACAGTGAGTCCCAAAGGCCTGAGATACAGTGTGAGATGCTATTTTAAGCAAGCAAATGGCTTTAGTTCATTTTTTTTTTTTGTTTGAACAAAACAAACCAAACTTGAGAAATATGGAAATGAATTAAAAAAAAAAAAAGTAGTCTCTGCTGGCTGAGGTGATGCTTCTCTTTGATCCCAGTACTCAGGAGACAGAGGCAGAAGAGTCTCTGTGAGTTCTAGGCCAGCTAGGGATACATACATAGCGACACCTTGTCTCAAAGCAACAACAAAGCCAAAGTGCAACTATGTATAATAATATATAGAAACTTTGTTTGTTTGGCTTTGGTTTTTCGAGACAGGGTTTCTCAGTGTGTAGCCCTGGCTGTCCTGGAACTCACTCTGTAGACCAGGCTGGCCTCAAACTCAGAGATCTGCCTACCTCTGCCTCCTGAGTGCTGGGATTAAAGGTGTGCACCACCACAGCCTGACCTGAATTTTTTAAAAGTAGAACTTGGGGATCACAGGTTAAGAGTACTTGCTGTTCTTGCAGAGGACCCAGGTTCCATCCCTGGCACCCACATAGTGGCTCACAACTTGGAACTCAAATTCCAGGAGGTCTGACACCCTCTCCTGGCCTACACAGGCTCTGCATGAACTCAGTACACTTACATACATGCAGGTAAACCACTCAGACACATTTTTAAAACAAGGGTCTTTTCAAAAGTGCTTGCTGCTCTCCTCCAAGAGCTGATTGGTTCCCAGCACCCATGTCAGCAGCTCACAACCACCTGTAACTCAAGCTCCGGGGCTTTTCTGGCCTCCATGGGCACCGGTACTCACATGGCCAACATCCACTCGGGGACACACACATACCCAAATAAATCATTAAAAAACAAAAACAAAACAATATAGAACTTGGTCCCTGCTCACACAAGAGATTACCCAACTCTCATTTTTATTGTTTCTGAGGAGGATAAAAGGCCATATATGGAGAGGATGCTTCAGTGGCTTGGAGTTTGAAAATGTAGGCAACATTTCTTGGCTTCTTTTCAGCTGTCTGATGTCACCCAGGTGCCCCAGAGAGAAGACTTGGATAAACTTATGACCTCTGTCTGGCCCTGAATCCTAAAACTTTTATGGGAAGGTCACTAATAAACTAAGTGTGTAAATGCTCCGCCATCCAGTTAAAAAGTAACAGCCACCGGTGCTTACACTACATATTATTTTTGCAAACATTTATTTACCTTTCCTTCTAATAAAATACACTCACTGATACATAAAAGGCAGTAAAAATATCTACAGCCTGCTATTAAACTTGATGTTTTCACCAACAGGTCTTAATGTACTGTTTTTGGATGGATCGGGCATCACTTGAAAATAAGCACCCAATGAGGACGTGACTGAGATTAGTGCCGAGGCACAAGCTCAGTCATTTGTCCAAGTGCAACGTCTGTCCCGAGAGTTTCAGTGTCTCCATCTGAAAGATCGGATTGCCTGTTAAAATGGCCAATATACTTCTAGCAATGGGTCACTTGTGTAAAAATGCCACCATAAAACACATTAGACTTCTGGGGGTTTTGTTTTGTTTGTTTATTTAACTTTAAACTGCAGTCTGGCAAGTTTAATTTATCACATTCTCACGAAATTACTGAGGGGCAGCAAGGGAGAACCTCCAGGTAGGTATCCAGCCACTTCCTGGAGACAGATGCACATGTAAAGAAAAATGACCCGAGAAAAGGACTTTTTAAAAATCCTTAGTCTTTAACTTAGGCCAGCTTCCTCTTACAGGGGCCAGGGAGCTCCTGAGATCATCTGGCAGTGTACACAGGGGGTCTGGATGATCACAGTGGAACAAAAACCAGCAAGTGTTCATCTGCTGCCCCCTCCTCTCAGTCCTTTCCTTTATCACCGCAGCAGGCTTCATTTCCCAGGGCATCATCCTTGCCAGGATCTCTCATCTTCTCTACCTACAATCTCGTAGTGGAAGTATTCTAATGGTAACATTAGAATGGCCCATCAATAAAATTCCTTCAGAATCAACACGTTTGAAATAGCTTAAGATCTAGACAGTGATTTTCTTTGTTTCCTTATGTAAGAATTCTGGATAAAGGGCTGGTGAGAGGTGAGAACGCTTCAGTGTGTAAAGATGCTTATCCTGCAAACCTAATGACCTGAGTTTAGTCCCTGGATCCCAAGACAGAGAAAACCAACTCCCTAAAGTTCTCTGACTTTGTGCAGCCATACTCCCACACATACACTTCTCACACAAAAATAAATAAAAATCCTGGGCAGATCAAACCTTTCTGAATCACTGGAGCTTTAAAGATGAAGTAGCAATAGGAATAAGCTGACCCAGAGTTTATCAGGAGCATCAATCATTCACTCATTTCCCGCTTGCAAGATGACCTAGGACAACACAGAAGGTCCCATCAAAGAAAGCACAAGCTGGGGCTGCAGAGATGGCTCAGGTTAAGAGCACTGGATGCTCTTCCAGAGGTCCTGAGTTCAATTCCCAGCAACCACATGGTGGCTCTCAACCACCTGTAGTGAGATATGATGCCCTCTTCTGGCCTGTAAGCATTCATGCAGAGAGAACACTGTATACATAATAAATAAATAAATCTTAATAAAGAAAAGAAAGCACAGGCTGAGAGCAGCAGACAGGATATCTGTTGGACATACTGTCACCGACATGGGCCCTTAAAAACCTCCAGAACTCAGAGGTCTTGAAGAAGCTTCTGATTCCTCACCCTTGAACCATTCCAAATATAGGAGGATCTACCGTGATTTTGTTTTTATTACATTTTATTTATTGTGTGTGTGCCCTTCTGTGTGTACACATGCAAATAAAGTGGGATGCTCCCTCAAGGGTGACTCGTGTAACAATCAACAGGAGTGGGTGGAATGCCAAGGGTGCTGGGCTGGCTGTAACTAGTCCTTTCCACTTGGTTCTGGGAGCCTGCCGCCCATAGACGGAGTGATTCTTAGTAGGGTCACACACGCGAGCACAACCCACACTGAAAGCCACACCGCTCTATTCAGGCCAGGCTGCATTTCTTTTTTTTTTCTTTTGAGACAGGATCTCAGTGTGTATGTAGCTCTGGTTGACCTGGAACTCACTATGTAGACAGAATGGCCTCGAACCCACAGAGATCCACCAAGGCCCCCCCCCCCCCCCCCCGCCACATGATACTGGGATTTATTTCGGAAAAAAAAAAAAGAATTTTTATAAAATATATTCTAATCAGCTTCCTCTCTCCCAAGTCCTCCCAGAGCCTCCTCCCCAAACTCTACACCCTTCGTTTTCTCTTTCTTTATAAAGCCAACAGGCAGACAAATAAACAAAGCCAGGATTTAAAAAAAAAAAAAAAAAGCATATTGAAACATACACACAGGCATACACATAAACACCCCAAACAATGCCCCCCCAAAACAACCAAAAACTGGAAACCATAATATACAAGCAAAAGACTAATGAAACAAAAAAACAAAAAACAAAAAAACACCCCAAAAAGCAATATGAGACATAAAGTCTAACAAACACCAGGGAGTTAATTTTGTGTTGAGCATCTAATGCTGGGTATAGGGTCTAACCCAATCGTGGTTAATACAGCCAGTGAAACTCCATAGCAGAAAACTAATTTTTCCTTTGAAAGCTGGTGAAAGTTGGAGATAGCTTCTAGTTTAGGATTGGGAATTCATGTCCACTTCTCCTCTCAGCCCTGGGACCCTGTGTGGCTTGAACCTGTGCAAGGCCTACGTGTGCAAGGGACCCCCACCCCCCGCCCCGGGTTCCTTTGTTTAACAGTCCTTGTGGTCCTGGAACTCCATTTGTAGACCAGGCTGGCCTTGAACTTACAGAATTCGTCTATCTCTGCCTGAGTGCTGGGATTAAAGGCATGAGCCACCACTGTCCAGCAGGCTGCACTTCTTAACCAAAAAGTAACATTTGGATTCTGCTTTTTCTAATAATGCTGCATCAGGGATTTTTTTTTTTTTTTAAAGATTTCTTTAGATTTTGTTCTATTTTCTTTTCTTCCCCCAGGCTGTATCATTCTTCAGATGTGACAGTTGATCTTCTTTGTCACCTTGGCTGGATTTAGAATCCCCTAGGAGACACACCTTTGGACATGCTGTTTCCAGGCCAGGTTCATGTGAGGGAAGTCCTATCCCTGAAATGAGGGTGGCAGGCACCCTGGCATGGCCTGGGTACTGGACTCCACACTAAAGGAAAAGGCAGAAAGCAGGGGGGCACCGGCTCCCTCTTCTCTGCCCCTGCTCAGTGCCGTGGACCAGGCTGCTCCCACCACCATGCCTTCCCCTCCATGTTGCTCTGTCTCCCTGATTAAGCCCGGAGCCAAAGGAAATCCTTCTTCCCTTTGGTCACAGCAATGATAAAATTAACTAATACACCAGACAACTAAACCAAAACAACGAACACTGTCTTCTTCCTAGACCTCCAGGACACATGTTCTAAGATTTCAAGGAAACCACTCTCCTCAATTTGGATATTTATCAGCACATGATCACTAACAGATGGGAAGTATCTTTTCATTTCCCACATAAATGACTGGGCTATGCTTATGGTGCTGAGTAGTGGTCGCCAGGCTTTGCAAATACTAAGCACATGCTCTACCACTGAGCTGTACCCCAGCCCTCAAGTGATCTTAATTAATTGCTTTTGGAGAAGGATGAACGATACACAAAGCAAGTTGGGTGGTGTGGATTTCACACAACTCCCATGCCAGCTTCCAACCTGTGCAAGTGTCTGCGCAAATGCATGGCTACCCTTCCTCCACTGAGTCAGTGGTTGACAGTACATGCTGTTCCTCCTGGAGTTTGGTTCTTAGCACCCACGTCAGACAGCTCACAACTGCCTGCAGCTCCATAGGCACCTGTACTCACATTCACATACCCACACAGAGCAACATATATGTGCACATAGCCATCTCAAAAGCCAATAAACAAAAACAAATCTTGAAAGATTTACACTGAAATTACTAGTTTCTTTAATAAAATGTGTGTGTGTGTGTGTGTGTGTGTGTGTGTGTGTGTGTGCGTGTGTGTGTGTGCTGGAACATGTATGCTACAGAATGCATGATGTCTGGAGGTCAGAGGACCATCTTGCCTTCTACTTTGAGTCAGGGTTTCTTGGTTTTTTGTTTGTTTTTCGTTTTCCCATTCATAATGACAAACTAATTGGCTCCTAGAGCATCAAGGGATGCTCCTGTCTCTACCCATCTTCCTGTTAGACGCACCAGTCACAGACACCCACTATTGCATCCCACTAACATGGGTCCCGCGGACTTGAACTCAGGCCTTCAAGTTTGCACAGCAATGGTAAGCCCACTGAGCCATCTCCCCAGCCCCACCTGACTTTCGGCTGCTGGTCGGGGGAAGCAGGGGCTGTGCTGGAGATATGCCCAGATCCCCGGGGATGCTACGCAGGTACTCTACACCCCATCCCTGCTACTTTGCTAACTGATGAATTTAGGATTAAAACTCACAATCAGAAGACAATGCCTTTTGGAAAAAGAAAAAACGAAAACAAAACCATTCTTTTAAGTAAGATTCGGGATCAAATTAAACTTACCCTTCAAGCAGCAAATTGTGGCAAGGATGCACGAGGGGATTAAACACTATGCAGTAGGGCTGAGTGTGGTGGTACAGGTTTGTATAGAGACGGGCAAAACTATGAGTTCAAGGTCAGCCTGGTCTACATAGCCTGGGCTACAAGGTGAGAGCCTGCTTCAAAATATGAAACAATATGAAAACATTATCTTACCAACAGGGAAATCAGCCCTCTCTGTATTTTACACAAAAGCAACTCTTTCATAGCCATGAAGTTGTAGGTGATACACTGGGCTGGCTATAAAACAGTCTCTTGCTTGAATGGGTATGAGGTTGGGTGTGCTGGCAAACACCTGCAATCTTGAGAACCTAAGGCAGGAAGATGCTGTTGAGTCTGAGGCCACCTTAGGCATACAGTAAATTCTAGCCAAGCAGAGATAAGCAATTTTGTCTCAAACAAACAAAAATAGGGCTGGAGAGTGTTTGCTCCCCAATAAAGGGGACTTGAGTTCAAATCCCAGCAGTTCACAATCACCGACTGGTACCCCAGCTCCGAGGGATCTAATACCTTCTTTTGGTTTCCATGGGTACCTCCACACTAGCACAAACACTCAGAGGGACACACACACACACACACACACACACACACACACACACACAAATAAAACCAATCTTTAACAAAGAATGGGGATGGTAAAAATAACAGATTCATAACTATCTTTTCTTCCTCTTTTCCTCTCAACCTAAACTTCCTTTTCCCTTTGGAAACTCCTAGTGAGTTTTTCCTGAGCTGTCTTTCCCCTAGTGGCTTATGAATTCCCAGAGCCTTCCTGTTGCAAAGAACTTCGTGTGGGTGATTTCAGTGAGAACTACTGTGCCACACTGCACGGGTGCACACCCAAACTGAATCCTTCAGTCCTGGTTTGGTAAACGATCCCTGCCAATCCATCTTACCAACTGCAGTAGATGCAAATACTATATAGGCCCCAAAATAGGCAAAACAAAACTAAATGACCACCACCCACATAAAAATGGAAACACATTTTATCCTTTTCATCTTGTGACACCCTCATTATTCCCAAATCATCTTTACTGAAAGTTATCTTCCAACTAGCTGAAAACAGGCCAGTTGGACACCAGCAGAGGGGACAAATCATTAAGCTACACTTACCAGTCCCGTGTCTACTATTTGGTGTTTTGTCATTATCTATGTCTGTGTGTGGTTGTCAGAACCTATGAAACAGGAGTTATGGACAGCTGTCAGCTGCTATGCAGGTGCTGGGGTTAGAATCCAGGTGCTCTGGAAGAGCAGTCAATGCTTTTAACCGCTGAGCTATCTCTCCAACCCTGTATTTACTATTTCTTAATAAGGAATTTTTTCAATGCCTTTTGTTGACACACAAACAATTTCGATCTTTCTAGAAAAAGAAACAATTACAGAATCCTTTATGCATAACCATGCCTACTTCAAATGGCAATTAGACACAGAGTTCTGTGGCCCTGAATGATCCCTGGTGTTGATTCAAGCCAACTTATTCTAAACCTTCAGCAAATACTGTTTCCTTCCTATCTTCTCCCAAAATAATTTATTCCAAATCTCTACCCTTTATCCTATTTCACTCTGTTCTGCAAGACAATTTTAATAGTTCTCCTGCATTTCTCTATTTATTCAGGTTGTTTTCATTCAGGAATTTAGACATAAGAGGTCATAAAAACGTCTAAAGTCTACTGTTGGTGTAATCTAGTGGCGGGGGATTTCAGAGATAACCTTAACCTTCAAACAAGCACACACAGCTGGACGTGGTGGTAGACACGTCTATGAGGCTTCAGCAGGAGGACCGAGAATTCAATGCTAGCCTGGGCTCTACAGGAAGCCCCCAAACAAAACAGAACAAGAAGAAAACAGCATTAACAACCAATAACCTGGTTGCAATTATTGACTTGTCAATTTAGGCAGGTTACAGTGATACACACTCCTAATGCCAGCAACTCAGGAGGCTTGAGAGCTGATACAAGTTCAAGGCCTACTTGGTCTACACTAAATTTAAGGCCAGTCAAAGCTACACAGTGAGCATCTGTCTCAAAAAACAACAACAACAACAACAACAACAACAACAACAAAAACTAAGTAAAAAAACCCAACATACACACATACATAACAAAGCAATTCCAGGAGGCTCTGATGTTTCTGTGCGTTGTATATTGACACTCCAAAGACTTCTATGTTGTTCCCAGGCAGCAAATGAGCACTTAAACATTTATAACCATCTACATGCTAGTGCTGTTTATGAGGTAGTTTGACAACCTTGTGGCAATATTTTTCTTCACATTTCATCTAAATATAGAATACAGGGGTGGGGAAATCAAATGGTTGATATAACCACCACTAGTCTCTACACTCAATACAAGCCAACAGGAATAACGATGTGCAGGAATGAAGGCCCTTTCGTCTCAGGGAGGACTTACGTCACAGGTTGTGTTGAATGGAGAAAAGAGCCAATGGTCCACGCAGGCTTACTATGGTTGTGGCTCCAGAATGAAGCCTCCTGGGAATTCCACGGCAGCTTCTGCAGGCTCTCCACGGTCTTCCTCCTTTGGTCCACTGTCTTTTGTAGGGGCAATGTTCACATATTTGTAGGAAGGTACTGAGTGAGATATGAAAGAGGAGACTTCTACTCCAGTTGTGAGTGTACTTAAGAACTGTGTGCAGAAGTGCGTGCAATCATAGTGTGTTGGCTAGTTTTCCGTCAGCCTGACACAAGCTAGAGCTAGGAAGGAGTCTCAAGGAAGAAGATACCCCCACACACACACACCAGACTGGCTTGTATGCGAGTCTGTAGTGCATTTCCGTGACTGATAATGGATGCGGGAGGGCCCAGCTCACTGCAGGTGGTGCCATGTCTGGGCAGGTGGTCCTGGGAGGTAGAATATAGCAAGCTGTGAGAAACCAACCCGTAAGCAGCACTTCCCCCATGGCCTCTTCTCCAGTTCCCGCCTCCAGGTCCCTGCCTTGAGTTCCTACCCTGACTTCCCTCAGTGATAGACTCTGCTGTGGAACTATAAACTGAAATAAACCCTTTCCTCCCCAAGTTGCTTTTGGTCACAGTGCTTTTTTGAGACAGGGTTTCTCTGTGTAGCCCTGGCTATCTTGGAACTCACTCTGTAGACCAGGCTGTCCTTGAACTCACGAGCTCCGCCTGCCTCTGCCTGCCTCTGCCTCCGGAGAGCTGGGATTAAAGGCGTGCGCCACCATACCTGGCTTGGCCGTGGTGTTTTTTTCACAGCAGTAAAACCATAACTAAGACACAAAGTTTTAATTGTTAGAATATATTCTGTATTACTGTGTAAGATTAGAAAATGTAGTCACAACAACTTTAAACTCCAAAATTAAACACTGATTACAGTAAAAGGTGCTACACAAGAGACATTTATTAATGTTCTATTGTATTTACAGTTTAATATAGCAACCAAAGTGAGCTAGCACTTGGGCAGCAAGCACATCATCCTACAGTTATAACAGTTGTAAAAGCAAGGAGTACAGAATGTTAGGGATCCTCTCAAAAGTTCCACACTAATTCTTGGTTCCTGACCCTCTGGGATTCTAACCACAGTTTTCAGAGTAACATTTAGTATTTAATCTGAATCTGTCTTTGCCCTTTCCATTTTATATAATGACAAACACCTTTAGAATTCCTTTGTACACAGAACTACAGAATGGAAAGGTAATTTCTGAATATAGACTATGAAAAATTAATGCTTATTTACCAATTAAGAACATTTTTTGTTAACACTACAATGAACTTTGCACTATGGTTTTGCTTCCAGATGTTCACACACAGTACAATTAAACATATTTCTAGATTAATTTGAACAGGAAATATGGATTATATGCAGAAATGCAGTCATAACCAAAGTTTTGACTTTTGAGAAAACCCCTTTTCAAACAGCCAGCCTTATGCATAGCTTACACTAATCTGTAATTTCAAATCTGCTTTGAGATGGAGAAGGAAAAAAGCAAGATTGCCCCCTACTGACTCCAGGGACATGGCTCATGCTATTTAAAATGACTACAAACAATATATAAGGCATTATTAATAATACATCACAGACTTGATTGCAAGAGCTTTTTCAAACATTAACCACTAATGATTCGATGATTACAGAATTCTGCATTAACTATGAACATTTTACACCTAGGAACAAATAGAGAGAAATGATCTTTTTCAACAGTACTTTATTTTTTTAAAGCAGGTGACTGTTCCTCCATTCCAATGGTGATTCACTTCCTGCAGGTGCTCTTCCGCTTCTCGAAGGACTTCATCAGTGCAGGAAGGCCTTTGCCAGAAATCATCTGCCAGAGAGGGACACTGCATAGTCAATCTCTAGTTAGCCTGTTATTCTGGCTAAGAGCAGGATGTAGTCACAGAAGACAAGATGTTGTATTTCAACATAATTTGAAGATGACCATACATGGACATCGTAGTAGCCAATAAACAGTCAACTTTCAGTTCTTAACATTAGGCCCTCCACACCCCCCTCTAAAGATTTGACACTCTCCAAATAACTGACACTCTCTCAAGATGTACTTTATGTGTGTGGGTGTTTTGTCTGCATGTATATCTGTGCACCACATGTGTGCAGTGCCTCAGAGATCAGAAGAGGTACTGTATCCTCTGGAACTGGAGTTAAAGATGGTTTTGACCACAATGTGGGCACTGAGAATTGAACCCTGGTCCTCAGGAAGAGCAGTGAGTGCTCTTTAACCACTGAGCCAACTCTCCAGTCCCCATATGTTCTCTTAAAAACACTCTTCTCTCTCCTGTTCTAACACAAGCACAAAACAGAAGTGGTGATTCCTCATCCTACAATTACTCTCTTTAGGAGAGACTAAAACAGGACCATTTCCTAAAACACCTGCTGTTACCATTCACTTGACAATTCTGTCAGATCTCACACAGGAAAACTCCCGTGAGGATATTAGTGATGTTACTCTCTATGTAAACTGTGGCAATAAACTGTGGCAAAGTTAAAAAGTGAACGTAAACCACCTGTCCTATCCCACAAATATGCTGCAGAAAATTTCAAGAACCATTATGTTCGGGAAGCATGTTTTTCAGAATATATGCAATTCCTAACCAACTTTTAAAAAGTAATAGGATAGAAATGTGTATTCTTAAGGTGATGTCTGTGTCTATGTGTGTCTTTGCCCTCCTCTCCTGCTCTGGGAACTGAACTCAGGGCCTTGAATGCTAAGCAGAGATGTGTCACTGAGCCATGTTCCCAGTCCTGTACTACATACTGGTTTAGTTCTTGTGGAAGCAGTGTGGGGAAAAATGTCAAGTACTCCTCATCGTAATGCCCAAGGAAGGAGCACTAACGAGGCACACCAGCTACTTTAACAAGTATCAGGAATTACTTTTTGGCACCCAATACTGGGTGACAACCAGATAGGCCCATCTAGAAGTCTTTTAGTGTCCTTTGTCCATCTCTCCAGATTATGGTAAAAACCACACAGAACCTTGCTGCTCCTTTTGTTTTGTCTCCCCTTAGATTGTATTAAAAATTTTTTTAAAGATTTATTTATTTATTATGTATACAGTGTTCTGCCTGCATGTATGCCTGAAGGCCAGAAGAGGGCGCCAGATCTCATTACAGATGGTTGCTGGGAATTGAACTCAGGACCTCTACAAGAACAGCCAGTGCTCTCAACCGCTGAGCCATCTCTCCAGCCCGAATTGTATAAATTTAAAAGGCACCAATATGCAAAGAAGATCCAGCAGTGGGGAAATGAACATATTCTTTTACAACTGTCAACATTTCCCACAACTCCAAATTCAGCTGTGTCTGGTAGACCACTGATATGACTGATCCGAGTGCATCTGTCTTTTACACCAAGAAGACAAAATGACAGACTACAGCTCACTATCGACACCACAGAGGACTGTCAGAACTGGAAAAGTGAGCAGGAAAGGAAAGCTTATTGCTACAGCCCGGAGGCTGTTCTAGTGAGGCCTAACGAAGTCAGGTCATTTCACCTTGATCAGCTTTGATTAACAGATGAACCAATAGTCAATGACTACTAAGTCAAAGTACTGGACACAATGGGGTACAGCTAACTTCCCTAGCCATTTAGTTCATGCTGCTTTATAAACAGCTAATTTAACAGGGTTCACAAAGTCGAAACCTGACACTCAGCCGTCACTGAAAATCCTGCTGGAGGACCCAGACTGAAGAAGAAAGGAGAGCGAGCTGGACAGCAGCACTCTTGCATCCCCGCTTCTCAAATGCAGGGTGCAGTGTGACCAGTTGGCGCAGGTCATGCTCGCATACCTTCCCCACCACTGTCTCCTCAAACCGTGTGTGAGCCACGGTGCGCCCCTTCCTCTGCAAGTTGCTTGTTGGGTGTTTGGACACAGTAAAGTAACCACTGCAGTGGCACTCGAATTGAGTAAGGAGGAGTTCAAGGCCAGTCTGAGTTATCTGTGTAGCCAGTCTTTAAAAATAAAAAAACTGCTGGTTGGTGGTGGCGCACACCTTTAATATCAGCACTCAGGAGGCAGAGGCAGGTGGATCTCAGTGAGTTTAAGGCCAGCCTGGTCTAAGAGTTCCAGGCCAGCCAGCAACCAAAACCCAGTCCTCTGAAAGAGCAAGTGCTCTTCACTGCAGAGCCATTGCTCCAGTCCCCACAGATGAGTCTACTGGGATCACTTTGTAGGTATTTTTGTTTGTCCTATACCTTGGATAGCCTAAAGAAGTCTCTACTCTTTCTGTGTTTTTAGACAGAGTCTCTCTACATAGACTAGGCTGGCCCCAAATTCACAGAGATCTGCTGGATTCCCAGCACAGCCAGTAAGAGAAGTCTCTCTTCTAACACCCTCTTCTGTAAGCACCAAGTTGAGTTCAGAATGAAAGGTGTGTTACTTTCTGCCATGGAGTTACTTATGGAATCCCTTACCTGTGTCTTTCTGGCACAGGTAAGCCCACAGCTAGCTTTCAATGAAGGGTATCACCACCAAAAAAGTCAGACGCAATGAAGTAATGGCATAATAACTTCACACAATGAGGTTTTACTATAACTTCTAACCAAAATGTCTGTCAACTAAAGAAAGCAAGTGTTCTACATGTGGATCTGGACAGAGATTTTAGTCTTTTCAATAAACAAGGATCACTCATACCTACAGAACCTTACCATTTCCCTCCAAGGATTCTCCAAGAGCTAATTGGTAGGGAAGCAACCAAAACTGTAAGCACTGCTTTCAAATCCCATTCCTTCACCTGGCACTCTAGACTCTCTGGGCATATCTGAGTGATGTCACACCAACCAGTACACCGACACTGTCTGGTGCCCTCAGACAGGGCCTCTCATTTACCTGTGTGCAGGTTTTTGTTTTGTTTTGTTTTTTTCTTTTTTCGGACTACCTCTAAAGCACACTGCAGCAGCCCTGCTCAAACCAGTTCCTGAGCAGCTCCCAGAGCACTGTCCTAAAGACCGGTGCTGCAGATCATGGCCCAGCAGATTCATGACTTTCCAATCTAGACAACTCGGAAATATCCCAAAAATTTTAAAATCAAAGCTGCAGAATAACACAATCCCATCAAAATCCCTAACATAGGAAAACGCAGTGTTAGGCAGTCCCTTGTCCTCATTACTATTTGTTCTGCATTAGAAGATGAAGAAAGTACGAAATCCCAGAGCATACTCAAACCTTCCCTGTTTTTCCTTTTCCTCCCTTCCCTTTTCAAGGGGGAATCAAACCCCAAGCCTGTCAAATGTTCTTGAAAAGTGAGAAATGAAGACAAGAAGAGACAGTGGGGTGATCTCAGTCCACAGGGAAATTCAGTTATCACCCCATTCCCCAGGATAGGTAAGTCCATCCCATTAGGTTGCTGTGGTTAGCAGTGATGCTTTGGAGGGATACTAGGTGACTTCAGCACTGTTTACAAAGAGAGCCCACAGCCATCCTGAAAGTCTGAGCTGAGCTGAAGTCTGTTTCTGCTCTTCACTATGGCTCAGGAGACTGAAGTTCTCTCCCACATGAGCCACAAGTTGAACTCTACCTATCATTCAAGATTGTGACAAGTGCTACACACAGGTATCACAAGGCCTTTTCTGGGCCTTCTGTCAGGTGGTGCTTAAGACTTCATTCTATCCAACACATAAATCCCCAAAGCCCATGAGGCAAAGACTCCAGCTCACAAAGGCATTGCCTGCCTGTCAAGAGGGTCCTCTGCTATCTTCTTTCTCAAGCTATCTCCCCTTCAGGTAGCTGCTGGTCAAAGATGGGAGTCAGCCATTGGGGAAACTGTATGTGAATCAAACACAGTGCAGGGTTTAGGTCTGTTCCAGGTAAAGGACAGGGCTCTGCACTTCCCTTGGATTTGAGCTTCCTCTCCATCAGAGTGGTAAAATCTGGGTACGACCCTGGAAACAGGCAGCAAAAAAAGCTCATGGACTAATTTCAAGAGACGGATGCCTTAGTGGGCTTGTCAGCAGCTCAAGCAAAAGGACTGCTTCAAATGTGCCTGCCAACATCCCTCAGCATCCTGTGCAGGGAGTTCTGGGCTCTGTGAGATTAGGGAAGAGGAGGGGCCTGATGGGCTCAGTCACGATATCACTACCCTACTTGTTCCCTCTGCTACTGTGCCCCTTGCCTTTATGTTACCAAAACGTTTCCTCTCTCCTTTCCCTCCTCCACAGCTCTCTGCAGAGGCCAGCCCTCCAATCAAGAAGGGAAAGGCAAGGACTTTTTATGCCCTCCTTACCATTTATAGTACCCCACCGCCGAGTCTCACTGCAAACTGACTGGAATCCTGCAATGTATCACATGATCACAATGGAACTACAAACACCTCCCATCCCTCTAATACCTTTAATAAATAAAGAGAACTCTGGTCCTCGGGAGATTTGAGAACGTTTCTGGCATCTTCCGAACTTTTGCATAATTGATAAATCCTCTGAGAAACAGGAGAAAGCCTAATTGAAAAAAGAAAAGTCAAGAGTGAACTTCTAATTTCTACATTAACTCCTTCCCCAGAACCATCCCCCTGCAACAGGAACGTGTCATTTTCCTGCTGAAGCCTATTAACATGGTCATCGCCAAGGGGTTTTCCTATCAAATTATCTACTTTTCAATGGGAAGACATAATCTCAAGTGCATAATCTCTTTTGCAAAGGATCTAATTGGTCTCAAAAGGAATATACAACGGGACCAAACATTTACATGTGGAGGTCTCACTGGGAAGCCTACAGAATCTCCCTGCCTAGTTCCCAAACAGCATCCACACAATTAACTCCAAAAGGAGAGATTACAGATGGGTTTTGTTGTTTAGTTTTATGAAATATGTTCTCAGTACACAGGCTAGTCTCCAACTTGCTATGTGAGCAAGACTGGTCTTGAACTCCTAATTTTCCTGCCTCCATCTCTGGAGTGTTCTGGGATTACAGGAACACATAACAACTTTACTTTTCTCAAGCATAATTCTAATCTTCTCTGTTATTTCTTTTTCTGCAACAGTACATAATACTGTCCACTAGGTGTCAGCATCCACTTATGTAAACTCCAGTTTTCGACTCTCAAAGGTGGTTTGACAGCACCAGACTTTTACACGTTCACCCCTCAGGTGATGATGTGCCCTCCAAAGAAAACACATTCTTGACCTTTCTTCAGAGAACTATGAACAAGACATCTGTTGAACAAGATTTTAATACTTTTTTATTGAGATACAATTGCATGCTATAAAGTTCACTGAATACAATACACTGGGTTTTAATGTATTTACTGACTTGTACAACAAAATCTAATTTTGTTGTTGTTGTTTTTGTTTTGTTTTTCAACACAGGGTTCTCTGTTTAACAGTCCTCCTAGCTGTCCTAGAAGTCTGTAGACTGGGCTGGTCTCAAACTCACAGAGATCCACCTGCCTCTGCCTTCCGAGGGCTGGGATTAAAGGCCTGTGCCACCAATGCCCCTCCAAAGTCCCCTTTTCTGCTTATAATACATTAATAAAAGATAGTAAGAATAATCAATAGTAAAATATCAACCTGTCTTCCATGAAACACTAATACAGAGATCAATCCTTTAAATTATATTGCAAACAACCCATCTGAAAATGTGTCCGGTCGCTCCTTTGATCCAGAGGTCCTAGGCCGCTGAGCTCAGCATCCTCTCTAGCCTTTCAGGGTCCATCTGAGAGAATAAATAAGCCAGGAACTGACCCCTTCTGAGCTACTCTCTTGCCACTCACTGTACTAAACTTGTGGAACTCGAAGGAGGAGCAAATTCACCCTTTCCCTTTCTGGAGTCATTAGATTCCAGGGAGCAGGAGTAGACAATGGAAGGGCACCATGGATGACTTGAGTTTTCTAAGTAAGCTGCAGGATCAAATGCAAGGATCTGTTGGCTAAGAAAGGCAGGTCTCAACTCAAGTTCCTGCTGGGCTTAGGTGTTAGGCTGAGCAGCCAGAGTCATGAGCAACAGTACACCTACAGCTTTAAAAGAGGATTCAAGGTGTGTAATGCAGGAACTAGACATGGTGGTGGACACATGGGAGGCAGAGGCAAAGCAAGTTCAAGGACATTCTGATCTACAAGGTGAGTGCTAGGCCAGCCATAGGGAACACAGCAAGACCTTGTCTCCAAAAAGACAGTCAAATTATGAATCTGAATACCAGGCATGGTGGTGCATTCATATAATTCAGTACTTGAGAGGTATAGGCAGGAAGATCAGTAGTTTAGTCATCCTCAGCTACATAGCAAGTTCAAGAACAGCCTGACTTACATTGGGACTCTAAAAAAAAAGCCCACAAAGAAGGCCAGGTGTAGCTGCACAAGCCTTTAATCCCAACATTTGGGAGGCAGAGGCAGGAGGATCTCTGAATTCGAGGTCAGCCTGGTCTATAAAGTGAGTTCCAGGACAGCTAGGGCTACACAGAGAAATCTTGTGATGATGAATCAAACTCTGCAAAAACACTAATAACTCTTAACCACTGAGCCATCTCTCCAGCCCCATCATTTTTAAAAGGTCCTGGGTGGCTATTGCTCTGCAGACACAACAGTAATGAGGGTGGTTTCTGTTATTGTATCACATATATTTCTTTATAGATAACAAGGCTACATGAAAAAAGATTCACCCCAATACTAATTTCTTTGCTTTAATGATTTAGGAAGAAAATAATTTAAAATAAACAAGCAAAGTAGTAATTATAATTTGGAGACTAACAGCCAGACTGCCTTCATATGTGCATGCACACACACATATGTAAATGTATGTAAGTGTGTGTGTGTGTGTGTGTGTGTGTGTGTGTGTGTGTGTGTATGAGTATGTGTGCGTATAGTTTCCTTTCTTTCTAATTTTTTTGTTTTGTTTCTTGGTTTTTGAGAAAACCAAGAAAACAGGGTTTCTTTGGTAGCCCTGGCTTTCCTGGAACTCACTTGGTAGCCCAGGCTGATCTCAAACTCACAGAGCTCCACCTGCCTCTGCCTCCTGAGTGCTGGGATTAAAGGCCTGCACCTCACCACCCCACTTTCTGTGTGTGTATACATATAGTTTTAAAACTTCCTTTCGCTATAAAGTAAGTCTTTTTATCAATGGTGAACTACAGAATTCTGGAAACCCCATAATTTCAGAAGTTATAATGTTACTATACATTTTCTGTGGTCTACCGACAGGTCTAACTAAAGATGGCTCACAAATGGATATGAATTAATTCAATTGGTTACAATACACTTGTATTAACTTGGGGTTAAGTTGGCAAACCTTCTGTGAAAACAACTCATAAGTAGAAAAAACCACACTGTATTGTCATTAGTCTGCCCCATTGATCACAATAAGCTGGAAAAGCATTTCACAGACTTGTTTTAACATGCATGCCACTCTACAGGTGGAGACTACCTAAGCTTTAAGGAAGAAACATCTAAAAACGGCATTTTAAATTGATGGTAAATACAATACAGTAAGATGAGGCTTTACTGAAGTAATCTTGGCTGTCTAATTTAAGACATTTTTGTTTTGTTGTTGTTTTGTTTTTTCGAGATAGGGTTTCTCTGTGTAGCTTTGACCTCCCAAGTGCTGGTATTAAAGGCATATGCCACCACGGCCCTGCTCAAGACATTTTTTTTTTCTAATTTAAGATTTTTTTTTTTTAAACTTCATTTTCTTTTGTTAAAAGCACTTACCTAAAACCAAGAACACCCACCAGAGCCAGTACTGGCCATCAAAGTATCCAGGGAAATAGGTGGAAAACTGGAAGAAGAAGAAAAAAAGGCAAAGACTTTATCACAGGCTAACAGAGCAATTTCATTTACTAATTTTGGGGCACACAAAATCCAACTGTCAGCCGAGCGGTGGTGGTGCATGCCTTTAATCCCAGCACTCAGGAGGCAGAGCCAGGCAGATCTCTGTGAGTTCGAGGCCAGCCTGGTCTACAGAGCAAGACCTAGGACAGGAACCAAAGCTACACAGAGAAACTGTCTTGAAAAACCAAACCAAACCAAATCAAACCCAAACCACACAACTGTCACATGTATATATTTATTAAATTTATTTATTTAATGTGCATATTTTGCCTGTATTGTTGTATGTGCATCACATGCATCAAGCTTGGTGCCTGAAGAATTTGGAAGAGAGCATCAGATCCCCTGGAACTAGAGTTACAAAAGTTGTGAGCTACCATGTGGGTGCTGGAAATAAGGTCTATTTACATCTAATTTGAAATTGTTTCAACACATGCAAATAGACTTGTTCAAACGGAAGAAACCTATCAAGTTCTCTTACGAACTCCTATTTTGCAAGTATACCAAAGACGGGTTTTGCTTGTGCTGAGGACGAGTTTGGTATATAGCTCAGGCGGGTTCAGTCACACTCCTTCCCTTCAGCCTCTTAAGCACTGGGATAGCCCACTTGTGCCACCACATTCAACTCTTCATTGTTAGAAAACCTTTCAAGTCTCTGGCATGGTGGTGCACGCCTGTAATCCTGGCAATGTTCCACAAGGCACTTTCCTCCTAAGCATGCGTCTAGTTTCACTATATATGCTCAGGACTAGAGCTGATTATTTGGTTGGCGTCACTGTCTCCTTGGCCAGGGAGGTCCAAATTGTTCTTAGCCTTGAATTCTGAACTTTGTATCATGTACTACATGGTAATCCTATACCTTTTCGAGGAACTGGCACAGGGTATTCTTTTGGCAAGTAAGAACCAAAGGTCTCTTAAGAGAGAAAAAGAATACAGATGGTCCCTAACAATAGTAACTAATTTTATGACAGAACAAAGAGCAATATGCACTCAGTAAAAACCATCTTTTGCATTTGAGTCTTCCCCTAGCCTTGTGATAGACAGGATGAAACAAAGTCTCTCAGGATGCTGGGTAGTAGGCAGCTGCAGCTCTCTGTCAGCCTTGAGATCATGGGGTAAACAGCCAGTGCACTAGCATACTGTGATACCACGCTGTACGATTCGGCAGAGTATTTAATATATTAATTAAATATATTAAATGCATGTGCAGTTCACGCTCTTCTGTGAAGTACTGCCGTGTTTTAGAGTGATACCTGAACCGCCAGCCTTTAACCCTGAAGGGAGCAAGAACTACAGCAACAACTGAGATTCCAGCTCTCCCTGCCAATGCTGACTGCTGATCTAATGAACCTCTACGGCAAGACCTGTTTTTGTGAGGAATGAAAACTTCCTCTATTTTTTCTGACTTGCTAACTTATTTTGACCTTGGTTTTCATTTAGATTCCAAAGATACCTAATATTATAAATTCAGTCTATTTAATAGTCTACTTTTTTTTGGCCAGTTAAAAATTTTGTGTTTTAATAGATTTGTACTAATGTTACTTCTCTTTGGAGGCCCCTTGTCCAAAGTCTGAGAATTAAAATGTCATATTCCCTCTTTGTCTATGGGAGACTGATACGGGATATCCTTCTGTATGCTTCGATTATGTGTTGCTTTTATTGGTTGATGAATAAAGCTGCTTTGGCCTACAGCAAGGCAGAATATAGCTACGTGGGAAAGCCAAACTGAATACTGGGAGAAAGAAGGGCGGAGTCAAGCAGATACCATCCTGCAGCAAGATGCCAGCAGACTGGTAATGCCATGGCCACATGACAAAATATAGATTAATAGAAATGGCTAATTTAAGTTGTAAGAGCTAGTTAGTAATAAGCCTGAGCAACAGGCCAAATATTTATAATTAATACAAGCCTCTGCGTGATTATTTTATAAGCAGCTGCAGGACCGGGTGGGACGCAGAAGAGCCTCCAGCTACAGGAGATAGTTCCAAGACCCTCATGAATGCTTTAAATGGCAGACAGTTCCAAAGCCTATGCATATGGTCTTTCCATACATATGGACCTTTGATAAAGTTTGATTATGACCTGAGTACAATAAGAGATTAATGATAAGGGCCACTGAAGTAACTAACAATATACTGTGATAAGTTATATAAACATGGTTCATCAAAAAAAAAAAAAAAATCTTGCTTGCTGCCATAAAGATCTTAGAAACCTCAATATAAATTTTTTTCTTTCATTATTATATGAAAACTTTCACTTTTCACTAAAAGCATGTAGCTTCTCTTTGGCATATCAAAACTACTAGCATCACTATGTCGGCAATTTGGGACCATCACCATTTAAAATAAGGATTATCAACCACAAGCACTGTGATACCAAGATGGTCTGATAACCAGGATGGCTCCCAAGCAAGGTAATTTTTGAACAGGGTGGCTTGAGAATTTATTCTGTTCTGTATGGTATGCTATTTAAAACTCATGAACTGGGGCCAGGCATGGTGGCCTTTGATCCCAGCACTCAGAAGGTAGAAGCAGACGGATCTCTGTGAGGTCAAAGTCAGTCTGGTCTACACAGCAAATCCCAGTCCAGCCAAAGCTAAATAATGAGACACTGTTGTAGCTGGATTTTTTTCTGTGAACCTCCCGGTCCTGCAGCTGCTCAGACCCAAGTAAACATACAGAGAGAGGCTTATTATTTTCGAACTATGGCCATGGCAAGCTTCTTGCTAGCTAGCTTTTATATCTTAAATTAACCCATTTCTATAAATCTACTCTTAACCCATTTCTATAAATCTACTCTTAAATCTACCTTGCCGCATGGCTTGTGGCTTACCAGTACCTTTACATCTTGCTTCTCCTGGCGGTGGCTAGCAGTGTCTCCTCTGCTCTGTCTTTTTCCTTCCCCTTCCTCTAGTTAGAATGTCCAGCCTAACCTTATTTTGCCTCACCACTAGCCAAACAGCTTTATTTATTAACCAATCAGAGTAACACATATTCATAGCATACAGAAGGGCATTACCATCACACTGTCTTGAAACAAACAAAAACAAACCTTATCAATTGTTTCTGAAAAATTCAGAAGCTGAGCAGCAGAGACACAGGAGGCTCTGTGCATGCATACTTTCTATTCTGTGTGTGTGTGTGCACACATGCGTGGGCAGAGAAGAACCTCAGGTGCTGGTCCTAGCTTTCCACCTTGTTAAAAACAGGGTCTCCCCATGCTACATAGAGACACTAGCTGGCCTGCTCCCTTCCAGGGATTCCTCTTTGTCTCTCATCTCCCCACAGGAGTGCTGGTAATGCAAAGCATATACTACTGTATCTGGCTTTTACTTAGGTTTTAGGAATCCAAAATCAGAACATCATGCTTTTGTGGGTAAGCACTTTCCCACTGAGCCATCTCCCCAGCTCCTAATGTGTTATTTCTTAATAAAACAACAATTAAAATCTACAAAAGAAATGACAACTTCTCTTGGACTTGGGTCTTAAAGTCCATTGGTTTTGACTGTTTCTTTGTTCTTCCTAAAGTTCGTGTTTTTAGATGAATATAAATGAACTATCCAGGGGGGAAAACACCCACAATTACCTAATTTCAAAGGATTTTAGATTCCTAAAATCGCCAATGAGTTCTTTAGACTTGCTTTGAAAATCTGCAAGGGTCAATTAACATCCATTAGTTATATGTGTTGTTTATGTGTGGTGTGCATGCATGGTGCAAACATGCACCAGTGTGCATGGACACACACAGAATCCAGAGAGTGTGTGTGTGTCTTTAGGTGTCTTCCTCTATCACTCTTCATTTCCTCAAGACAAAGTCACTGATTCAGAAGCTTGCCTTTTGACTGGGCAGTGAGCTCTGGGATCTGCCTAACTCCATTCGCCAATGCTTGGGGGTTATAGACACATGTAGCTATGCCCACCTTTGATGTGAGTGGGAACTCAAAGCCAGGGTCCTCATGCTTGAGAGCAAGTGCTCATACCCACTGAACCATCTCCCAGCCACAGTAAACCAGTGTAAAATATCCTGGTTTCCTCTGCCAGGCTGACAACAGCAACAACTCATCTGAAAACTCACTGTTTTGTTTGTTTGCTGTTTGTAGACAGGATCTCCCTGTCTGGTCCTGGCAGGCTTAGAACCCATAGAGATCTACCCATCTCTGCTGGGATTAAAGGTGTGTCCCCATGCATGGCAGCAAAGTATACTTTAAAAATGTATTGAACCCACTGGTGAATCTGATTCAACACCCAGGTTTTTCAAGTATACTTTGTAGCAGATCCTGACATGCACAGCAGCTCCATCAGGATCATCAGGCATATCATCAACGAGTATTCAGAGAACACTGGAGGTGGCTAGAGCCCTGAGTTCCAAGAGACTGAGCATAAGCACATCCTGGGCTACTGAAGAATTTCTAGAATCCTAGGCCAAGCATCTTGTGGACCTAGGCTCCATCTTTGAAACCATTTCTATACAGTTGTGTGGCTTTGAACAAATTAGAGCTATTTTTTAAAAGTGTCTATATGTTCTACAATTTAAACTATTTTATGCAACATCAACTGGGAACTCACATATCACAGAAAACACACATTGCTATAATTTTATCAAAAGAAATTCCCTAATGGAGCAGTGGACACTTCTGCATAATCAGTCCTAGAAGGAAAAATTAAGGAAGGGTAGACAATGTTGTGAAATTAAAATTTCACAAGAATTAACAAAAAGAATGCCTGCCTTTTCTGAGTCAGCAAAGAGCTGATACCCTCTGTATCACATAAACTCCAGGTGTCCACACACATCAGCACTTCATACACATCAAAACCACCTGTAATACAGATCATCTCCTAGATCTGAACATGGAACAAGGAGACAGGAATTGTATGCAACTGATTTTAGCTCACTTTATCATGGAATCAGAACAAAGACAAACCAGATTATCACTTTAGATATCGAGATAACAAAAAATGAAAATGGAAAATCCAATATTCAAAATCCTTCTAATTACTGCCTCTCTCTCTATGATCTATGTTCTTTGCTATGCAACTTACCCTGACAATAAGGATCCACTTAATTAGAGAGAGACCAAATCCTGAGATGGCCCCATACCTTCCTGCAGCCGAGGTGGTCAGGCAAAAAGACAAGAAAAACCCAATCCAGTTGAAGAGGAATGCCACTGTAAGAGTGGAAGCAGAAGACATGTTAGCCAAGGGACAGGAGTGTTCTCTGCAGCAGCCTCTGCTGACATGGCTTTCCCAAGGATATAAGACAGCCGTCCTTGACAAAGCATCTCTGCCTCCCCACAAGTGACCCTTCTTCAATCTCCCTCCAAAGCAAGGAAGGACTTTGTGAATCTCAGGTTGCATCCTGTGTGCTGCTGTCCGTGCCCACCAACCTGCTCCTGTCTTTGCTACCACATGGGTTAGTAAGTAAACTAAACACTGGAAAGTAAACTGGAGCCTCCAGATAAAGGAGATTCAAGTTACTCATCCTTCTGCTCTGTGTCTTCTGACAGCTCACAGCCATCACTTCTGCACTGCGCTTTGTGTTTTTAATAGAGTAAATAAAATAGGTGCTCACTGGTAAGGGACGCACATAAAAAGATGAATATAAAACAATGTTAAGAGAAGAAAGTCAGATTGACTTTGATCTGTCAGAAAAATTGAAATTTACAGAACAAAATCCATCAGACAAAGTTTTTGCATTCCTACTCTGCCGCCTGGGTCTAAGCAGCAGTAACAGCGATGGGCCTGGTGGGCCTGGAAGACGAGACGTGGCATGTGTTAAAAATGAAGCATCTTGCTGGGCAGTGGTGGCGCACACCTTTAATCCCAGCACTCAGGAGACAGAGGCAGGAGGATCTCTGTGAGTTCAAGGCCAGCCTGGTCTACAAAGCGAGTTCCAGGAAAGTCGCAAAGCTACACAGAGAAACCCTGTCACAAACAAACAAACAAACAAAAAAAAAAGAAGCATCTTAATCCCTTTAATCATACTTTCCATTGATGAATTCAGAGCACTTGTGTTTGTAGGAAGTGACTGCTGTGTATATACTTACTGAAAAAAGTTAACATAAAAATCCCATCGTTTCCTATCCTCAGCTGGTCAGTATCATCAAAATCATCCCGACCCACAAAATCTTCATCCTAAATGAAGGAAAAAGCATAAGACAAAGTCACGATGAATTATTTCTAGACAAAGGAATGACATCAGGAAAATACAAGGAGCGAATACAAGTATCTGGGAGTGCATTTATTACTGTGGTTGAATTCAGAACTTTAAAGGTTCAGCATCTTAGTAACTCCAGCTTTCCAAACTATTTATTATTTATAGTCCAAGTTACTATTCTTATTATTAGTTATTATTTGTGGGGGAACCGAACCTAGGATCTCACAAATGCTAAGCAGGAACTCTACCATAAGCTACATTTCTAGCCCCGTACCAAATCCTTTCAAGAAAATCCCTCAGCTGGGCATGGTGGCACACACCTTTAAACCCAGCGCTCAGGAGGCAGAGGCGGGTAGATCTCTAACTTCCAAGCTAGCCTGGTCTACATAGCAAGTTCTAGCCCACTAAGGAGTACATAGCAAGACCCTACCTCAAAAAGAAAAAAGTTTTCTACACATGTGACTTAAACTCTAGAGTACCAGCTACCCAGCATCTGTTAGGGGCCTATAATATCAGGAATCTAGCTAGAGACCACGGAAGAGGTAACACTCGCAGCTCAAGTGCCTCCCTACTGACAGATGGGATCTGTCCATCCTAATCTGAAAAGACAGTTATCACAGCCTAGAAGGAACATGTTCTTGGCCAACGTATGTGGCCTACCTTTTCAAATGATATAGACTATGTATTAAGTAATTTGAAAAAAATGGATATGTCACACCTTTAATCTCAGCACTCAGGAGGCAGAGACAGGCAGATCTCTGTGAGTTCAAGGCCAACCTGGATCATCTAGTAAAAAGACACAGTTCTTGATGTCCACAGCTCTTGTATAGTATAGATACAAGTATTTGGAAGCCTTTTACAACTAAGCTGGATGTTAAGCTCCATGTACTGATGCAAAAAAATCTCCTTACCCACTGCAAAATATCTCTATTTTATACCTTAAAAAGTACCTCTACATATCTACCTTTAAGAATTTCCTAAGAATGTACAGCTGTCTAAAGAATTTTAAGTGTTCTGTTATTAATCAGAGCTAATTTCTACACTGGTCTAGTCCAACAGGTCTGCAGAGTATAGTACATGGACCGAGTACATGAAATACATAAAGGAGACCCACCTCTCACTGGAACACTGGGCAGGAATTAAGAACTCCTTTTTTTTTTTTTTAATTTATTTTTTGAGGCATGAGTGTTCTGTCTGCATGTATGTCTGCATTTATGCTTGCATGCCAAAAGAGGGCATCAGATCCCATTATAGATGGTTATGAGCTACCATGTGGTTGCTGGGTATCGAACTCAGGACCTCTTGAAGAACAGCCAGTGCTCTTAATTGCTGGGCCATCTCTCCAGCCCCAAGTTAAGTATTATTAAAAGGGCTACTCCAGAGAGGGAGCACTTCTTCTTCTGGTGGCCTCAAGATACATGACCGGCATAAACAGAACCCTCCCCTTGCATGAAAGATCTGCTGTAATTGGTGCAAACACCCCTTCAATCACTATTGGGTCTGCTTGCTAACTTGGCTAGGAGACTCACTCTCTTTGTTGCCTCCTCAGTGCTGCAATGTTAGACCCAATAAAGGATTTTCATGTGGTCTTTACTTGCCTACTTTCTTTTTTTTTTTTATTTTTTATTTTCCAAGACAGGGTTTTTCCATGTAGCCCTGGCTGTCCTGAAACTCACTTTGTAGACCACACTGGCCTCAAACTCAAAGATTACCTGTTTCTGCCTCCTAAGTGTTGGGATTAAAGGCATGTACCATCACTCCCAGCTTTCTTGCTTACTTTTAAGTAGAGCTAGGGGATCCAAGGCTGCACAAGAGCTAGCACACTAGAAGGCTATAGCTGCTGCTGCCACTTTGCTGAATGTTTGCTTATTTTTGATTCCTTTCTTCCAGCATCTCATGTAATCCCAGGCTGGTTATGAACTCAGTGTGCAGCTGAGGATGACCTTGAACTTTTGATCCTCCTGCTTCCTCATCCTGAGTGGCAGGATTACAAGTATGTGCCATCATCACATTTGGTGTATGCTGTGCTGCAGACTGAACCCAGAGGCAAGCACTCTACCAAATGAGCTACACTCCTATTCCAATCTGCATCAATCTAAAAATCTCTGCTAAAACTGCAACCCACTCCCATCTCCAGTAAGCTAGATGAGATCTGAACTTACAAATGGCATGATCTGGGATATTGGAGGCACAAGGTTTACCTAAGATGATGCTAGGTCTCTTATGAGTTTAATTCAATTATGTCATTTGTATTTCTTCTCTCCACAGGCATCCCTTATAGCTATGAGCTAATACCAAAATATTAAGTGTGTAAATCAAGGCAAAGTCAGTGTATTTTCTAAGTCCTCTCCTTCCACCCCAGGAGTCTTGTGGGCCGCAAGAATTTATTATAGAGATTCAGCTGTGTATTAAAGCTATACTTTGACCGGCCAAAGGTCCATCAAATGGGAAGCCATTTATCACGGAATATTTGATGTTATACAGCCTTAGTATTTCAGCTGTCTTCCTTCTGCTATGAAATTCTTGCGTGCCCAAATACTCACAGACTATATTGGCAAACAGCTAAGCTTCTCAGATGCTGATCCACTAGATAGCTAACACCCTTAACAAGGCCTAGAAGACTAGCAAGCGGCAGATACATAGCTTTGTTTCTTGTGCAAAAGAAGCTCATACCATCCCCTGCCTTCAAGCCTAGTAGCATTCCAGAGCAACTGACTGAGAACAATAGGGCTTTCTGCATAACCAGGTGCAGCAGGGACGAGGGCAGAATTCCAGAGACTGAAAAAGAACGGCCTGGCCAGAGAGAGGAGAGGAAGACAGAGATTCTGTAGAGGGTAAGTAAGGCAGATCTCTTGTAGAGTTTATCAGGGCCAGGGGTAAGGAGCCAGGAAGGCTAGATGGAGGACGAAGGAACAGAGGACGAAGATGAGGTCAAAAGCACAGGAGCTTACTAAAACTATGAGGACAGGAAAACTGGGCACAGAGAGGAGCTGAATGTGAGGATGGAGCTGAAGCTGTATAGATAGAGTTTTGTCACCGAGGAATAAAGTTAACGGACAAAAGAGCGTAGTGTATGTAGATTCCCTTCCCTCAGATACTCCACGCCCTATGTAGTGTCTTTCCATGCTTAAAATCAGCTGTAACCAAGACAACTCAACACTGGATAATGAAAGTAACTTAATTCCAACTAAGTAGCCCCAAAACAACATAGATAAAACAAAAACAAAAGCAAGCAAACAAACCAACAAAACAAACTGCTTACTCTTCCAGGAACCAATGGGATCGTGGCTTCAGTCTTGGTTCTCTCAGCCTCATCATAACTGGGCAGTGTTGTAGCCACGTTGTAAGATGGGGGCTTTGGAAACCCAGATTCGTCTTTGTAGTCAAAATATGCTGCAGGAAAAAAAAGAAGTAACAAAATCCATCTGAAGCAAAAGACATTTATAAATAAATGTGACACTCGGGATGATTTTTAAGTGTATATTTAAAAACCTGATTCACCACACCTTTAGTCCTAGCACTCAGGAGGCAAAGGTAGGTGGATATCTGTGAGTTCAAGGTCAACCCGTTCTACATAGCAAGTTCAATCCAGCTAAGGCTATGTCGTGAGACCCTGCCTTAAAATACACACATACATTCATACATAAAAATAAATAAATTAGGCAGATCTCTGTGAGTTCGAGGCCAGCCTGGGCGACCAAGTGAGTTCCGGGAAAGGCGCAAAGCTACACAGAGAAACCCTGTCTCGGGAAAAACAAAAAAAAATAATTAATTAATTAAAAACTCATTGTATATCCTTCTTTCCAATTGTTTGGACCACTCTGAATCTAATAGACATTTATTCTGTGCTACTGGGGATCAAATCCAGGGCCTTGTGTGCAAGCACTCTATCATCGAGCTGCATCTCCAATCCTTTCTACTTTTTATTTTGCCCAGGCTGCCCTTGAACTTAGAATCTTCCTGTCCCAGACTTATAAGTGCCCATCAGACCTGGTAATTTAAATAGTCATGAAAACCACTTAGGCTAACACTTTACATGAGCCAGGCATGGTGGCACGTGCCTGTGATCTCAGATACTTAGGAGATGATGTTATAGGGTCACAAGCTTGAGCCCAGCCTAGGAAACACAGCAAGATCTCCTGTCAAAGGATTAAAAAAAAAGCCTTCACATGTGCACTAAGATCTATACTGTGATTTCCTCTTATTAAAAAAAAGGTGAAGGCCGGGCGGTGGTGGCGCACGCCTTTAATCCCAGCACTCGGGAGGCAGAGCCAGGCGGATCTCTGTGAGTTCGAGGCCAGCCTGGGCTACCAAGTGAGTTCCAGGAAAGGCGCAAAACTACACAGAGAAACCCTGTCTCGAAAAACAAAAAAAAAAAAAAAAAAGGTGAAAAATCAACCTTAAGAAAAAGGAAAAGGCTTAATACTCATGTGTTCCTGTACTTGGACTCATGTTTTTTTCAAATGATACCACCTACTTAGAAGGTTTAATTTTTCTGACTTCAAGCCTACATGCTAGCTTTCTGTTACATAAAGCAATTCATGATGAAGAAAAACTGCAAGCCTGTCAATGCTTGAACACCTTTAACAGGAATTAACACCTACAAGAGAAAAACCTTCATGTAAAATTGTTCGTTTAAAGAGTTGTTTTACTTGTAATTATTTGATGTCACTGAGTGTTTGTGGTAGTGTGTGACTGTGCATTCTGGTTGCTGAGAATGTTAGACACTTAGATTTTGTAGCAGGAATTACAGGAATTTGTCAAAAATCAGACTGTGGTGTTGGGAATGAAGATTTCTTAACTGACCAAATGTCTCTAGTGCTGCAAATGTTTTGAAACCTATTTGTATCATTTTGAATTTATGGAATAGGAACAAACTCATAGAAGAGAAAAACCCTATTCATGTTACCAGTTTGATAAAGACTTTATACATCAGAGTTATCTTCAGCTTTGAGGAAAAAAAATCACATTTCATTGATTTTTCATAATATCCTTGAAGTAAGTAAATTACCATGTTCACTCAACACTGATGGTGGAGATCAATGCATTGTGGTTTCTATTTCGAAACATTTCGGGTAGATACTCAAATGTGCTATATGAGTGGCAAATTTATTTAGTGAAGTTTATTTTGTTGTCTTTATATTCCTTCCGTGGCTTTTGTTCATCTTCTATTGTGTTTTTACTTAGTGATAGGTATTTTTCTGCTGTGATGTACAGAACTGGATCTGCATCATCTAAGTGGTCCATTGTTTATTTAAATATCAGGCAGTGTGTGATCATGCTTTTCAAGTAAGGGTGTCTGTGAAAGGGTGGTGGGTTGTTGTTCCTGGTTTTGTTTTTCATGTTTTCACATATTCTCTTGAGATTTTTGTTGTTGTTATTCATCCTGACTTGAATATCAGTCATTCAGGGATACATATGAACTCATGATCCTCATGTGACTGCCTCCTGAATACAAGTCCAACAATAGATGATGTACTCCCAATGTGTGTATTTTGTCAACACAATTTAACAATGTTAATGTTAAAATGCTTAACAGAAGAGAACATAAGGAACATTAAATGCCTCATTAATGGGGGAGGGGAGAAGAAAAAAAAGAAAAGGCTTAATACTCATGTGTTCCTGTACTTGGTTGGACTCATGTTTTTACTTCATACTGTTTTCTGATGAGCTGAGGTAACTAATTTGGTTATAAAAATAATTCTCTAGGAAATCTTTCATCCCCCCCCCCCCCCCCGCGCTTTTTTTTTTTTTTTTGGTTTTTCGAGACATGGTTTCTCTGTGTAGTTTTTGGTGCCTGTCCTGGATCTTGATTTGTAGACCAGGCTGGCCTCCAACTCAGAGAGATCCGCCTGGCTCTGCTTCCCAAGCAGTGAGATTAAAGGCACACGCCCTGCCGCCTGACTCTTTTCCTCTTTTGAACACTGTATTTCATGCTCACTGGCTTCTATTACAAAAGAAGTAGCATAACAGAAAACTTCTAAGCATTTTTTAAATTTTGAAAAAAGAAAATTCTACAGTTCATCTAACATTTGTCTTACTTTTATTCTCTAGTTATAAATTAACTTCTCCATAAACTATTTTGTTGCAGGATGGAGAGATGGCTCAGAGGTTAAGAGCACTGACTGCTCTTCCAGAGGTCCTGAGTTCAACTCCCAGCAAACACATAGTGGCTCACAACTATATATAATGAGATCTGGTGCCCTCTTCCGGTATGCAGGCAAACATGCAGGCAGAACACTGTATACATAATAAGTAAATCTATTTTAAAAAAACTATGTTGCTGTGTAGCCCCGGCTGGCCTGAAACTACCACTGCCCTGTCTTGACCTCCAGGGTCAATTAGAAGTGTGAACTACTAATACTAGAAGTGTGAACTACTATACCAGCTAACTTTAACATTTTTACTATAATCCATTACTGAAATTGTCAATCATCAATGCTCCTCATTAACAGAAAACAAAAAGAGAATAATAATTTCCCTCTTTCTTCTCCTTGCCCTCCTCCTCTTCTGTAATAGGGTCTAGCCATATAAAACTCAGTCTGGGGGACTGGAGAGATGGCTCAGTGGTTAAGAGCACTGAGTTCAATTCCCAGCAACGACATGGCAGCTCATAACCACCTATGATGGGATCTGATGCCCTTTTCTGCCTGATGCCTTCTTCTGTCATGCAGGCATACATGCAAATACAGCACTCATATACATAAAATACATCAATAATCTTTAAAAGATTATGTACTCAGTCTGTACTCAAACTGTCTCCAGTCTCAGCATGAGCCTTCATGCCCAGCCTATAATACTAACACTTTTCTGGTAAAACCAGGAGTTCAAGGTCACTCTTCCAATACAAAGTATTTAAGGACAACCTGGTCTATGGAGATACTTTCTCAAAACAAAGGTATGAAAATTCAATACCCATTTTAAAAAAAGGAAAATACAAAAACGTCTTTAATTTGGTCACGACTGTCTAGAAAACACTCACTAGTGTGACTTGGGCTAAAACACCGCAGTGGCAAAGCACCTGCCTCGTGTCCCCAGTAATGCAAACAAACAAACACCCCAAGAAAACATGCTCATCGGTAAATTATGGAAAGCTTTCTTCCTCAAGATTAGAGAACAAAGGGCTGGAGAGACAGCTCAGCAGTTCTGAGTGTAGTTCCCAGAACCCCCTTGTAAAGTTCACAACCCCCTATAACTCCAGCTCCAGGGATCCCATGCCCTCTTCTGGCTTCTGCTGGCACCCACACAAACATTGCATACATATACAAAAACATGAATATATAAACTATAAAAAAAGTTAAAACAAACAAATAAATAAGTATTAGGGGCTGGAGAAATGGCTGTTCTTGCAGAACAGAGTTCAATTCCCAGTAACCACATGGTGGCTCTCAACCATCTGTAATGAGATCTGACACCCTCTTCTGGCATGTAGGCAGAACACTGTATACATAATAAATAAATCTTAAAAAAGAAAGAAAGAAAGAAAGAAAAAGAGAGAGAGAGAGAGAGAGAGGGAGGGAGAGAGGGAGGGAGGGAGGGAGGAAGGAAGGAAGGAAGGAAGATTAGAGAACAAGATGAAAATGTCTACCATCACTACCTCTAGCCAAATCTCTCAGAAATCTTAGTTGGTGCAATACAAAAGAATATGGAGAAAAAAAAAAAAAAGAACCAGAAAGCAACATTTAATGGTAACTGGCAATCACAGATGATACTGCATACACAGAAAATCCAAAAGAATCCAAAGGCTAATCAAGTGCATGAACAGCAATGTTTCTGGATATAATATAAGCCATATGTGTACCTGCATATACCAACAACAAACAAAATCTCAATAAGTAGGAAAGCCATGAATTGTGTGATTTCTTTTCCAAATTTTGGTGTTCTAATCTTTAAAAAACTGTATTGCCGCCGGGCGGTGGTGGCGCACGCCTTTAATCCCAGCACTCGGGAGGCAGAGCCAGGCGGATCTCTGTGAGTTCCAGGCCAGCCTGGGCTACCAAGTGAGTTCCAGGAAAGGCACAAAGCTACACAGAGAAACCCTGTCTCGAAAAACCAAAAAAAAAAAAAAAAAAAAAAAAAAAAAAAAAAAAAACCTGTATTGCCTACAGGACCGGGGAACAAACCCAGGGCTTCACACATGCCAGGCAAGTTCTCTACCAATGAACTACACTCCCATCTCTTGGCGTTCCACACAATTAAAATGGTGGCTTCAGAGTCCCAGAATACCAAAGGAATCAATCTCACATCAACTGTCAACGGCTTCCCAAAGTGCCATAATAAAAGGATGCTAAGTCTGTCAAGGCTTTACACGGATGAATGTCTTCAATTTTCCTATGATAAAATGGAGGCTGGGGTTCAGAGTGGCACATGGCTCTCTATTCGCCACTCTGCCACAATCCTGTTTTATAGAATATGGAAGTAGCTCTATCAAACCAGTGAACTGAGGCTGTAGAAATGAATGGCTCAGTGGCTAAGAGCACCTGTTGCTCTTGCAGAGGACCTGGGTTCGATTCCCAGCACCCACATGGTGGTTCACAACCATCTGTAGCTCCGGTTCCAGTAATCCTATGGCCTCCATGCAAGCAAAACACTATGACATAAAATAAAATGTATAAATCTAACTTAATAACAAAACTGGTGAACTTTTAAGAACTATAAAGAAATGATTATTAGAAACTCTAGTTATCAAAAGTCCTCTAGACATTGTTTCTTCTCTCCTACACAGGAGGAGGATCTTCTATAACGAAGAAACTATGAAAGCGAAGCAATCGCTAAGTTCCTCAACCCTTCATTCCTTTCTCCTTGTGTCTTTGTTTGTTTGGTTTTGGAGACAAGGTCTCATGCAGTCCAGGCTGCCCTCCAACTTGCTAAGCACTTCTCCACTGCTGAGGCTGCAGGCATGTGACACTACATCAAGCCTGTTCCTCAGTTTCCCCTTCCTTTCTGAGTCAGCTGTAATGAAACTGAGCCCTTTAAGTGGGTTTGGGCACTTTGGCTTCTAGAGTCTGCTTTCTGCTGTGCAGAGGGTCACCCTCTCTATGTGCCTTACAGTGTGTGTCTATTTCCTCAACACTAATGAAAGCCCTCTTTGTTTTTCCGGAGCTGAGGACCGAACCCAGGGCCACTGAGCTAAATCCCCAACCCTGTTTTCCTTTTCTGGTTTTTAGTTTTTTGTTTGTTTGTTTTTGGAGCTGAGGATCAAACCCAGGGCCTTGCGCTTGCTAGGCAAGCGCTCTACCACTGAGCTAAATCCCCAACCTGAAAGTCCTTCTTTACCAGCTGGGGGAAAAAAAAAAAGGGGGGGGGTTATTCTGGTTTTTGAAGTCAGGTAACAACTTGAGCATTCACCTTGGGTTACAAGTGAAAACTCAAGCCAAAGACAACTTAGGGAAAGCTGAGGAGAGACAAGCACAAACAGCATCTCCTGGACAAGTCTATGTGTAAGGGTTGGCTCTGGCCTCAGTACCCACCTGCACTCTCTGCGGAAATGCTGCTGTATGGTGGAGGAGCATCACCTGCAGTCTGCTGGGGTTCCCCGGGCTCCTCTTCATTCTGCAACTGAATAAAAACGTCAGATATTAACACACGCATAAAACAAAATCAAAAGAGGCAAACCTAAAAACCAGAGTAGCCTTTCTGGAAGGCTATCTGGCATTGTGCTTATTTCCAAAGTCTTAAAGTATGCGATCCCTTTTTAAAGGTATTATATTCCCAGGAAGTTATTTTATGGAAATAATGAGACAAAAAGAAAAGGTTACATAAGAATCATATTCCACCAGGCAGTGGTGGCGCACACCTTTAATCCTAGCACTCGGGAGGTAGAAGCAGGCGGATCTCTGTGAGTTCGAGGCCAGCCTGGTCTCCAAAGCGAGTTCCAGGAAAGGCACAAAGCTACACAGAGAAACCCTGTCTCGGGGGGGGGGGGTGGGGTGGGGGGAATCATATTCCGAGTACACATGGGGTTGCATATATATATATACATATAATATATATATATATATATATACACACACACACACACACACATATATACACACACACACACACACACACACACACACACATATATACTTTTTTTTTTTCCCCTGTGGTCCCAGCACTTGAGAAGCTGAAGCAGGAAACCAAGAGTTGTGACAAGCCTGGGCTACATAAAATATGAGGCCTGTCTAAAAAGAAAACAGAAAAAGCCAAATGTACCTACCCCAAGCCTGCCTCACTTCCCACCTCTACTTCCCAAGTGTTAGGATTTCCGGTATACACCACCATGCCCAGTTATCAAAACATAAGGTTAAGGAAAAAAAGAAAGAAAGAAAAATCGGGATTGGGGATTTAGCTCAGTGGTAGTGTGCTTGAGTGCAAGGCCCTGGGATCGGTCCTCAGCTCCGGGAGAGGGGGGGAATCAAAAATACAAAGAAAAATTGACAACTTGGATATTCATAGAACTATTACATAAAAAATGTCTAATTTTTGTCAAATGCATTGTGTAATTTTGTTTGTAAAAAGATAATTATAGCCGGGCGTTGGTGGCGCATGCCTTTAATCCCAGCACTCGGGAGACAGAGCCAGGCGGATCTCTGTGAGTTCGAGGCCAGCCTGGGCTACCAAGTGAGCTCCAGGAAAGGCGCAAAGCTTCACAGAGAAACCCTGTCTCGAAAAAAACAAAAAAACAACAAAAAAAAAGATAATTATATAACAGAAAGAAGCGCTAGAATGATAGGTATCTACAATCAGCACTATCTCTAGGTAATCAAAGTATCAAGGATTTCTCCTTGTTTACACTAAACTCTAATTTTGGGACTGAACATTCATTGCTTGTATAATTTCTTCAAAGTTAGAAAAGCAATCTGGTAGGACAAAGATTGAAAGTGTATTATTTTATTTAGTGTATGCACAGAAATTGAACATTAAGCAACTAAGATAGCTATGAAAACATAAACTTCTAACCTCTCTCGGCGCTGTCCTTCCCTATCTCAGCCTTGTTCTAGGTGGCTAAATCTTTAGTTATCTGATAGTGCTTCAAAGCTGGGAATCAAAGCCTGGGTTTTGAGAATCCCAGGCAAATGTTCCAGAGCAGAGCTGACTCCAGCTCCTCCAGTTATTTTAAATATCTCACACTAAATGTGTGTTTGTCTGCCTATTGCTGCTGCCATGGATGGCTCACCCAGGTCACTGTCATGAAACAAAGATGTCTCAATAGATTGTACTTTTTAAATGAGCTGGTCTACACTGGCGTTAAACTATGAAGGGAATTTGCTGATGTAAGCAATAAGGGTCTGATCCTATTTTCAGTATTACCACACAGGAAGTCAACTGAGGTGCTTGTAAAACACACCAGCTCCTAAGCACACTTAACAAACAAGTCCATGGTGAGTTGAGACAGAACAGAGCCTGGGGTTCTGACATGAAGCAGAGCTTGCATCAATCTCCAATGCTGTACCATCTACTAGATTACTACAAACACAGATTTATCTATAAATTGGGTAGCCAGATTACTACAAAGAATTCAATTTGACATGGGTTCTTGGGCCATAATCTTAGCAGCATCTACCATCTAGACTCTTTTTATCTCCCAGTGCTGGGTATGAAACCTAGTACAAACTTTTTACCACTGACTTTCATCTCTGGGCCTTGATTATTTCGAGACAGGATTTTCATGTGTACCTCGGGCTGGCCTGGAACCTCTAATCTCCTTGTCTCAAATACTGGGATTACAGGCACATATTTTTAAGTTTTAACAATCTAAACTTAAACTTAAGGCACTCCCAAAATAATCATATTATAACCTAGGGCATTTTTCCTTGGAAAAGAAAGCATACTGGCAAAATCAGCTATAGGAAAGCAAATGTTTGATGTTCCTGGAAAAGAACTTAAGGGAGCAGGGGTCTCCTCAATCAATGATCTCAACATTATCTGAAGCCTTAAGAAGGATATTCTTAGCCTCTTTGTGACTAATCACCATTGTATGAGAAGACAGCAGAGAGAGAGAGAGAGAGAGAGAGAGAGAGAGAGAACACGAACCAAGAGAGAGGAAAATGGTTATTCAAGAATGCAGCAAAAAAAAAAAAAAAAAAAAAAAATGCAGTGCTATCTGTAGCAGCTGGTACCATTCTGTATTTCAACCGAGTTTGGCATTTCTAACCTGCTTTATAATTCTGGAGTCTGGTCAAAGCAAGCATGTTTTCTCTACACAATCTGGTTTCAGACAGGAAGCCTGCAGTTCTAAGAAACATAGACGCTCAAAAAAAAATCAGAAGGTAAAAAGGTCTGCCATGCCAGTAGCTGTAAGATAGGTTGCCTGTCTCCTAGCAACCTAGAAATGTGAAATGTGATCACTCCCCAGCACAGTAACAGATAACAGCAGAGAAATTCCAGCCTTCTCAGAAACGCTATCTTTTTGGTGAAGAAAAGAGAAACATTACCAAGTCAAGATTTTTCTCCCTTAAAATTCAGTATTTTAGAACCATACATTCCCAACTAAAAAGAGGAAAAAACAAAAGCAACCCCCCCAAAAAAAACCATTACAACTGTGGAGGCTCCTTCCACATGTTGGGCTGAGCCCCCAACTCACTGTTCTGACAGCCTCCTCCTCACATAGAAACCTAATTACCTCTACACTGCTGGTGACAAGGTTGGGCTCAGAAAGCTGCTCTAAAACACTCTGGGGAGAGGGAACAAAGGTAACCACATTCCAAAGGCCATATATGCTGACTACCATCTATGTTAGTAATGACCTGCGGAACAACAATGGGACCTCAGGTCCACCGTCACCAATGAAGGAGTGAAATCCATGCACCACAACTAGAGTGCAGACTGCTGAGGATACAATTCACTTGGTCCCATGATTAGTTTTGCACGTTTTCCTGTTATGTTCCTGAGAACCTTTCTGGTGCAGCCTACCCAGCCATGTCCCTTCAACTTGGAGATTCTTCTCCGGGTGCTCACAGAGAGCGAGCATGTTACTTCTGGGTCAACACTAGAAAGGCTCTCACTCTTCCATCAGCTGGGTCAAGCGAGCCTAGATGCAGCTTAACTGTCACAGTATGGGCCTCAATGTAGCAGGTCCTTGATGCAGGTCTAAAGGAGGGAACTTGCCTCGGAGCACACACAGTGTAACTGAGGAGGGAGGGAATAGTCTCTGATGGTGACTCTGGAGACTAATAAATACTACTGGAGCTAGATTTTTCACCCCATTACTTTTGTTGATTTTTGGACCAATTTTATCTTTACTGTGATCAACACAATGGCATTTAAAAATGTTTTGTTGTTGTTGTTTACAAATAGAATTATAAAATTACTCACAAATGACATAGAAAAAGCCAGGTGTAGTGGCTCACACTTGTAACCTCAATACTTGGGAGGCTGAAGCTGGAACATTAAGGCAAGTTCCCGGCCAGCCTGGGTTGCTACACAGTGAGACCCTGTCTGCCCACCAGAGAAGCCATACACAGTGCTGAGTTTAATACAGAAAAACTTCATATGTCTCTACCAAGATGAAATAAGCCAATAATCCAACAGTCTGAATTTTCAAGTGGTGTTTTGCTTTGTCACACTCTTACACTGCGTCCTGACTTCTTTCCCATATTCCCACTTGGTGCATGATTCCAATCTGCCATAATACTCCTTGGCCTAATAATCTTGGATTTTAAAAATATGTGTCTTAGGGGCTGGAGAGAAAGCTTGGTGGTTAAGAGCTCTAACTGCTCTCCCAGAAGACCCAGGTTCAATACCCAGCGCTCACGTGGTGGCTCACAACCATTTGTTAACTATGCATGTGGTATAGCAACATATATGCTAGCTAAACACACATACACATAAAATTAAAAAAAAATTTTTTTAATATGTCTCTTGGGACTAGAGACAGCTCAGTAGTTAGGAATGCTTGCTCTTCTTCAGAGGACTTGAGTTCAGTTTCCAGTACTCATGGTCAAATGCCTCACAACTACCTATAATAACTCCAGCTTCAAGAGCTCCAATGCCCTCTTTTGACCTCCTCAGGTACCTGCATACACCTGGCATACATACAGACAGACACACATAGACATATAAAGAAAAATGATCAAAAGCCTATAAAAATAAATCTTAAACCAGGCGGTGGTGGTACACACCTTTAATCCCAGCACTTGAGAAGCAGAGGCAGGAAGAACCCTGTAAGCCATCTTGGTCTACAAAGCAAGTTCCAGGATAGCCAGGGCTACAAAAAGAAATCCTGTCTCAAGAAACCAAAAATAAACAAACAAATCTTTAAAAAGGTGCTATTGTTTTGTTTTTAAGGTTAAGGCTATAAAATATAGTACATCTAAAACAAAGGGATCACCCTCCTTTGAATCTAAGTATTGTGCCTATTAGAAATAAATACAGCATTTAAAATTAAAATCTGCAAGAGCCAGGTACAATGATACTCACTGGTAGTCCCAACTTGTGGGGAAACTGAGACAAAAGAATCACTTAGGCCAATGGAGATTGAGAGCCCAATATGGCCAGTTTTGGCAAGCATTAATGTAAGCCTAGGAACTGTAGCCATGAAATTGGATTCTCTAGAAGAGCTGCCAGCTAAAGTCATGCTGGAATCAAGAAAAACGGGCCTTGGCGGTTCATGTTACTGGAGTTGTATCCATGCCAGTGAATGTCCACACAATCCAGAAGAGAATTTGACATTGCTGCTGCCGCTGTTGCTGTTATAACAATGGTGCACACTGATGCTATTGTTTCTGGGATTACCATTTCATAATTGCTTACCACAGCTAGCACAGGGAAGACCCTGGCAACAAAAGTAGCTACCACAGGTAGTTAATCTTTCATTCTATTGGGCATGATAAATTTAATTCAGTAGTTATATACATCTCGATTGGCTTTGAAAATTATAAATTTATAAACTCAAGTTCCAGTTGCTTTTGGGATACTATCTTACAAGGACTCCAACGTACAGTATGGCTCGTTAAGGAAGGGAATGGCTCAGTTGCCTTTAGCCTACTGGCTATGGGTGAGATAGGACCTCTGTTGGTCTTTTCTGTATCGAACACAGATTGCAAGCCCAGTGCCACTTTGAGATCTTTGGCAGCAGTTAACTATGCAGCTCACACACAACTGAGCCGGTATGATAATGAGTATTCAGAGATGGGCAATGCCTGGGGGGGCACTCACCAACCTAAGACAGAGCACCTGTGTGGCCTGGGCAGGCGTCTCCATGACGGGTAAAGTGACCTGCTGACGTCCCACTCAACCCAAGTCAGAAGCTCATTTTTTAATAAAAGGGGGACCTGTAGGGCCCTGGCCTCTGTTTTGGGTAACTGTTGCCTTGCTTGAGGACGTTGACCTTGATATCCTCCCTATGCTAATTCCCTGCCAGGTTCCACCCTCCTGAATGCTTAAGGGAAGTTCCTTGTCTGTGTATCCTGCATAATGGGTGTCAACAGCTTAGATGCAAGATTGTAAAACATGGATAGCAAACTTCTGCCCTCCGGGGTCCTCCCATTATGTTGTAAGCCTGTATTTAAGACCTCCTACCCCCTTCAAGAAATGACATTCGACATTTAAAATTAATATATATATATAATAATTGAATAAATACTGTGAATATAATCTATGAATACCACAAGTGTGATTAATATCATGAGTGTAATTTAAAAAATAAAAAATAAATTTAAAAAAAAAAAAAGAATCACTTAAGCCTAGTTGACTTGGTCAAGCTGGGAAACATGGAAACCAAGCATATTCCTATCTTTAAAAAAAGAAAAAAAAATCTACTAGGTATAGATGGCAGCACAAGCCTCCAAATCTTGGGAGATTGAGATGGGAGAATCAGGAATCCAAGTTCATCCCTGGTTGCACATAGTACCTCACTACAGAAATCATACAGTTTTTTTTGTTTTGTTTTGTTTTTCGAGACAGGGTTTCTCTGGGTAACAGCCCTGGCTGTCCTGGATCTCACTTTGTAAATCAGGTTAGCCTCAAACTCACAGAGATCTACCTACTTCTGTCTTCTGAGTGCTGAGGTCAAAGGTGTGCACCACCATCACCCAGTGATACTTAGTTCTAATAGAAGCAACTTTGAATTTAACTAGTTTAAAGACACTTAGGCGACTGGAGAGACAGGTGCTTGCCACAAACCTGACAACCAGGGTAAGCCAGAGATTCAGTGATGTCCAGCAATCCTACAGTGATATTGGAAACTCTTGGGCCATATAGTCTAGAGTGTGTCAAGCAGCAGAAATTAAGAAAGGGCCTTATTCAAAAACAAGGTATAAGAAGAGAACCTCCACAGGCACTCCACATCATGTAAGTACCAATATTCTCTCTCTCTCTCTCTCTCTCTCTCTCTCTCTCTCTCACACACCACACACACACACACACACACACACACACACACACCTCTTCAGTTGTGTTCTGAGGAACAGCAAAGCAGAGCTAAGATGGGTCTCACTAAGAGACAACATTTAATCTTACAATAAGTGGTACTAGCCACAGGCATTTACCTTCTCTAAAGACTAAAAAAAAGTGAAAAAAATCCTACTGCATAAAGTAGGTGTGGTGGTGCACACCTGTAGGGCCAACCCTCAGGAGGCAAAAGCAGGGATCTCCACAAGCTCAGCACCCTGATCTACATCTGAGTTCTGGGCTATCCAGGCTACATAGAGAGACTCAGTCTCCACCAAACCAAACCAAACCAAACTCACAAATCTTTACACCCAAGGAGCTATGACGTCAATATTGACCTCTCACAAATACAAAAAATACATGATAAATAATGCCAAACTAGTCAAGAAATCCCCAACGTTACAAATATTCACACTACTTAATCTGTTGTTGGGTCCTATTTAATTTTACTTTATTTATTTATTTTGGTATTTTGAGACAGGTTTTCTTTGTGTAGCCTTGGCTATCCTAGAACTAGCTCTGTACTAGATGGCCTCAAACTTGGAGATCTACCTCTGACTCTGCCTAGGATAAAAGATCCAGCCAGAGAGTAAGAACTATACATTTTCTATTACATCTAATGCAATTACTGTGACACTTTATCCTCATCAAATACTTTACTTTCTTTAAAAAAGTGTTTTTTAACTTGTGTTTGTACAAATGTATGGTGTGGTGTGGGGGGTATGTACACACCCACTTCGAGGCTAGAAGGGGAGCTCAAGTTACAGGCAGTTGTGAGCCACCTGACACAGTCCCTGGAAACTGGACTTGGAAGATTAGCAAGTGTCCTTAAGCACTGAGCATCCATCTTTCCAGCTCCAAATTCTTTACTTGCAAGAAGAATTCTCCGCTAACTTGCTATTAATGTATTAGGTATATTTTAAGTCATTCTGACAAGGTACGAGAGACTCGACTATAAGAAAAGAAAGCCGGGCGGTGGTGGCGCACGCCTTTAATCCCAGCACTCGAGAGGCAGAGGCAGGCGGATCTCTGTGAGTTCGAGGCCAGCCTGGCTACCAAGTGAGTCCCAGGAAAGGCGCAAAGCTACACAGAGAAACCTTGTCTCGAGAAAAAAAAAAAAAAAAAAAAAAATTAAAGAAAAAAAAAAAAGAAAAGCAACCTGTTCTAACAATGAGCAAAGGCTGGAGAGTCTACTCAATGAGTAAAGTGCTTGCCATGCAAGCACAGAGCAGTGAGTTCAGACCCCAGAACTGCAGGCCTGCAACCCTAGCAATGGGGCACAGACAGAAGGATGCCTTGGGCTTGCTGGCCAGTCAGTGTAGCCCTAATGGCAAGGTCCAGCTCCAAGCTCAGGAAAACCTATCTCAAAAAATAAAGTAGCAACTAAGAAAGGCAGCCTGATGTCAATCAACCTCAGGCCACTATACATGCCTGTATGGGCAAGTGCACCTGCACACATGTATGCACACTCAAACCACCACACACCCACACCCCCCCCACACACACACACACAAGCAGGAGTTGAACAAACATTTTTCCAAAGACAGTATGCAAACAGCCAGTAGACACAAAATGTTCAACACTGTTAGGTCAGCAGAGAAAACCATGAGCTAATACTTCATATCCACTAAAAAGACAGTAAACACGTTCTTATGCATGTGAAAAAACTAGAACTCTAACAAACTACTAGTGGGAATGGAAAGTGTGTTTCTCAAATAGTTAAGACATATGTCCACACAAAATTTGATGGTATAGCAATACTTCAACATAAAAACAGATACAAGATCTGTGGTTTATCCATACAATGAAACACTATTCAGCAAGAAAAAAGGATAGGGAGCTGGAGAGATGGCTCAGCAGTTAAGAGCACTGACAACTCTTCCAGAGGTCCTGAGTTCAATTCTCAACAACCACCTGTAATGAGATCTGGTGCCCTCTTCTGGCCTGCAAGGACACATGCAGACGGAATACTGTATACACAATAAATAAACCTTTTTAAAAAAAAAAGAGGGTGGCAGTCGGTGTTCCAGCTGGTGGGAGTTGGCTTCACGGTGCTGGGCGCTGGGCCCCTAGTGTGTGTAGCTGGGAGTTGGGCTGCGGGGTCGCCCCTGTCCTCCTGTTTCCAGCGTTTTCCCGGGTTCCCGTCCGCGGCGTGGGGCCACGGCTCGAGGGGTGCCTTTTTGCGAGTTCTCATAAGTACATCTTAAAGCCTTCAAGATGGTTCTAGCAGATCTTAGAAGAAAAATAACGTCAGCATTACGCTCATTGAGCATTGCCACCATTATCAATGAAGAGGTATTAAATGCTATGCTAAAAGAAGTATGTACAGCATTATTGGAAGCAGATGTTAACATTAAACTAGTGAAGCAACTGAGAGAAAATGTTAAGTCTGCAATTGATCTTGAAGAGATGGCATCTGGTCTGAACAAAAGAGAAATGATTCAGCATGCTGTATTTAAAGAACTTGTCAAGCTTGTAGACCCTAGAGTTAAAGCACGGACCCCGACTAAAGGAAAACAGAATGTGATCATGTTCGTTGGCTTGCAAGGGAGCGGTAAGACGACTACATGTTCAAAGTTAGCATATTATTATCAGAGAAAAGGTTGGAAGACCTGTTTGATATGTGCAGATACATTCAGAGCAGAAGCTTTTGACCAGCTAAAACAGAATGCCACCAAAGCAAGAATTCCATTCTATGGAAGCGACACAGAAATGGATCCTGTCATCATTGCATCTGAGAGAGTGGAGAAGTTCAAAAATGAAAATTTTGAAATCATTATTGTTGATACAAGTGGTCGGCACAAACAAGAAGATTCTTTGTTTGAAGAAATGCTTCAAGTTTCTAATGCTATACAACCGGATAACATTGTTTATGTGATGGATGCATCCGTTGGACAGGCTTGTGAGGCCCAGGCGAAGGCTTTTAAAAATAAAGTAGATGTAGCTTCAGTAATAGTGACAAAACTTGATGGTCACGCAAAAGAAGGCGGTGCTCTGAGTGCAGTTGCTGCCACAAAAAGTCCAATTATTTTCATTGGTGCAGGGGAACATATAGATGACTTTGAACCTTTCAAAACACAACCTTTTATCAGCAAACTTCTTGGTATGGGTGACATTGAAGGACTGATAGACAAAGTCAACGAGCTGAAGCTGGATGACAACGAGGCGCTCATAGAGAAGCTGAAGCATGGTCAGTTTACATTGTGAGACATGTATGAACAGTTTCAGAATATCATGAAAATGGGCCCATTCTGTCAGATCTTGGGGATGATTCCAGGTTTTGGAACAGATTTTATGAGCAAAGGAAATGAACAGGAGTCAATGGCAAGGCTCAAGAAGCTGATGGCAATAATGGATAGTATGAATGATCAAGAACTGGACAGTACAGACGGCGCCAAGGTCTTTAGTAAGCAACCAGGCAGGATCCAGAGTCGCCCGAGGGTCAGGTGTGTCCACAAGAGATGTGCAAGAACTTCTGACTCAGTACACCAAGTTTGCGCAGATGGTCAAGAAGATGGGAGGTATCAAAGGACTTTTCAAAGGGGGTGATATGTCTACGAATGTGAGTCAGTCACAGATGGCAAAATTGAATCAACAAATGGCCAAAATGATGGATCCACGAGTTCTTCATCACATGGGGGGCATGGCAGGACTTCAGTCCATGATGAGACAGTTTCAACAGGGTGCTGCCGGCAACATGAAAGGCATGATGGGATTCAATAACATGTGAAGAAGACGCCTTCCTATAGACTGACGTGGATGGTTATGTTACCTCCTTAGGCCTCAGCATCTCCCCCTTTGCAAGTGGGGAGACGTTTCTTGCCTGTCCCGCTCTCATTCTCTAGTCCTGCCTGTTTCCTTTTGTCTGCCTTCTCTTCTGACACGAGGGAGGAGTGGCTGGTGTTTCAGAAGTCATCCTATTTCTGCTTCAGATCTTCTGTAGTTTGACCGTCTTAACACTTCTTAAGTTAAACAAATCATGATGTAAAATTTTAGTACTTAAAGATTTTTAATTGTCTCAAAAGCCAAGCGTCACATTTATAAACAGTCCCGATCAGTAAATTACAGGATATTGAAGGAAAGTGCTGCAAAATAAACTTCAAGTGATAAGTTAAAAAAAAAAAGAAAGAAAGAAAGATAAATTGCTGCAGCATAAATGAGCCTTGAAAGCATTATACTAAGAATAAAGCCACTAACAAAATACCATATGCTGTATGCTTCTTTATAGAAAAATGCTCCCTTTTGGAGTACCAATGTCATAGAGAAAGATTACTGGTTGTTGTAACTAGGATA